>NC_092876.1:237161527-237481527 GCF_028372415.1 Notamacropus eugenii | reverse complement strand
AGCTGCTCCACAATGTAGATGTTTTCTCCTTGGCTGAAACTTATGTCCTTCCTTCTTCCCTCCAGCACCTGTGCATATAAACTAACTTTTTTCCCCCTAGTTTTCTAAGAATGTTTTAAATGCCTCTTTATTATCAAACATCCGTCTTTTTTCATTTATGGTTAAACTGAGAGTTGCAGGGTAGGTCACCTTGGGCTGCATATTGAGCTCTGTTGCTTTTTGGAGTTCATTATTTCACTCTCTCCTGTATTTTCTGATAGGTGCAGAATAGTTTTATTATTCAGATTTATTTTGTACTTGAAGCTCTTTCTCCTGTTCACTGCAGAATGTATTATTTCTTAATGGAGTTGTTAAGTTTAATCACTATATGTCTTGAAATTTGCAGCCTTAGGCTTTTTGGGGGTTTTGGGGTTTTTTTTTTTTTTCTGGGAGGTAACGTATTCTTTCAGTTGGCATTGTTTTCTCTGTTCGGAAGTCCTTGGCAGTTTTTTTGTTATTTCTTGCATTAAAGTGTTCAAGTTTTTTGAGTGATCTTGTTCTAGGAAATTTCTAATTTTTAAGTTGTCTCTACAAATTCTTTCTGTGAGATCAGTATGTATTGCTTATATACAGAGCATGTTTTCTTTTAATCTTATTGTTTTTTACCTTTTTTCTTCCAGATTGTCCTTCATTTCTGTGTATTTGCTTTCCTAATCAGTTGTCCTCTCTTCTGTTCCTTTGGTGAGACATAACACCATGAATTCAAGTTTTTTCTGTTTTGCCGAATATTTCTGCCATACAGGCCTTACTTTTCTTACAATCCTTATTTTTTATTTTAAAAGACTCACGAGCAACATGTTGTGGTTCCATATTCTCCTCAAATTCTTAGGGTCCTCTGCCTTATCAGGTATTGAATCATTTTCCTTTGTTTTACAGTACTTATAGATTCCAGAGCTCAGTTACTAGATCCACAGCCACATTTCTGTCCACTGTTAATGTTTCTTTTGGCTTATCTCCTTATGCTCAGTGTCTTTGCATTTTATTTGTCCTGAGATCTTTGATAATTTCAGTTTCTCCTCCCCTCTCCCCCCCACACTTTATTTCACCCTGTTGCTCACTTTATGACTCCCTCCCTTCTGCTGGTTGTTTCCTGATCTTCTCAGCCCTCTCCCACACTGGACAATTCAGTTTTGCCAGCTTAGGTCTGCCCCAAATGACTTTTGGGGGAACATAACTGGCCCCAATTGGATGCTACACTCTTTTCTTTCAAGCTTAGTGGAGTGCCATGTGATACAATTCAAACTCTCCCCCTCCCCCTGAATATTCTGCCCTGTTCCTTGTATTCCCCCAATTCTTTGACCCAGAAGTACAGAGCACTGTCCCACTGCTACTACTGCAGTCTGGCCAAATCTCTGCTATTTGGAGTTTGGATCTCCATGGTACTGGGAGGAGGTGGCATTTGGTGTAGAGTTGAGTTCTGATATGTCCTGTCAAAATTCTGTTGCAGCCCAGGATGCTGCCAGTGGCTCTGGTTTTCACAGCCTCAGCATGTTTCTTTAGTTTAGCATTTGGATTTTTGCAGTATTGGAAAGAGGGAAGAGGGTCTTTTACAGACTTGATGTGAAGAGCATGATGAGCAGTAGGGGAGAGGTTGCTCTGTGAGCTGGAGTTATATATTATTAGTTCATGCAGTTTTTATCTTCTTTGGGTTGTTGGTGTCCTAGACCATGGAGGCAGCTGACATTTCTGTCTCTGGTGAACGATTTCTATTTTGGAGAGGTTAGAGAAGTTGTGTGGTCCAGAGAAAATGTCTAGTTTTCCATTTTGTTGGTCATGTGTCCCAGAATTTCTGATCACTTGGAAAGAATGGTTTAGACAAGATTGAAAATTTGTACTAACTTACATTTATGTTGCATTGCAATTTACATTCACTATTTATTTAATTTAGCCTTATACTAGAACTATGAGGTAGGTAGTATAAATATTAGTACTCAAAATACAAGGAAAATGAGGTTCAGAAAGCTTTAGAGACTTACCAAAGGTCACCAAATTTGATGTGAAAATCAAACCCAATGGAAGTTTGGTGGAAGCAAGACACAAACCTGTCTTCTAATTTTACCTCTGTTCTTACCACTACACTACCCATCCCTAACTTACTGCTGTCAAAGCTCTCTTAGCATTCTGAATTCTGTTTTTCTAGTGATGAATCTAATTTTATGCTACTTTCTTTTTACTGAGGACTCACTATGCTTTAATCCTGTAATAGAGGTTAAGATTAAAAGAGAATTCCATCCCTACCCCTTCTAAAACTATTGAAGGAATGTGGGCATGAGGGAAAAACCTTCTCAGATTATAATGACTGTGCTTTGTAGACCAGGTAGAGTAGGAGGGACACTAAGTGTATACTGATCACAAGTAATGTTCCTTGGACTAGAAGCATGTGTAATCATTTCCATTCTTATGGTCAAGAAGATTTTGCCAGGCTCAAACTACCTCAGGTTTTGTTCACAGGTGCTGTCTTCGCACGGTGTTGTTGGTTTGGTTTTTTTTTTTCCTTTAAATGTAAGAAAATGAAAGCTCAAGCACTTTCATTCCCATGTCTTTTATTTATTTTTTTAAAGTCATACATCTTAATTGATGGTGTTGTTTCTGACCCCAGCCATACATCTTGACCTCCCCGTTATGCCTTTTCTTTTCTCCTCTATGTTTTCAAATCCTATCCCTTCATAAAGACTAAATCAAAGTCTCATTTCCTCCTGGAAGCCTTACCTGACTCTGGAAAGAATGTGGAACTTGGAACCACAAGACTTTAATTCTAGTGTTGCCTTCACCATTTAACTAATTTTTTGACATTGTAAAAAACACTTAACCTTTATCCGTATCTTTTTCTTTATCCATAAAATATTACACAGCTACCGTTTGCAGAGTGATTATGAAGAACAAATGATGTAAAATATGTAGCCCCTGAGAGCACTTGTTCCTTAACCTCTAACTTGCAGAAATCAAATTCATGAATCATCAGCCATTCAAAATCATAGCTTACCACTCCCCCACTGATGTGATTCTTTTACTAGAGAAAATATTGGGTCAAAGGAAAAGGCAGCAGCAAGTAGCAGAGCCAGGCAAATTGTCCAAAAGAGCTCTCATGTTCACAGCAAGTATCCAACTGGTTACTATGTACCCCCCATTGGAGATGAGACACTGAGGGATCTCATGTGACCAAGGCATATGTAAAAGGAGTCTTTGAGGCCAGGGGACACATGTAGAGATGGGGAAGCTCACATGTCTAATGCTGTGGCACCAGTGCCTTCTGAGGGTGCCAGTAGGCAAGCTGCTTTCTCTGCTAAGCTGGAGTCCTCTGTTCCAGTCTCTCTGCTGCTCAGCCCAGTTATGTCAAGCAATCAGTAAACATTTACTAAGTGCCTATTATGTTCCAGGCACCGAACCATGCTAAGAACTAGGGGTACAAAAAAAGACAAAAGACTGTTTCTGCTTTCAAGGAGCTTACAGTTTATAGGGCAAGACAACATATATACAAATACGTGCAAAGCAAACAATATACAGAATAAATATGAAATAATCAACAGAGAGAAACCACTGAAATTAAAGAGGGATTAGGGAAAGCTTCTTCTCAAAGGTGGGATTTTAGCTGGGTCTTAGAGTAAGGCAGAGAGGGCAGTAGTTACATCAAAAGAGGGAAAGTATAGCAGGTATGGAGGACAGCCAGAGAAAATGCCTGGTTGCCCAGAGATGAAGTGTCTTGCTTGTGGAATAGCCAAGAGACCAGTGTCCCTGGATTGAAGAATGAGTGTGGGCGAGTAAAGTCTGAGAAGACTGGAAAGTTAGGAGAGGACCAGGTTATGAAGATCTTTGAATGCCAAACAGAGTATTTTATATTTACTCCTGGAGGCAGGAGGAAGCCATTGGAGTTTATTGAGTAGTATTGAGTGATAAGATCAGATCACTTTGGTGGTTGAATAGAGAATAGATTGGAGAGAGACTTGAGGCAGACAGAACCACCAGCAGGATAAATGCAATAACTCAGGTGTGAGGTGATGATGGTCTGCACCAGAGTGGTGGTAGTGTTAAAGGAGAGATGTGGGAAAGATGAAAATGATAATCCTTGGGTGAGTGATAAAGAGGAATCCAGGATGACTCCTAGGTTGTGAGCCTGAGAAATTGGGAGGACAGTGTTGCCCTCTATAGTAATATGAAAGATGGGGGTGGGGGGAAATGGTTTTAGGGGGAAAGATAATGAATTCTGTTTTGGATATAGTGAGTTTAAGGTGTCTACTAGATACCTAGTTCAAGATGTCTGAAAAGCAATTGAATTTGGGAAATTGGAAGTAAGCTTAGAGATTGGGGCAGGAAAGGTAGGTTTGAGAGTCATCACTACAGAGATGGTAATTAAATCCTTGGGAGCTGATGATATCATCTAGTGAAGTAGCATAGAGAAAGAAGAGAAGAGAGCCCCGGACAGAACTGTGAGAGACTCCTACAGTTAGGGATGAGTATCCAGCAAAGAAGTTAGAGGATCGGTGAGATGAGTAGGAGGAAAACCAGAAAGAGAGAAGAGAATGTATTCTGCTTGTTGGCTGCTGTGCAGCTTCTTTGGGTCCTCTGCTAGTCTCTAATGACATCCAGTGAATTGCACCTCTTTTGACCTTTCCTCCTGCAGACAGAGGGCTAAACTCACTAGTCAGTAAAGGCTGTTACAACGTACACAGACAGAAAGCAAAAGTCCTTAGTCTTACATGGTTAGTTTTTTAACTACTTTTCTCCAGCTGTCACTCTAAATCACATGATGTAGCCATTGACCATTGCCCATGCCTAGAATAGGCCCTTCCTCTTCACATGGGCCTCACAAAATCTTCACCTGCTTCAAGACACAGCTCATACACTAACTTGTTAAGAAGTCTTTTCCTAATCCCTACCTCCTACTTGTGCCCTCCCCATCTTGTATTTATTCTGTATATACTCAATATATAAATGCGTGCATGTGCATTACATACATACACATGTTGTGCTCCCCAATAGTTCTTTATTAACAGGGACTGTTTTAATTATTTATGTGTTTAGATCTGTCCCCAGTGCCTAGCACATAGTAGTCACATAATAAATACTTATTGATTGATTATCTGATTTATTTTCTGAAATTTTTGTTAACTCCTGTCATATCCTTTGATCACTAGTTCACTTCAGATCATCCTGTTAATAACTCCGTGGAGCTGGGTGGAGTAGGAGCTCAGAAATGCTTTTCAACACACCATTCTCTCATCCCCTGTAATAAATAATAAGATTAAATACTAAATAAAAGGTTTTTATTGTAAAAGAGAGTTTTACAATTCAGGAATAAATACAGGACTGAAGTTTATATGCAAACCAACTGAGGAAAAAAACTGAAAAGGTCCAGGTAAAACTAGTAGAATCAGCAATCTTTGCCATTATTTTCTGCCAGTGATCAAAATCACTATGTTTGCTATTACTTGTTTTGTATCTATACAGCTATGTAAATAAAAAGTAAAAGTGGTCTCCTCTTTTCGTTTCTATAGTCTGAGCCATGCAGTTTAGTAATTATACTTATTCTTCATTGCTGTTTTATGTCAGTCAGTCACTAAGCTAAATACTGGACATACAAAGAGAGGCAAAAAAAGCTCCTGACCTCAGGGAGGCCACCTTCTAAATGAGGGAGATAACATGCAATTATATATTTTATGTATTTTTTGTGAGGCAATTGGGGTTGAGTGATTTGTCCAGAGTTACACAGCTATTAAGTGTTAAAGTGTCTGAGGCTGAATTTGGACTCAGGTTCTCCTGACTCCAGGGCCAGTGCTCTATCTAATGCACCACTTAGCTGTCACTTGATAACATGCAATTATATATGCATATAAGATAACAGTGTAAATGGAAGGTAATCTCTGAGGAAATTTTGTAGTAGCAGGGAAGGGGTGGGAGAAAAGTGGGTAGGGGCAAAAAAAGGATTCTAGTAGAAGGAAGATTTGAACCGAGTCATAAAGGAAGCCAGGAGGCAGAAGTGAGTTGAGGGAACACTAGGCATGGAGGTTGGAGATTGTGTCCTGTCTGAAGAACAACAAATTGTCCAGTGTCACTGGACAGTAGAATATGTGGAGGGGCATAAGTCTAAAAAGACTTAAAAAGGGTAAGAATAGGTCAGTTAATCAAGGGAGCCGCTTGAGTTTGAGTAGAAGGTTAATAACATTGTCATACTTGTTCTTTAGCAAAAATCACTTGACCTCTCCCAGTCTCAGTTTCCTCAGTAGAGGAATGGGGAAGAGACTTGATCCAAAGAGGCCAACCAGAAAACAATTGCAGTAAGTCTAGGTTTGAGGTGATGGGGCTCTTCACCAGAGTGATGACTATGTGAGTGAAGAGAAGTGGAAGAATGTATATGAGAGGTGTTGTGAGGATAGGAATAACAAGACTTGACAAGATTGGATAGATGGAGTTGACTTACGCATAAAAAATCAAGTATGATGCTAGGGTTGTGATCCAGTATATCTGGGAGAATGGTGGAACGATGGTGCCCTTAAGGAAATTGCAAACTTTAGACATGTTAATTTTGAGATCGAGAACATCCAATTCTTAATGCCCAAAAGAAAGTTGGTGACATCCAATTGGAATCCCAAAAGAAATATTAGTCCTGTAATATGTTTATATATCTGGAAATCACGAATAGTAACTGAACCTTTGAACATTGATGAAAACACCAAGCAACATAGTATAGAGGGAGAATAGAAGAAAGCATGGAAGACACCACAGTTAATGAGCATGACATGGATAAAGATCCAGCAAAGGAGCAGTTAGACAGGTATGAGAAGAACAAAAGACAGAAGTATAACAAAAATCTACATAATGACAATTATTATGATCATCATTATTACTGGATGTATGGTAGGTGATCAAAACTAGTAACACATCATTATGTAGTATTTTAAATTTTGCAAAGCACTTTACACATAACAGTTCTATGAAGCTGTGAATGTATTGTTATTTCTGTTTTACAGAGGAGGAAATGGAAGCTGGGAGAAGTAAAATGACTTGGACAGCAACTCAGAAATAGTACTTTAAACCAGGTTTTATAACTCTATAGTTATTGTTTTCTCTAGTATACCACATTGCAAACTGTCAAAAGACTCATTATTTTTAAAAGATGATTTTGTAGTAATGCTTATTTAAAATCACTCTTGCTTTCTAGGTCTCAATCACAAAAGATATAGCTCTCAGACTCTCCTCACCCTTCATTTGTTAGAGAATTATTCTGTTTGTGACTTTATTTTACCACAAAATCCTCTTACTGAATAACCCACCCTGTTATCCAGATTATGACTATTAAAATTTTAATGATCTCTTCTTGAAGCAAATCTGCCCTTTTTTTTAAACTTAATAAGTTTTTAGCATCCTTGTAACTTTGATGAGTCACAGGTATAGTTATCCTATTTTGAATTTCATGGTTGAGAAGCAAGTTTGATTTCTAAACCTTAGTCTTACTCAGGTTCTCAATGCATGTCTCCTAGTACCTGGAGAATCAGAAAAAGTAATTAAATATCATTACTTTTTAGATTTTTTTTTTTTAGGCATTTTAACACATCAGATATATTCCACCCAATACACAGTGAGCTCACATGACACATTCCGCAAAAATATTCAAGCAAAAATTCCTAAAAAGAATCATTAAGATTAATATACTTTGTTTTCTGCTTTTGTGGTTTGCCATTATTAGTTAAGAAAAAGGAAGTGTGCTTTAACTTGAATAATTTGTCCCCTGTTGTTGTAGGATAGGCTTGATTCAGGTCAGTTTGATGCTTCAGGTTTGTATGAGAGCAAAATAAGATACTCATAGATCACCTAATTAAAGCTTCTTTGCATAAGACTCTCCTCATTGGTGGAGATTTCAGTGCCTGCATATGGGACAGAATTTGTGAGAACTTGGTAGAAGAGAAAGCTCTTTCTGGCTTCAGCAGACTCTTGTCAGATCCCTGAAAGGAGAGAGCCCCTGGGAGGAAGCCAGTATGTAGAAGAGCTGGCACCTTAATCATGTCCCTTTCATCTGAGTACTGCAGTAGAGAATTTTCTCTTGAGTGAGATATAAGACACTCCTTTGGTTGAACTGAGTTATCTTGTTGCCAGTGGGAAGCCTTGACCAGAAACCAAGCTCTAGAGGACATTCCTGGAACCCTCACTCTGTGAAAAGATGCCTTGATTGCCTTCTACATGTAGGATTGGTTGCAGCCACACTTCATTCTTTCCAGCCATCATATAAAACCCCATGGCATATGTACCTGCTTCTCCCTTGTCTCTCTTACCCTGCCCCTCTCCACTTCTGCAATCACAAATCAAGTCTGTCATTATTCTACAAAAGAGTATGTCACCTTACTCTCCATTGGATAGACTGTATAACTCTCCAAACCAAACTAACCTTCCTGGCCAACACTTTGTGTTGTCTCTCCCTATTGGAATGTAAGTTCTTTGAGGCCAAAGATTAGATTAGCCTTTGTAAATTATATCACAAGAACTTAACACATTGTTTGACCAATAGTAAGCTCTTACTAAATGTTTTTTCATCCTTTCATTCATCCCTGATTAATAAAACAGTGTCAAGGAAAACAACTACAAAAGACTTGAGAATTCTGAACAATTTAGTGACCTATAATGACTTCAGAAGACTTTGGCAGAAAAGGGTCCAGAATAAGACATTACATTTTCAGATTTAGTCATTTTGTTGATTTGTTTTGCTTGACTATACTTAGTTGTTACAAGGGAGCATTTCACTTAGGGGGAGGGGCAAGAAAGCTGGCAGATAGTTATAATGATGCAGAAAAGAAAGGAGTATTAGGAAAAAATTAAAATAGAGAGGAGGAGCAAATTCAGGAGACCTTGACAGACAGGACAATTTTGTTGCTACTATGTTAAATATACTGTGATATATTCTTTTTAAAAAATAAGCTACACAACAGAAGTTCATATTTTTACATTCAATCATCTTTTGCTATTTACATGTTGAAATGTTTGTTTTTGTTCATGTTAAGTTTATAATAAAGATTTTAAAAAACAAAATAGATTTACTTACATCATAATGAATGTAAGTTCGTTGCAATTAGAAAACTTTTCATCCTTTTTATTTATATCTGTCCATTAGATACTTAATAAATAGTTGTTGATGGATTAATCTAAGGAGTGTCTGCAAATGAAACTGGTGAATTTTTCAGTTTCAGGAAAAAAAAGGGTAGCATGTTGCTATAGATTATTGTGTCGTAATTTATTTGATAATAAAGTTAGGGTGTTTAATGGTCTTTTAGAAAGGTTCAGAGCAGAGATGAGTGTTAGAGGCTCAGGTATTTCCACAACTCTTTTTTCTGCCCCAGCCATTCTTTTTTCTTGTTTAGTATGCACAAGATAAAGAACTCAATCAAAAGCAGATGTGCTTAGACAGATTCTACTTATGTCCCAACCAAGTGGTACTGTACAGTGCTGTGTACCTCTTTTCTTCAGATAATAGTTTATATGAGATCTTTCAAATTATTAGGGTAAAAAATGCAAACTGATAAGAATAGGAAGAATGAATCACATATTTCCAGGTAAGATTTTGCCCAAAATGCTAAGTGCTAAAATATTGCAAGACAATAAAGAGACCTAGTTTCCTAGGTACACGTGTCTTTGCTATGTCAGTAATATGTAGTTGTCTATCTTTACAACATGAAGGTGTAAATAAAGGGTTAAAATACTACCAAAATGCTTTTATGAAGACATTTATGGATTTTATAGCACACTTTAAGGTAATCTAAATGATGAGAAATGTATCACATGTATCAGAAAATGAAATTTAGTTTTGAATTAAAGTAACTAATTTTTCACTGCAAAAATTATAAATGTACCATAAAGGTTTTTAGACATAATCTTATCCTTTCAATACAGGCAGTTCAAGGACCTGTGGAATATGAGTGATGACAAACCCTTTCTATGCACTGCCCCTGGATGTGGCCAGGTAATGTGATCACTTTGTCCATTTGTGTATGTGAAAGTCATTTGGGGGTTGAGTAAACATTTAAGAATAGGACTACCCCCAGAAAATTTCTGGGAAGTATTTGTAATTTTGATTTAATATGCAGAGTATTCTAGTTTGAGTTGAACATAGTCTAAAGACATCTACATCTATGAAAGGAAATTATCATATGTAATATGCATATTGGTTAAGCTGCTTTGGCAGATTGATAGAAAGACATGAACAAGGAAGAGAAGAGGTAGTGCGCGCAGCTATAAAATTAGTGTCGTTGAAGTATATCATAATGTGGCAGTAATAAAATACAATATAATTTTAAAATCTCAGAAAATGAAATTTAGATTAAGAATACATGGTTTTACAGAAAAATGCTGATTTGTTTTCTACTGTTGTAGAATTTGTTGATAATTCATTGATATCCTTAATATACTTGTATTCTGCAAATCTGCTATGTTATAAGACAAGAAGGTATATTTTGTTGAAAAGTTTCAGAAATTGTCTTTTCAGTTTTTTCAAACAAAACTTTTAAAGTATTAACCTGTTAATCTAATTACTATTGAGTTCATAATGTGAAATACTATAGGAATAGTAGGTCAAAATGAATGTCCGTTCATGTGTGATAACTGTGTATATATAGATATGTACATATGTCTACTTTTGTGTATGTACATACCAATACACACATACTTATATGTGTGTGTATGTGTTTTATCATCTTAGTAAGTATGTATGTGCCTTAATCCATGGCATTTCAGTATTATTTTAACCTGCCTTTTCAGAAGAGACTTCCCTGTTATAATAAGCAGGATTAGATTATCATCACATTTCCCTTAATAACCAGTTATAAAATTAAGCTTTTTTTGTGATTGCCATATTGGAAGTAATACAAAGAGGAAATGCTGAGTTTCTCCCTTTTTTCCTTTTAATGAAAACAGATATTTTGACTTAGTAGCTAGAAGTCAGGCCTCAGAGTCAGAACTATCAGAGGTTCAATCCCATTTCTATGCGGCCCTTAGCAAATTATTTGACCTTTTAGAGCCTCAAGCAAATCGGGCCATTCATGTTCCCCATCCCCTCCTTACTCCCCCTTCCTCTCCCCAAAAAGACTGAGGTAGAGAAATAGAATGATGAAGTAATTTTTTGCCCCTAGAAAGTTTTTTTTCTTCCATTTTCCTTTAAGTAGTTTTTTACCCCCTAAAGCAGGCTATATCATATTAGTATTTTATAATTTGATACTTCATTATATTCTGGGAGAATAGAAGGAAATTTCCCAAATCCTATAAGATTCTACAAGCCAGTCAAAAATTGTGTTAATGTAAATCTCTTACCTAAACACATACTACATAAAGTAGTTATATAGTGTTTCATCCATTTTCAGTAACCTCTGGGTACCCCTTGCATTATCAGTAATGAAATGCTCACTGTATTCTTAGTATTGTACAGAGACTTTATATTAAATTTTCTGGAAAGGTAGAAGCCATACCCTGGAAAGGTATGTTCACATGTATCATATTCTAAGTTACTGTTACTAACTTATTCTTCAGTAGAATATAAGTTCTTTGAAGTCAGGGACAGTTTTGGTTTTGATTGTTACATTCCCAGTACCTGGACAGTGTCTGCTCTTAGAAGGTACTTTGTAAGTTGTTGATGTGAATATTTGTCAAATCTTTCGGTAGAACCTGGAAAAGTATAAGCGTTTCATTAGGCTTTTTCTCCCAAGAGGTCATAGCACCTCAAAAAAGTTCTCTTCCAAATCTTTTGATTCTGTGAAATAATAAATAGATTGAATTTCTGAAATGCATTCTATTTGAGTCTCCACATAGTCCTACTCTATTAACTTCATTATGATGTAGAGAGGACTTGGGGTTCTTCAGCTTCTCTGTTGGGTCTAGGAAAGGCCCAACTGCAGCCTCAGATCATTTGCATTCTGCAGACCAGTTTTGAAGAATACAAAGAAGTTTATTGCTTGCAGGCTGTCCTGAAATACCTCCATTTGGCCCCTTGTGAGCTTCTGCATTTGTGGTGTCATAGTGATAAAAATGGGGGCAGATGGTCCCAAGAATGACACAGGTTTTGGACAGCTATAAACCTCAACTTATCTGTTAATACATTAAAACTATGAGATCCTTGTCTGTTGAACAATGTATAACAAACTATAAGAGAGGTGAAGTTGTATCAGTCTTGTCATTCTCATATGCTACAATGTCTACTCTGACATTGCCCCCACCCTGGTGTACGGACTCTCATCTCCTCATTCTTGAACTATTGCAACAGATTACTGGTTGGTCTCTCTGCCTCAAGTGTTGTTCCCACTCTAATCCTTCTGAGATATCAAATTGAGCTTCTTAAATCACAGGTCTGACTGTCATTTTCACCCTCTCCTTTCTTTCCCCTCCCATCTACAGCACCCTTGTGATATTCACAGCACCTATGGCAGCTATGAATATGCCAGCACAGTTCTGAATCACAAAATATAACAGCCTCTCCACATGGAATATAGAACCAAGACATTTATTCAAACACCAGAAAGCCAAATTCATTATAGCAACAAAGAAGTCAATACACATTTAGCACTGCTGGAGACAGTGCCATCCCTAAACTTTATCTCCACCAGGCTTCCCAGAAATCAGCTGTCTTAAACAAAATCACTAACAAGCTCTCCCACTCATGCTAATTGCTGCCTGCTCTCTCTTTCTCAGCTCTGACTCACTTCCTGCTCCACCTCTTCTTGTTTTACCCATTCAGCAGACTAGTTCCACCACAGCTCCATGCAGCTCAAGACTTCCATGTGATTCAGGCAGGTCACATGGGCCTATTAATGAATGGGAAAGATCTTGCCATTTAAATTACCATTAGACCATTCCACCTCAGTTTTTAATAAATTCTACTGGCTTCCTTCCCAGTCACTTCCAGGATCAAATATAAAATCCTCTTTGATGTTCAAAGACATTATTAACAACTTCCCTTCTATCTTTTCAGTCTTATTATACCTTATTCACCCTGATCCAGTGACACTGGATTCTTTGCTGTTTCTCTGCACACTCTTTTTTCCCCCCCCCCCGGACTGGGCATTTTTACTGGCTGATTGCCATGCCTGGAATTCCCTCCATCCTAGTTTAAGATTCCTGGTTTCTCTAGTTTCCTTTAAGCCCTGGCTAAAATCACACCTTTGCTGATTCCCCCTGAATGCTAATCCCTTACTACTTTTGATTATCTCTAGTTTATCCTGTGGTTATTTTCATGCTGTCTTCTTGAAACAGAATTCCTTGAGAGCAAGGACTGTCTTTGTCCTTTTTATCCTTGGAACTTAGCACTGTGCCTGGTACTTAGTAGGTACTTAACAAATGTTTGTTGACTTACTGATTGGACAACAAAAGAAAATTGCTGCTACCTGGAAGGAGAACTCTTAGTCCTTTCTTGGAGAGATAAATAAAGGAGTTGGGGAAATTGATGTTTATCATCTATTCAAAGACAATAAGGAGCATCATTTCATAGGCAGTTTGGTGATCTCATGAGTTGTAGTGCTCAGAATAAACATTTACCAAAAGACCACCATGAAAATAGCAGCTTATATAGCTACTGCAGAAGATGAAGAAATTGAAATATGCTTTGAAGAACTTGAAAAGACCCTCCTTAGTAAATCACCATATGCTTTGATATTTAGTGACTTAAATGCAAAAATTATAGATGTAAAGATGGCAAGAAATGTTAGAAAATAAAGTTCCAGTTATTTAAGCTTAAAATTGCATCAAGACTTTGGGAAACCCTGTATTTCATGGTTGTATAGATATGTATTAGATATAAGAACCCAGTAGTATGACTAAAAATTAGGTTGCTTCCTTGTTAGCAAATAAGAATCAGTTAACTCAGACCATTCCTGAATCAGCTGTCTGTATGTAGTCAGACTGCTATCTTGTTTAGCACCAAGATCAAAATTAATACAAATCTGGAAGAATAAAAATTAGGAAAAGATCTAATGTCCAATAAAACAACTCACACATAACTTATTGATGCCAAAAATAAGAAGTGGATGGAGGAAAGTATATCAACGCAGTTATAAAAATTTCATTCAAAAATAATAACTAGTATAAATTAAGTGCTTCAACAAGACCAAGAACAGCCCTAAAACTGTCTTACTCAGCAAAACACTTGACTAACTTGCCAGACAGAGAGATACCGTATATCGCCACGGTGATACCCACAGTGGCGGGTGTATTTCCAGTTTTGAATTGCAAGATATAACAGACTCTCTTCATTGAAGACAGAACCAAGATATTTATTCATATACCAGAAATCCACATCCATCATAGTAACCAAGAAGTCTACATTATAGGGAGTACTACCATCCCCAAGCCTTCCCTCCATCAGGCCTTCCCACAAACAAGCTCCCCTGAGCAAAATGCCGTTTTCTCACCCATGCTAGCTGCTCTCTGTCTTTCTACCTCCTCTCCCTCTCTCGAAGCTCCAACTCACAAATTTGTGTTCCTCCCCTTCCTGCTTCATGTGACTTAGACTCATGTGGTTCAGGCTTCCATGTGACTCAAGCAGGTCACATAAGCCTATAAATCGATGGGAAAGATCTCATTTAACAATACATTTGGCAGCTAAGGGCAATATGAATTCAGAATAGCAAATTTTTTTGTGAAATCTTATGAAGAACAGCAAGAACCATGGAAAGTAAATGAGTTTAAAAAAAGTTGGGAAAGAGAAACAACAAAAAAATTCACCCTTAGGACATATAATGGCAGAACTTGAAGGAAGAAAAATAGACAAAAGATGGAGGTCTTCAAATAGAAGAGATATTTGTTTTTAAATAATTTTTCTTTTTTTTAACCATCAAGAACAGTACAACAACCTTCCACTGAACTACACACCATACTCCTAAATATACTCGTAGAGGAAATGACATGTAAGAAAACTAAATGGAGAAAGTAGCCAGATTAGAAAAAGTATAACTGTCTGTTCTAGAAGGAGCACAGTTTTCATAGCATCTGAAAGGAGTGATAATAGCAAAGGTATAAGGAAAATATTAAGCCTCATTACTACCTCTCAAAACAGGGAACCAAAAGAACCTTAATAATTCCCTACTCATATCCCATTTTTCCTATCCATATAAAATTTTAATGTGAATAATTACACATGCATTAAGAACATTCTTGAGTGTTGGTGGAGAACAGGCAAACTTTTGGATGCTGTATTCCACAATAGATTAAATATTTACTGTAACTCAGCTAAAGATACAGAGAATACACGATCATATTGCCCTTACTTTCTGACTTACAAATGCATCTGATTAGGTAAAGCAAAACTTTAGCCTTAAGGCTTTCTTAATAAGGTGTCTTCCCTGCATGTATAAACATGTCATTCCTAAAAAGAAGAAACAGAGGTAACCTTGATTGATTACCCTGTGATCATTTATATCAAGAGCTGTCTTTCTCATGGATGAGAGCCAGCACAGAGGACAAGTCAAAGAGAAGGATTCTCTGTACATAGTGAGGTTCGAAAGCTTTTGTTTGTGTGGGTGACATGGTGTTTAATATATTAATTCCCAGAACATCACAGAGTTTCCTGAGAACAGTAACCATGCAAAAGAGTTTGACCAACTATCCATGAAGGAAAAAAACAAAACAGTAAATGGAAGAGTGCCTGTTGTCTGAATTATGATAGGCATTTGGACGGACAACCTATAGTGTTCTTTGAGCAGTGTATTAAGCTTGTACAAATCCTGCAAATGTACAGTTTGATTTGTTCCCATAATTTAACAGGAAGAAGAAAGTGGACTAGATTTTTGGAAAATTAAAAAGTTCTTCAAGCTTCTCTCTGAAGCAAAGGCCTATCTTTATAATTTTGAACTGGTGTGGACGTATAGCTGTGAGTCATGAAGATGTGAATTTGAGGATCACCCAGAGGGCAGTGAGTGGGCAGGTACACGGTGGGAATGAGCAGGTTGTAACATACTCCAAAAATGAAATTATGAAGTAGTGTAAAGGATATAATCAAAGAAATGTGTGATTGAAAAACAAGATTGGCTTTGTTGCACAGTGAGAGAGAGAATGCAACCAGGTAGTTTGTACCTTACTGATAGTCTCACATTGTCAGGTGAACTTAAGAAAGACTTCTACAATATGTTGGCTTATACCCCCTTGTGGTTCAGGAGAGCAGTTATATAAAATCAGGAGAAATTAATAGGTTATACCTGCCTCGTTGGAGAGAATACCTATTTTGATAAGATCATAGCTCCATTAGTGTATTGGAATGCTTATCACGAGGAATAAAATGTCAGTCTGATGTGCTTAGACTCACACACATATGTGTGTGTATATATACACAATCTGTTTTTGTATTAGGTCATAATGCGAGAATCTTATTTTGAATGTGGGTAGACTAAATTCATTTGCCTTTTGTGACCTAAGTGAATTTTACAGGTATAAAAAACTATCCTACAGAATAGTTTCTTAGTTATGTTGTGGTATATTCCATTTAAAGTCTCAATACATAAATGAGACTGCTTTTAAGTTAGCTTGTCTTTTATGTGAGCAGGTGGCTATAGAATCATCTTGGTAAATTTTGTTAAATTTATTCAGGATATGGTATATGCCCAGAATGTAACTTTGAAAAATAAGAACTTAAAATTCAAATGAATATTGCCCCAGCAGAAATTTGTGAAGCTCTACATTTATGTCATCAATTCCATAACCTAAAAGCAATTTTGAAATTGTTTTCAGAGCAACAACATGCCATCTTGAATAGCTTCATAGGGGGCAGTTTTTCTTCTTTTGAGGATTTCATTTTATTTTTTCAACTAGTCAAAAGTTGCCTGATTCAAGACTGAATGATTTGATTGAGAAGTGAAATGGACCTATAAAATAATTAGGTTCATTTGTCTTTTATGGCTTATAATTTGACTACAATTCTAGTTGTTTTTCTTGGAAACAATTCCAAAAATTTTTTAAGTAATAGAAGCATCTTCGAATTAAATTATGTAGTTTCATAAAGTGACCACTTCAAAAGACAGCACTCATTTGGAAGCCTGAATTCAGGCCATGTTCTCTTTTTTCTTAAAAAAAAAAAAAATAGTTTATTGTCACACCTCCTACGTTTACTAACCACAACAAAAATTATGTCAGCAGTAAACAATTAATATTAAATCTTGTTTAAAATAAAAAAAATAGTTTGTTCATTAAACAGTCTTAAAAGGTATCAATACCCTTGAAGTTAAATGGTGCTAGTTTAGCAAAACTGCTGCAGATTGTTTTTATAGCTAGTTAAGATTAGCATTCTGATTTAGATAATTTAGTATACGTCTTTTACTGGAGTTAACATTAACTTTAAATTTATACCTATAAATTAGTAAACATATGAAACAGAAAACCTTATTCTACTGCAGCTCTAAAATGTTGACTGTCACTTAATCCTACTTTTTTTTTTAGTATGCAGCAAAACCTATGTTGCTATTTGGGTATATCATGCATTTGTGGAAAAATGATCAATATGTTGAAATTTATTTTGAAGTAGTATCCTAAATGATTCAAGAAAAATATCAGATTTTATATTACAGAAGACTTTATTTGATATTAGCACTTGGTTTCAATGACGTTCATTTTAAATGGAATTTGCATTTTGAAAGGCAATGCTTCATATTGAGAATATGTTTGCCTGTGTAGGATATTTAAATATTGATAAAACTATTCCCTTAATATTTAGTTTAAAACTTTAATGTTTTTACTTATACGAAATTTATCACGCTCTTCTATTTTTGTACAGTTTTAAATAGTATAAAATAAGACCCTTTCACATACACCTGCCAAGTCTTTTTTTCAACAGGCTCAGCATTTGAGAATGGCACTGTAAAGTTGTCAGTGGTGAGTGAGTTTAAAAGAAAAACATCTATTGAACAAAATGCTTTGGTATTTGCCAGATGATAATCAGTAACTTCCTTTAGTTATATAGACCATAGTTAACCTAAATAATTTTAGGAGCCGTTGAAATATATTGACCTATTGGAGACCTCACATTACAATTAGTGTGCTTTAATTTATACAACAAGGCTGATAATTAGTGAATCACAGATTTGTGGATGGAGGGATAGATTTTTTTGGATGGATTTCTGTGTGAGTTCTGTAAGATTTCAGAACCACAGGACTGCCTCCAGATGTCATAGAGTTTAGGAAAATCAGTTATATAGAGCATGAAGAAGTCATCTGGTTCATCCGCCTACTTCTTGGCAGGTCACTTTTAACCACCTAACACAATTATTTTTCTTAACTTTTAAAGAACTCCAGAGGTAGATTCCCCTAAACACTCCCTAATTACCATTTCTAAAGCTTAATAAGATCTTATACTCAAATATTTTTGTGGTGAAGCAAATATTCTTGCTCTCATGAAAGTTCATACTACTGTTCTGTGTCTTAAAGAATGAATTCAGTATTCTTGGCTGGTTTTACAGTGGATAATAATTTTGATTATGATTTTGGAAAACTTTGTTTTTAGTGCAAATAGGTCAGCAGTATCTTTTCGGTAACCTCATTGTCTATTTGCTTGGTATCAGTAACCTAAATTACTGGAAGGCAGAAATGCTAATCTCATTTTAATGTTATCCTTGGATCTTTATCATGGGACTTAACTTACAACCATATTCTTTTACTTCCTTATTATATAAAGACAAAAACACTTTGATTAGATCCTAGACCAGTTATCCTTGTCTCAAAGTCCACAGTGCTTGTGATCAGCAGCTAATAAGAAAACCATTGACAATATTGCTATTTTGTATGCCCAAGTGTGGCTTAAGAAACCCTTGTAGAACTGCAATCCCTTTGATATTTGAAGTACATTTGAGTTTTCTTGGTGGTATCAATACTGGTAGGGTCTGTCTTAGTTTTAGTTTATTCGTTTTCAAATATCTTGTAATTTAGAAAAATCCAAATAGTAACTCATTACCTTACTGCCACTGGATATTTTCTTTCATATGTAGAGATTCTAAAAAGGCTTTCTGAAGTTTTTACTTGGAGGAGGACCAGACTGTTTACCCATACTCTCGGTAATTCTTTACTATTGCTATAATGTCAATGAGTCTTCTCATTTTTTTCCTGTAAACATGTAGTGTTGTTGAACTACATAATCCCAGATTGCAGATCTGAGTGGCTACTTTACAGTCTATAATAATAATGAAAAGCTTTTGACACCAAGATGTTTTGGTGTTTATCATCTATTGACTTAATTTGTTCTTTGTGAGTTCATCCATCAGCTTTGTTGTAATTTCTGTATAACTGTCTTAAGTTTCTAAAGATATTTTTAGTGTGTTGTATTGAAAGACAGTCTCAGGGGATCAGGAACATTAGTTAAACAGATAAAGTTTAAACATGGTTGCAAAAATCAGTTGAATAAGACTCTGTTTCTTTCCTTAGAGGGATGGGAATTTTGCATACAATTCTTGAGTGTTTGCTTCAATATCTTGTTAAACATCTTAGTTCTCTCAAAATTTGTTAATAGCTCAAGATCCCATACAGACTATGCAACTGAGAGGCAACTGGCATAAGAAAATTAGACCTGTATTCATGCCTCAAACACTGCCACTAAATTCTTGACATTGGACAACTAATGATACTTTTTTCAGATTCAAATTTCTCATCTATAAATTGGCAGCAGAGGGATGTGGTGGAATGGATTATTTCCAAAAGCTCCATCCTGGTCTTACTGTTCTTTGAATCTTTCGGTTTTGTTAAATTCACAGATATAATAGTGTTGATCCATACAGTCTTATCCATAATATATTTCAGCCTAAAGCCACGTTGATGGCTGATATCAACCTTTTCTCAATGTGGCAGATGTTGAGGAATTTCTCAGTATTTATTGGCAGTCATCCTGTGCTCACTTTAAGATTTTAATAGATTGATTGTCTCTGTCTTTTTCTTAATTACTGACTACTGTATCAATTTTCTTTCGAAGTTAGACCAGAATCCATTTTGTTCTAATGACATACTCATGTATGCTAGATAACCCTCTATCTAGATACCCACTATATCAGTGATAAATATATTTGGTATCTTTATCCTTGTAGGTACAGCCTCTATTGCTATATAGCAATTTTTGCTTGAATATCAGACTACCTGTAACATGATTTTTTTCTTTTTGATCAACACATAACACCTTACAAATTATATATATAATATATATTAACATAGATATTATAGTATATAATTAATATAATATTGAATGAATCAGTGTCATACATGTTTGATAAACTAAATCACATTTTCCCATTTGCTTTCTTGATAAATTTCTGAAATAATGTTCTGGTGGATTTTTATTTGAAAGTATTTGCTATCATTTAATTTTAAAGGCCTCTGTCTTTTAGAGTCAAAAGAATATTTTCTTTAGGCAACAATAAGAACAATTTGGCTGGAGTGCTGAACAGTGTGCAATAAATTTAGAAAGCTAAGATAATTATGAAGAGCTTTAACAGCCAGAGAGTGTAGCTTGTACGTCATCTCAGAGACAAAAGGGAGCCCGCGGAGCTTCTTGAGCAGGAGAGTGATATGGTCAGACGGGTGCTTTAGGAATATCATTTGGCAGCTGAGTGGATGATGAATTGGATAAGGAAAATACTAAATGCAGGGAGACAAAATTAGGGGACTGTTGCAGTAGAAGAGTTAAGAGGTAATGAAAGCCTGAATTGAGATGATGACCTTGTGAATGGAGAGAATGGAAAAGATCATGGAGATAGACTTGACAACTGACTAGAGATAGAGGTGAAAGAAAGTGACTAATCAAGAGTTATAAACCTAGGGAACTAGAAGGACATGGTTCCTTCCACAGGAATAGGGAAGTTAGGAAGAATAGATGATTTGGTTCTGTTTTGAATACTGTGAGTTTAAATTGGTCTTCAGGTAGTTCTATCTAGTGAGGCAGTGAGCCAGTGAGGCAGAAATGGAGTTCAGGAGCAAGACCAGGGTTAGTCTTACCTATATAGACCCAGGGGTCATCCGCATAGACATGATTCAAATCCATAGGAGAGAAAGTATGTAGGGAAAAAAGAGAAGTGGCCTAGCACAGAACCCTGGCATGCATCTACTCACAGGGAGTGGGACATAACTGTTGATCCAGCAAACAAATGAAGAAAGAGTAGTTGGTTAAATAGGTAAGAGGAGAAACTAAGGTTTTAACAAATCACTCCAAGTTGATCAGACCCTGGAAAACCAGTTAATGCTAAACTGTTAAAGGCTGATTTTGTAAATTGGAATGTCATTTTAATTATTAGGAATGGGATGAAGGCTACCTTTCTAATGAACATAGTACTTGAGTCTGCAATGCAGAGAGTACTCTTAGAGTACTCTTTCCTGGCATCAAGGAACTTGGAAAACAAATTGGTAATCTTCAAGATGCTTAGCAAGCATGGAGTGAGAACCAAGGAGTGTTGGACCATTGTATATTACATTCAGGTCTTAGAACTTAGAGAATTACATGATCTCTGTCCTTTTAGAGAGGAACTCCTTTTTAATAATTGGAACACCTTTCAAGATACAGTATGGACTGTGACAGAATGAACATATTCATGTTGCAACAGTTGCCCCTGTTAAAACTGTGAGCACCTTGAGAATAGGGATCATATTTTGCTTTTCTTTGTGTCCCTAGCACTTAACACAGTGTCTGGCAGATACTTAATAAATGTTTATTGCCTGATTAGGCTCCATTTAGACTACCACCCTTCTTTTTGCATTTGTCATGAACAGATTTTAACTTACCTTTCTTTCCAATCTGGGAGAAATTCTAAACCTTTAAAGTAGTTTGGGAAACAATCTAGCATTATTTCATTCGGTCTCTTGTGAAAGTCACAATATTCTAATAAAGATAGGCAATTTCAGATGGACTTTTATGATTTAATTAAAACATTTGCAAGAGTTTAGGACATATTATGTAGTGGTCTCAAAATAGCTTCAACAACCCAAAATTCAGCTGACAAAATAATGTAAGATGCTACACTTTTAAAGATATATTAGATCATGCTACCTTGCAAAATAATGAACTCCCCATTGTTTGCAGTGTTTAGATAGACTAGATGGCTAACTGCGAGATTCAATGATAGAAGAGATTCTTGTGTTGGATGGGAGGTTGGACTAGATTTACCTTGAAGATAGCGTTCTAGTACAAGATTCTGATCCCAGGTAACAAATGATTAATTTTTCCTGTTGTCAAACATTTCATCAAAGACCCAGAAACATTAGTGATTAAGAAAGGGTTTTCCATTTGACCCATTAACATTTATCATAGTAAATTCTCACATATGGTAAGAGCAATATTTTTTTGAGTGAATGATTGGATTCTAGATTTTTAAAAGAAAATATAGTTAATTTGGTGGACAGTGAAAGAATCTTCAGGCCCCTCCCCCCATAAGCATGTAGATAGATGGAGACGATAAATCTATAAAAAATAAAGTCAGTAGATTAAATAATAGTGTAAGTTCTTTCCCAACTCTCAAATTCAGTGATTTTAAAAGATACTTCAGTTGAGGAACGAGCAACATTGTTGAAATGGAAAGGTAAAGGAGGAGTAGATGCATTCATGTGAATGTAAAAAGTATTTAAACTTAAAAAGAAATCTAGGTCTAACAAATCTGTGTCCGTATATGTACTTTCATTTTCTCTCATCAGAATAATTGTTTAAGTTTTGTACTGCTTTCTTCATTACGTTAAGTAGATGACAGGTTTTATAAAAACCTAATCTATGTCAACCACTTGGACCTTTTTTTCTTGTAAGAATTTCATAATATTGATAAGTAGATTGTGATCCATTCTGTATTTCATAGCTTTGCATTTGCTTCCAAACTTTCAAGATACATTGTCTAATAATATTTAGTCTAATATTTTAAGAATCTTAGAACAATGGAGCTGTAGTTCTCTAGTTATTCATTAGAGAATTTTAGTTCACAATACATTTTTGGAATCAGTTTTGGTAAAGAGGTAAAGTATATGTGATTAAGAACACTGGAAAATATAGCTCCTACTTGAAAGGTAATCTGGTGCAGAAAAGAGCCCACAAAACCGTGGTTGAACCAGATTAAAATGTAGTTGGGAAATGTGAGTTTGACACTAGTGATCTAATGCAGTATGCATCTGAGTAGGAGTCCTGTTGCTTGACTTAGGTTTTTAAAGTGATTGCTCTGGAATTCTAATTGTATCAATAAATGGTAAATATTCCTTTTCAAATATGAAACATGTACACTTAGTAAATATTTCTTTTTTAAATTATTATTAATTTATTGTTTTCAGTTTTCTACTATCACTTCCGTAAGTCTTAGATTTTCTCCCTCTCCCTTCCCTTTCTTTCGCCCTTACATCCCCTTTCCTTCCCCTTCCTCCCTCCCTGAGACATTGTGCAATCTTATATGGGTTCTACACATACATTCTTATTAAACCCATTTTCACATTAGTCATGTTGCATAGAATAAATATTTCTTAGCAGCAAGTTGATGTGCTGAAGGTAGTAGGCATTATAAGAATTTATATTTGTACTCACTGTGAACAGATAAGAACATATAGAATCTGACATATAGCAAATGGTATAGAAAATAGTACATGAGAAGAGTTTGTGTTTTTATAATGATAATAAAGTTAATTTTAATTGAATTTTAAAATACCTCCCATTCCACTTCAAAACAACTTTTGCTATAGTAAATTCAGAAGCGTTTAATATAAATTAAGTTTTTTAAATTTAAAAAAACTAAGATTCTTGGGTTAACTAGTTGATTATTAACACAGTAAGTGTTTGTGTGCAAGTATTTTAATAGTCATCTGCATGTTCTAAATTAAAGTTGTCCCATCTTAGGCAAGTCCTTTCATTCAACATGTGGGGTCATTTTATGTGTGGCCCATTATGTATACATTTTAATGTGAGAATGTAAAGAATGCAATTTTTTTCTTAATTTGTTTAGGACTTGTATTTTCAGAAGAATTTCTCAAATTAAGATTAGTATTTAAGCTAGTTTGTTTTAATTTAAGGTGGTAAGTATTTTTTTTAAATCTTGAAAAATGAAATAACTGTCTTCAGAAGTCAGTTATTTTTAATGTGTTCATTTCCTATGGTATATAGAATCATAGAATATTATGCCTTAACATGGAAATTATTTCAAGCCTACAAATTTGTTTACTTAATTGATTTTTTAAAATTGTCCATCACAGATGAGTTGTACAGATTAAAGGTACATTTTTGTAGTGTTTATTCTTAGATTTAAGGTGCCTCTTTCTGATCACTTGTTATCTACTGTGTTGATATCTGTACTAACAAACATAGATTCCTTTGTAGTTAACAGATAAACTGCTACTTCAATGTTAATGGTGGTTTTACATGTTGTGGAAATGAATTTCCATATCATATTATTTATTTTGATCAAATTGAAAATCTTAACTATATTTTAAAACTTTTTGCCACAGCGTTTTACCAACGAGGATCATTTGGCTGTCCATAAACATAAACATGAGATGACACTGAAATTTGGTCCAGCTCGTAATGACAGTGTCATTGTGGCTGGTTAGTATATGCTTTTATTAATAGCTTATATACATCGTTCTCCTGGAATGTGCACAATTTTTGTGTATTTTCTGTACATAATTGTGATACCTTTTACACTGGTGAAAAATGCCAATAATTTCATTTGCAAGAAATGTTTGCAACATGTATTTTACCCATTACATATCCATTTCCACTTCTGACCATTCATTCACTTTTTTTTAATGTGCTTTTAAATGTAGGTTTCTTTGTCATTATTGTGGGAATTAGTGAGAAGTTTGTTAAGCATGCATAATAAGGGTAAAGGTTGTTAATAATTGAATTTCTGTGATATTAATTGAATATTACTTTTGACTTTCTTGAACCTTATTTTCTGGGTATTCTAGAAATTACTTATAAGACCCAAATACCTGTCTGCTATTAGGAAAAGCAATTAGCAGATTCATGAGTTTGGATTCTGTTTACACTTCTCTTAAGGCTGATTTTATCTATGAAATCAAATTCTACCTACATTTAAAACTATTTGTGACCCTGAATAAAAGAAAAAGAATATGATTTGACTGTATTTAAATTTCATTTTTAATTCTCCCTACAGGGCCTGAAATTTAGTCAACAGTTTTCTTTTCTGAAGCATATTAACTTGTTTTGAAAATAGAAATGAAATTAATGAATTTGCTAATTGTTTTTCCCTGCTCTTGACACTAGGTAATAGAATTTTTTCATATATGTGTGCACAGATACATATTTGTATCTTTCCTGAAGTTTCATATTTAATGGATAACTTGTGAAAAAAAATAAACATGGAAGTTTTTATTTGATAATTTTACACAGAATTGTAAATATTCTTTACGTTGCCTTATAAAACCAAAAAAAAAAAAACACATCCAGGTTTTAAAAAATCATTATGAACTGCTCATTTGTCTATGAAATATTGTATTCAGTTTCCCAGAGCCATAAATGCTTCACTTGCCTTGAATCGAGTTCAAAAATCACAATAGTCTAAATGGTACTTTTTTTGGATGAACCTCTAAAGGATAATATTTACAGAAATGTCACTGTACCTTAAAGATAATACTTGAAAATAGATGCATTTTCCAAGAGAGTTCTTAAATAATACCATTTAAAAATTACTGAATGTGCAATGAATTTGGAGGAAGAGATAGAATGGTGTATAGTATTATGTATAATTTCAATGTGCAAAATAGTTGTAATGAAAAAACTAGATAATAGAACATCTCAGAATTAAAAATTATTCATGATAAATTAATAAACTTTCAAGAATCCCTTCATTTTTATTCTCATCTTAAAAATATTCTTTCAGTATTTCACATTCTCAAATTATGTCATTAAATACATACAGGGGAAAATGAATAAACTTTTTAAAAAATCTGAAGGGAAGGGCAAAGGGGAAACAGGGGATATGCATTTCTAGGTTGTCCTAGGTATTGTACGCTTAACAGTAAGAGTTTGCCTAGAATAAGCTTGAATTCTGATTGTGTAATCATAATCACAAAGTTGGAAGGGACTTTAGAAGTCATCTCAGATCCAATATGGACCTGAAATATAAGAATCTACAGCTTAACTAAGTGGTCATCCATCCTTTGCTTGAAGACCTTCAGTCATGGACAACCCATTACCTAGAACTTCTATAGATTAACTTTTTACATGCAACTTCATGCCTCAATTTAGACTTGAGGCTTAAACAACAAATTTCTTAACAAGAAGTGGCCCATTATTGAATAGGATAACCTCAGAAAGTAGTGGGTTCTCCCTTACTGGCAGTCATCAAGTAAAAGATAAATGACTGCTTGGCAGGCATTTTGTTGGAGACTCTTCCCTCCCCCCCCCCCCCCCATACATGTTACATTAGAGAGTCACTGAAGTCCTTACTAACTTCGAAATTATTTATTTCTGTGAATATTTTGTGATGGAGCCTCCAAATTGCTGAACATCTTGGTGGCACAGTGGAAAGAGCTCTGGAGTAAGTCAGGAAGACCTGAGTTCAAATTCAGTCTTAGACACTTAGTAGCTCTGTGACCCTGGGCAAGTTACTTAACCTCTGTCTGCTTCAGCTTTCTCACCTATAAAATGATTCATCACAGAACCTACTCCCAGGCTTGTTGTGAGGATCTAATGAGTTAACTTTTAGGTAAAGGCCCTGCAAACCTTAAAATGACATAGAAGTGCAATTTTCTTTTTAATGATTCCTTGCCTTAACAGTCTTCCATAATAGTTGCTTTTCAAACAAGCTAATGTACGCCTTATGAACAGTTGCATTGGCATTCAGTGTTAAATAGACTCATTTTGACCAATAATCTTAAATTATTGGAGAATACTAATTTAATTTGTTCTTGAACAAGTAGTGAAAACTAAGAAAAGAGAAGAAACATTCTTAAAACCATAATTCTACCCTGTCAGAGTATTTCCACGAGCTCAGATTTTGAATTTGCGTTTAAATTTCCAATTCATGGTATTTGACATTTAAAAACATCAAATAAAAACATCCATATATCCATATGCAAATTAATCTTTTTGAATATGAAATATATATAATTTTTAATATTCATCAATACTCAATACATTAATGGTTGTACTTGTGTTGACATTTGAGTTCTTAGTCTTAATGGTTTGTTTTGTTTTATGTCATCTTTCATTTTTGGACACTTATATTTTGTTATATTCATTGATAAAAACTGATTAAGCTAAACCTTTTTAAATGAAAACTTGTTACTTTTTTCCCCCTTGTCCCAGTGAGAACAGTTGAATAAACAAATCATTAGATTGAAATTAGATTAGATTAGCACACAAATAATGTGCTAATTGATCGTTGATGGACACGAGATGAAATATGTACAATTACACTGGAAATTAACTACACAACTTTCTTTCTTTAGGAGTATGTTACAGGATTGCTTTATAGAGAGAAAAGATAGTAAGTGTAACATAGAAAGATAACGGTATTATGAAATCCTTTTATAACTTTAAACAAGGCTCCAAGCCCTACATAGGCTCTAAGAAAGTCCGGTATTACACCAGATTATGTATACAATGAGTCACAATATAATAAAGATATATTAATATGTATACAAACATGTGTGTATATATATGTACATACATATATGCAGAAAAATACTTGTATTTTTATGTGTGGGTATATATATATACACTTTATTTTTTATGTGTATATATGCTTACATCCACACATATATTAAAAATACATAAATATTTTCTGAAACTGCAGATCAAAATCGAATACTAGTGAATTAATGTTTGTGGCAAAGATAGAACAGTTAGAAAATTCATAAATTATAAGTTCACCTCTTTGAATTTTCATTGATGTGCTTGAAATTTAGATTCCATTTTTCACATCAGGGAGACAGCATCAGAAAATAATTTGATTAACTGAACCTAGCTCCCTGATTTGAACCGCAAGATACATTAAAATTTGTTCACAATTTCATATAGTAATAGTGCTGATTAAAGCATAAGTCTTAGTTATACAGATTAATAGAAATTGGAAATAAAAGACTAAACTTAAAATGCATAAATCTGCTATTTATTACTCGTTCAGTACACCTAGTAGCTGGCATTTTTACTTTAGCTATGGGTGTGAGTACACAGTGTACATATTCCTGTATATAGTATGTACACAAAAATCCAGATATTGATAATATAGTACCTTTACTAAGTTAGAAAACACTCATGAGTATTACTATTACTTGTTAATATACGTGGTATAGAAGATATATTTTTGACAGCACACTTTACTTACTTCATACAAACACAGGTAGCATTAAAATTGAGCTAGCTTTAGAACGTGATAAGTAGATATTTTAAAATCTTAAAAAGGTTTTCTCTATGGTATTATTACATTGATATTTTAGCCTGCCTATTAAACTTTATTCCCCCACCCCACCCCCAAAAAAGGCTGATTTCAATATAAAATATCAAAAGTTGATGGGAGGGAGAATTTATGAATAAGACCTTTTCTTTTTTTTCTTAAAGCTTATTCATTTTCAGCTACTTCTATATTGTTTTTTTGTTACAGAGAAACCTAAAATGATTGTACTGACATGTTGGATAGTAGTAATGATTTTGATTAAAAATAATTGATCCCTGAGCACATTGGTATAGCCAGCTATCCCACTGATGAGCAGGAAAGACTTCTCTTAAATTTATTTCTATAAAGCTGGAGGAACCCTCTTGTTTCCTGTAGAAATTTAACTAAAATCTTGTTTGTTTTAAAGGAAGAGTTCTTTCCAAAGAAAAGATAAGCACCTGCCGAATCAGTTAATTATTATTTTTGTGTTAGTAGCCAAACTTTATAGTATCTTTTCTAATACTTAAAATGATCTGTGATTTTTTCTTTACGTTTAATTTCAGATCAGACTCCAACACCAACACGATTCTTGAAGAACTGTGAAGAAGTGGGTTTGTTTAATGAGTTAGCGAGTCCATTTGAAAATGAATTCAAAAAAGCCTCAGAAGATGACATTAAAAAAGTATGTTGGCAATGCTTGCACTTTAAAGACTTCATAAGGATACTGCTAGCTTTTGTTGTAGTATCTTGATTCGTGTGTTTACCTGTTTATTTTTATTTCTGTTTTGCATTTAATGACTTTATTTTAATGAATATTTGCATTTAGATGCCTCTAGATTTATCCCCTCTTGCAACACCCATCATAAGAAGCAAAATTGAAGAGCCTTCTGCTGTGGAGACATCTCACCAGGATAGTCCTTTACCTCACCCAGAATCCACTACCAGTGATGAAAAGGTTAGATAGTTTTATTTATGGGAAAATTCAAATTTAATAGAATAATTTAGTTAACATTCTAAAGATGCATACTCTGAATAAATTATACACTTAATAAATGAGTATAAAACTTACTATACCATCTTGTTAATAGTACTATGTATGACAGCAAGCAGTGTAATTAAAAAGAAAATTTGGGGATTTCAGAAAAATAAAGATTATTTGAATACTGGATAATAATATCCTCTATGTAGACAAAAGAAAAACAGAGTGAAATAATTTTAGGTAGAAGTTAGGGTATTAATACAATAGAAAGAGTTCAAACTTCTTATGACCCACTTTGGTAGATTTTTCTGAATTGCATCTTGCAGATAAAAGCCTGTATGTTGATGAACAAATCACCCTATCATTTATGTAAATCTTCATATACAGTCTATTTACATCCATGACAGTATCATTTATGTTTTTATTACCTTTCATCCTTATCTAAATGCTTTCTTAAAGGCTTACAGCCTTAAGTTCATGCCTTTCTTTTCTGTGCCTTCTAAACAAACAGTGCTACTTCTAATTTGTCTTAGATTCTGTCTTGTCTGTTTCTCTTGGAGCCAATATCATGTTTTCTTCTGTTTGTTTTTATCACCTCTGAATCTTCTTTATATTTCCGTGGATTGTAGAAAGTTGCAGCTTCTTGAGAAGGTTCATATTCATACTTTATAGTAAGAACCTTATATTTGACATGTAATTCCAGTGATTCAGAATTCCTTTCACATTCAGTTTGATAAATATTAAGTTCCTACCATGTTCAACATACTAGGACAATAAAGATGAAAAACTATATAATCCTTAACCCTTTAAAGAGTTTATAATCTACTAGAGTTTATAATGAATAATTTCACTTCTATGTTATTCTTTCACTTACTAGCCTCTGCAGGGTTTTGTTTCCTCTTTCCCACTCCAGAATTTGCTTTTAGCTTTCTTCCTGAACAGATTATTTTTTCCAGTCTGAATTAGTAACCCTTATTCTCTCTGATAAACTGCAGTATAGAGTGTAGTCCTTTCATTTTCATATGGAGAGAGATCATGTATTAGTGAACCCATTATCCTTCAAACTCACAGTATGACCATAATATGATGCAACCTATGTGTTGCTGCCACATATATCTCTCTTGATCTTTGGGCCATCTGAAGCCTTCACAGATCATAGTGTTCCAGGATTCACAACTGTGGAGAAGCATCAGGAGAACGTTTGTATTTAAAAAGATGGGCTTTTATGCTGGGGAGCAGCATGGGGTCCTCAAAAGCACTGTACAGTTGTACAAATTTAGTCCAGTTTGCTTTCTTTTTCCTTTGCAGTTTTTATCCTAGTTCATTGTTCATCTATGGTGCCTATTCTGGATATATGGTAGACTTTTGTAATAAATCATTGGACTGACCTTCCACTCATGTCTCATAATCTAGATCAGTGCTCTCCAGACTTTTTTGATTGTGCAAACCTACCTGTTAAAAATTTGAGCTTGAACTACCAAAATGTATTTATTTATTTGCAAAGTTTTATCATAGACTACTGTACTAATATATTATGTACATCTGTTATTAAAATAACAGAAACAGATGCCACTAAAACATACATAAGGAACACTGTGGGTCATATATTGACTTAGAAAACTTCATATTGATGTTTTATGTGTGTTCTATTTTATTTACTTTTATTTATTTTGTTAAATATTTCCCAGTAACTTTTTTAATCTAGTTTGGGCTGCATTTAGGAATGCTGTGGACTGCAGGGCAGCTTGCACTGTGTCTTTGACACCTGTGATGTACATTATAAACCATACATGATAACAAAGATTTTTAAAGATGAGATAGAAATAAAATAAATACCATCTCTAATTTTTAAAATTTCATTTGTGATACAAAAACACTCTTGCTGTCATTGCACCGGGAAATTGTCTTTTCCAGGAGAGTTTTGTGTTTCCATGTATCGTATTTTCGCTAAGAGAAGGGATATTTAATTTCCAAGGGTCCATTGGCACTGAAAGGGTTGGGAAGAGACGTATAACTAGAGATTTCATGATATGATCATAAATTGAGAGATGGAAAGTACATCAGCAGCCAGGCTCCTCAGAAGTAGAATTATAACCATGGCCCTCTAATTTTTAAATCTGTTAGCTTTTCCATTTTATTTTGTTGTGCTGTAGACAAAGCCATAGTGCTTTGGTCTTTAACCATTATGGTGGAGTTTGGCCGGATCATTTTATAGTTTGTGTTGCTTTGGCCCACCCAGTACTTGCTAACTTGCTAGTAGGCACTACCAAGAGACTGCTGGTTACAGCTTCTCTAATAATACTTTATTTCCTTCTTCTGCTACCCAAGGTTATGGTTGAAGTTTCTGTAATGTCCTTTAGGGCAGTCCACAATAATAGGAATTCTTTACATTCTGATATCTAATAATTGTCATAATTAAAGAAAGACCCTATTTAATGTCCTATGTGCAATTAGCCAATAAAATTGGATATGTGCCAGGTAATAACCTTAGTCTATCTAATAGAAATGGTAGGTAAATGAGTTGGCAAGGGGACAGTGTCCTTGCATTGGTTGTAGTTATAGATCACTAAAAAATTTTGGGTAAATTTAAAAATTGTTTTCCTTTATCCTGCTGTTTAATAGGAAGTATCGTTGCCACAGACTGCACAGCCCACATCAACTATAGTTCGTCCAGCATCACTACAGGTTCCCAATGTACTGCTTACAAGTTCAGACTCAAGTGTCATAATTCAACAGGCAGTACCCTCTCCAACATCTAGTACTGTCATCACGCAGGCTCCTTCCTCCAATAGGCCAATAGTGTAAGTAATATCATCTGGTAATTAAGTGACATATATTGTTAGCTTTTTTTTCTTATGGAATTTAAAATTTCATTCATTTGGGTTTTAGGGTAAGGTGTCAGGACAAATTTAAAATTCCAGAAAAATTTACTTTCTAATTGATAAAAAATGTGTTCCATAACTCCTAGTACATTATAATTTTGCCTTCTTGTTCTCTTTTCTCCTGCCTTTAGAACAATATTAAAAGTCTGTGTTAAAAGGACTTAAAACTATGAAATGTGAAGGGCATTGAATACCAAAGAGATCATTTTATATGTGACCTTGGAGGTGAGAAGAAGCCACTAGATTATATTGAGTCACAGGTTGCAGAGAGATTACAAAAGATGAGGCCATTTAGATGTGACAATTAAGAGATCATTGATAACTTTGGAGAGAGTATAGTTTCAGTTGAATGATGGAAGTCGGAAGCCAGCCTGAAGTTGAGAGAAGAAAGGAAATGGAAGCATCTATCATGATAGCCTTAATTTTAATTTAGTACAAAATTAATTTAGTACAAATTATTAATTTTAGTACAAAACAGGAGAGATGTGGAAAAATAGCCAACAGGGATGAATGGATCAAGTGAGGGATTTTTTTTACAAGTGGGGTAGAGATGGACATGTTTGTAGGCAGTAGCAAAGCAGCCAGTAGACAGGGAACGGTTGAAGAAAAGTGAGAGAATGGAGCTCATAAAAGAGGGAATCTTCAGGAGAACACTGCATGAAATAGAATCCTTTGTGCATGGAGAGAAGAGCTGCCTCTTCATTTGAGACCAGGAGGAAGAAGGGAGGTAATGGTCAGAGGCTTCTCTCAGATGATAAAGAGCAGATAAGAGGGAACTCTTGGCAAAGGGCTGCAATTTTTTTTCAAGTGAAATTGCAGTAGTTTCAAAGACTATTTTTAAAGGTTGGCTTGATAATAAATAATTTGGTTATGAAGTTCTATTTTTTTTAAACAAGATTACCTTTTTCTCTGCTTTTTATTTGTCCTTAAATTTTCTTCATTTTGTTTCTCAGTCCTGTACCAGGTCCTTTTCCTCTATTGTTACATCTTCCCAATGGACAGACTATGCCTGTTGCCATTCCTGCCTCAATTACAAATTCTAATGTACATGTTCCTGCTGCAGTTCCAGTAAGTTTGAAATTAAAATATAATTTTAATGTTTTTTTCTGATCAGCAAAGGGAAATTAGTAAAAATAAACAGAAAATGTATTTCAAGGCTGATAATATTAGTAAGTTGTATTATTATTTTTAAAAATACATAGAATTGCAGGGAAATTTTGGGGTAAAATATTTTTTCAGAGTCAGCTAGGTGGTATAATGGATAAAATGCTGGACTTGGAGTCAGGAAGACCTTAGTTCAAATCCAGTTTCAGATACATAGAAGCTATGTCAGTCAGTTAGTCAAAAAACGTACCATGTGCTAGACAATGTTGTAAGCATCGGAGAATCAAAGAAAGGCAAAGGGTATATCCCTGCCCTCACGAGCTTACAGTCTAATGGGAGAGGCGATGTGCAAACAGCATTGTAGAAAAAGCTGTAAACAGGATAAATAAAACAACAGGGGAAAGGCACTAGATTTAAGAGGGATTAGGAAAGGTTTCCTGTAGCATCGAGATTTTAGCTGGGATTTGGAGGAAGCCAGGAGTTAAGGAGGGGAGAGCATTCCAGGTTGTGAGATAGTTGGTGAAAATGCCAGAGTTGGTCCATGGGAGTATTTTGTTTTAGGAACAGTGAGGAAGGGCTTGTGCCAACTACATCATAGAATATTGGGGGGTGGGGAGTGCAGGGATTTAATGTATAAGAAGTCTGGAAAGTTGGTGGGGAGCTTCTTTATGAAGAATTTTGATCATATAGTGGAGGATACCAGGCAAAGTCATTTAATTTGACCCATGCCTCAGTTTCCTTATTTGTAAAGTGAGGATATAATAACACCTACCTGTCCATGTTTTTGTGAGAATAAAATGGGACAGCGTTTGTAAAGCGCTTTGCAATCCTTAAACTGATACTTAAATGCTAGTTATTATTACTATTAATATTATTAAATTTGAGTAGTTAGGATTTCTCCATTCAAAGGTATATGTGGTATCTTGAAAACTACTTAGAATTGCAACATAGAACATTTCTTTAAGCTTTTTTCTTCAGCGGTAGACATAGCATAATAGAGAATGGAGGGCCAGCCTTGGAGTGAGAAGAACTTGGGTTCAAGTCCTGCTTATTCTAGGACTACAGCCAAGTCTCATGCTTCAGGCCTGTTACTTAGATGAGTTATCAGGCTGTCTTGGGGAGGGAATTTCCATATAGAAAGTTCCTGTATTGCTAAATCCCAGGCCCTTATCATGACCACCACTTCCACAAATAAAAAGGAGAATTGAAGTTATTCTACGTACAACGCTATTTTAGTGAATTTTTTCTATATTTTGTCTCTGTATATATGTACATATGTGTGTGTGTACATATATATATATTTCAGCAATCTTAAAATACTGAAAATTCAAACTATGGTAGAAGTAACACGAATGTGGTGCACTTTGACTTTATTTCAGTTTACATCAGCATCAGTAGATTTAATCAAAAAGAAGACTGCTCCAGATTACTTAACAAAAAGTATGTAACCAGTATTTATAGTCAGCATGATGGTTTGTAACAATTACTTTAAGAAGGATTTAAAATACCACTCAGTCCTTCATTTAATGAACTGCTAGCAGTAGTAATAGGGACACAGCAGGTAATCTGTCACTTTAAAGCCAATGTTAGATCTAACGTTGCAGGGACTGTCTCAGGTTGAGGGAGAGGTGGAGAGAACTATTTCATTAAACTTTTCTGAGCCAGTATTAACTCTGCCCTGGTTGCCTCTGGTATCTTTAAAATGTCTTATAAAAGCTGATTACATTTATACGCTTAAGATATTTTAAAGTCATGTGCTGTTTAGATAGAGTACAAAGTCTGAGTACAACTGGCAAATGTGTGAGGAATTTTTTTTGTAAGAATATATAGTGAAATTAGGAACTCAGTAATCAGGACAGAGTGACAGAGTGGTGAAGAAAAGTGTGTTTGTTGGAGTAAGGAGGAAGAGTGTATGAGTGTGTATTTGTATGTCCAGGGGTGCGTGTGTGCGTGCATGTGTGTGCATGTGTGTGCGTGCGCGTGTGTGTGCGTCTGTGTACACACATATGATATACCACATTCTCATTTGCCAATAGGTTTAGGGTGGGAGAGATTCTGAATTTTTTGATACCATTTTTGTTATATTATCTATTGTATAAAGCAGAATGAGGCTTCTACTTATATATTCTGTAGAAAAAAATGAATTTTAACATGTTTGCACAGCTTGTTAGACCTGTCACCATGGTGCCTAGTATCCCAGGAATCCCAGGCCCTTCTTCCCCACAACCAGTGCAGTCAGAGGCTAAAATGGTAAGTGAGGTTTTTAAAAATTCTTTTTTTCTTTTGAGTCTGTTGTAGATCTGTTTTTTAATGTAATGGTGCCTGATTTTAATGTGACACTTAGTCCCTATACATGTTTTAGTCTGAAAGATTTTATTTCATAGAGCATTAGAAAAGAGACTAAATTCTTCAAGAAGACAAACTTCCCATCAAGTATGGGCTGAGTCAGAAGACACAGGCCCTGCTGCTAACCACACAAGTTTAAGGCCATCTTTTACTGTGTGTTGATTCAAACATTCCAAGCTTCCTTGCTCCTCCTGGTGGAAGCTGTTTGTATTGCAGCGGGAATTTAGCTCATTTTCTTCTAAGGAGGTACAAATGTAATGTTATTAAAGTTACAGTAGTCCTTGTCTCCTACTGGAGAAAAAGCCATAAATCTTCTATAAGTTGGTTAGTTAAATTATCTAAGTTATATTAAGAAAAGCCAGAATTTTGCATTTGTCACAGACAATAAGAGACCTAGTCAGAAAAAGCAGAAGTTTTAGAATTAGATGGCCTGGGTTCCAGTCCTGGTTCTGCTGTAGTCCCATGTTCTTGATGTGTGACTGTAAGCTTGTCACTTCACCTCACTGAATTTGTTTTGTCATCTGTAAGATAAAGAGGGTAAAGTAGTTGATCATGAGATAATAATTGTAAATTATTTGACATAGTGTACATAGTAAGCGCTACATAAATATTAGCTATCATTATAATATATTCTTGTATATAGGTGCATATACTTATATGCATATACAGTCATATGTTTACACTTGTATGAGACATTTGTTTCTCTGGCACAATGAATGGCTTATCACACATTTAATAAATGGCTTACCATTCTGGTGAAATAAATGATTTCTTGTGCTGGTGCAGTGAACGAAATATATTGCTTACATAATAAATGTAATTATATAAGCAGTTTATAATTATAAAATGTAAACTTTTATAAAAAATATTTTAAAAATATGTTAATCTTTTAAGTTCCCTTGCAATCTAAGAAAGTTATGAATGATTTGATGAATTTTTTTTTTTAAATCACCATAAACACAGACATTTCTGGCCAATTCTCTATGCTATCAAGAAAAACTCTCAGGGAAAGCATTTCCCAAATTTACTTAGTAATGGAATACTTTAATAGGAACTTTATCCAGCTTATGTGGAAGGATTATTGGATTTAAGAAAAAGCAAGAATCAAGAAAGTTATTTGGAGACCTTTGTAATTATAAAGAAGACAGGAGATTGAATATGGGGAGGAGAAATTTGGGTGGGCTTGAGGAAAAGTTGGAGAGCTCAAACTGATGGAGGAGGAGGAGTAGGACGTGAAGGTAATTATGAAGACCAGATAGTCCAGTAAAATAAAGGAAAGGAAGTTAGGCATGACAAGTTGCTAAAAGTTAAAGAGCCTCAATCGGTGTGAACGGTAAAAAGAGCACTCAGCTAGGAACTGGAAATCCTTAAAGTAATTCTAAACTTACAGATACACATAGACCGTTTGCCCCTGCCTTCTTCTCTAAGTGAGCTGCTGGTGAGAACAACAAAGGACTAAGTATCCCACTTCCAAAAGATAAGGAAAGCAGGAATAATTTTGCATTAGTATGCTGTAGTTTGGCAGTAAACAGCTGACTGCTACCTCTTCTCAAAATATGAGTTGATCTCCCTTCTAAAAGAGGAAATAAAAGAGCTTGAGAAATGTCCTCTGCTCTCCAAGTTAGCTAAGATAATGAACTGTTGCTTACAAAAATGGAAGAAGCACTGAAGTGTGAAAACAAACCCAGAAACGCATCTGAAGGGAGTAGAGGGGAATCCTTACCTGCGTCAGTAGATTTCAGTGTAGGGGAACGTCATACAGAGTGGAAAAGGCAGGAAAAGGCATTTCAAGCATATAAAAAATATAAAGCTCTTCCCAAAGAAAAAGAAGCTGGATCATCTGAGAAAAAAGCGGGTGAGGAAGGAGCTGCTTGACTTTCAGTAAGTGATTCTCAGTTGAGAGAACATGTAGTTAGTTTCAGTGTATTAGCCTAGCCTTCTTTAGATTTAGCTAAATTGAAGAGTATGGAAGGAAGAAAAATTTGCTTATATGTATTCAGTAATTTAAGTACCATATCATTAAACATTTATTATGTGCACGCACTATCCTAGATGCTGGGCGGATACATGTACAAAAACTGAGTTTTTAGTGAGCTTATATTCTAACGAGGGAGACAAGTACATGTAAAATATACATATAGTGTAAATAGAAAGAGAATAAATGCAAATACATAAGGCAGTTTTGGGGGGGCACTAGCAGTTGAGGAAATCAAGAAAACCATGTAAAGATTTTTACTTTCTTCTTAAAAGAAGAAAGAGACTCTTTGAAACAGTCGATTCCCCATGTCATGAGGGATGGCTAGTTCAAAGGCAGATGTTTGAGGAACAGAAAGAAGGCCAGTTTCATTGGACCACAAAATGTAGGAGGGTGATTAGTGTCCAAAGAAATTGGAAAGATAGATTTAGGCCAGGTTGTAAGGCTTCTGAAATGTTAGGCCTCAAATTCAAGGCCTTATATTTGATCATAGAGACATTGGGGAGCTACTGGAGTTGATTGAGTAAAGGCATGCCATAAACAGCTTTGCCCTTGAGGAAAATTACTTTTACTTAGTAATATATAAGGTAAACTGGAGTGTTGGGAAGCAGCTGAAGACAGAGATTTAATTAGGAGGCTTCTGCAGTGATCTAGGCAAGAGGTGATAAGGGCCTAAAGTAAGGTGGTAGCTGTGTGCGGGGAGGGAACAGTCTAAAAAACAAAATTTGATAAGTGAGTGGGTATGTAGGATGAGGAAGAATTATGGATAATGCCAAGTTTATGAACTAGAGACACTGGGAATAAGGTAGTGCCTTTGAATGAAATAGAGAAGTTTGGAAGAAGAGAAACTTTAGAAGAAAAGGTGAGTTTAGTTTTAGATATATTCTTTAAGTTTCTCCAGGATGTCCACTTGGAAATACCTTATAGGCAATTGATAATATTGTACTGAATCTTGGAGAAGAAACTGGAACACTCTATGTCAATCTGTGATTCATTTTCATTTAAATGATAATTGAACCCTTGGGAACTGATGAAGTTATAGAGAATATAGAGGAAGAAGAGAAAAAGACCCAGGATAGAATCTTTGGAAATGTTAGGTATTATCATGTGGATAATGTGGGTTTGAATCAGTGATAGGAATGATGAACCAGAAAAGGAGCCTGAGAAGCCATCTGATAGGAGGTGAGCCAAAAGAGAAGAGGGTCACCAAAACCCAGAAAGGAGAGCATATCCAGGAGGAGAGGATGGTCAACGCTGTCAACTACCGATAGGTGGAGAAGAATTAGGACTGAGAAACGAGCACTGGGTGGCACTAATCTCTGCCTTTCTTTTTCACCTTATATTCTCCTTCAAATTTAAAGAGTTTCTAAACCATCTTTACTCACGTGAAAGAATTCAATATATCTTTCTGATTAGGGAGATTTAAATTTGTTTAAAGAGCATTTCTTTGGAAATGCAGCTAATGTGACTGTTTAAGGTGTATCACTAAATCCTTAAGTGGGCTGCATTATCTTTTTCTTTCTGATGACTGGTCAATTTAGCTAGAATTTCACTGCGGAATAGGTCAATCCTTGCACTTCTTGACCTTGCCATTTAATGAGTGGCCTCTTTTCATTCCCTGCAGACACCGATTTGACTAAGTTGGTATTGTATTGTCTTCAGCTGGAAAAGAAGGCCGTAGATCCTTTAAAAAAAAATTAACAAAAATCCACCTTCTCTGAGTCTGACCTCTTCCCCTCTACCTATTGAGAAAGAAAAAAACAAAAAAAAATCTTTTGGAATGTAGTTCAAAATTGTTTTCCAGAATGGCTAGACCAATTTACAGTTCCACTAACCATGCTTTGAAATATCTAAATTCCCACATCCCTTCTAGCATTTGTCATGAGTTGCTTTGATTTGATTATCTCTAATTATTTGTGATTTAGAAGTTTTTTTTCTCATGGCTTGGATTTCTTTTGATAATTGTCTCTTCATATCCTTAAACAATTTATCAATCTAGAAATAGTTTCTTAGTCTTATAAATTTGACTCTGTTCCCTGTGTAACTTGGAAATGAGGTCTTTTTCAGAGCAACTTGCTGCAGTTATCTACTTCCCTTCTGATTTTATCTGGTTTTGTTTGAGAAAATACTTTAGTTTTTTTATAATTAAAATTGTTTGATTTCTGTGATCCTTTTTGATCATTGTTCATGAACTCTTCTCCTAACTATATGTCTGAAAAGTATTTTCTTCCTTGATCCTCTAATTTGTTTATGCTGTTACCCTTTTATGTCTAAGACATGTACCCATTAGGACCTTAGCTTGGTATCTCTTGTGAGCTATTAGTCTATACCTATTTTCTGCTATATTGCTTTCTAATTTTCCTACCAGGTTTTGTTGAATAGTGAATGTTATACCAGTACCTGGGGTCTTTCTGTTTACCAAATACTAGATTACTATGCTCTTTTGTTTCTGTAACCATGTACCTAATCTAGCCCACAGATTATTCTGTCTTTCTTACCTAGTGTTAAATTATTTTGATAATTATTGCTTTCTGGTTTGAAATCTGAGTTGACAGTGTTAAAAAGTGAGCCCATCTAACTAGCCCCCAACAGTAAGAAACATGCTCACCTTAAACAAAGAACAATGCCTGTTGTGAAACCAGGAAAGCCTTTATTAATCTTTGTAACTATTCCCCCTGAATGGAAGGGTAGCTGCCCCAGTAAGGTTACAGGAAGACTACAACATGCAGTTCTTATACTGTTTTCTGAACTTTGGATCTCCTGCAATACGGTCACCTGGCTTTGTGACTCCATGTTGTCCTCTCTGATAGGCCTTCCTCACACAACTCCTTGGACCTGCGCATTAGTTTCTGACCTCTAACCTGTGTATGGTAGGTCACAACCCTTATCACCTAGGAAAGTGGAAAGCAGAACTTTCTTGCCTCCCTTCCTTCCCCACTTATTTTTCCATTATTTCTTTTGAGATTCCTGACCTTTTGTTCCTTTTTTCTAGCCCTATAAAATAATATTTTGGTAGTTTAATTGGTATGGCACTGGATGAATAAATCAGTTTAGGTAATTGACCTATTTGTTATATTGATTCGCCTCATACATGAGCAATTACTATTTCTTCAGTTAGATCTATTTTTAATTGTGTAAAGAGTATTTTGTAGTTGTATTCATATAGTTTCTCTGTCTTGACAGGTAGACTGCCAAGTGTTTCATAAAGACTTTAGTAGTTATTTTAAGTGGAATTTCTCTCTCTCTCTCTCTCTCTCTCTCTCTCTCTCTCTCTCTCTGTCTCTCTCTCTCTCTCTCTCTCTCTTCCTTCTGAGTTTTGTTAATAATATAAAAAAAGTAAAAATATTTCTCTTTATTGTTTCAATTTCTGGGGATTGCTAAGAAAGTTTTCTACTGTGTCATCCGAAAAAGCAAAAATTTGTTTCTTTGTTGTACTTGTTCTCTCAATTTCTTTTTCTTACCTTTCATTATAGAAAACGTTTCTAGCTGTATTATCAGTAATATTGGTAAGAGATATTCTTGCTTTGTCCCTGTTCATAGTAGAAAGGCCTAATTTATCCTCATTTTATACACACACACACACGCACACACACACGGCTGTTAGTTTTAGATAGAAACTACTTACTATATTAAGGAAAGAGTCCATATATTGTTATGTTTTCTAGTATTGCTTTTTTTTTAACAGAAATTTATGTTGTATCTTGAAAAAAGCTTTTCTGCATTTGTTGATATAATCATGATTTTTTTTTAACATTGATATTTTGAAGTATAAAATGGAACTCCAGAAATTAGTACTGAATACAAACTTTGAGAAGACTAAAATATGTGACATTGTTTTGGAGAGACAAAACATGTAAGGTCTTTGCCCATGTAGAGCACAGTATGTTTTTAAACATAAAAATAACATAGAAGCATGTGGAGGCAGTTACATGACACAGCAGATAGAGTGCCAGGCCAGGAATCAGGAAGACTCATCCTTCAAATCTGCCCTCAAACATTAGCTGTGTGACCCTGAGCAAGTCAATTAATCCAGTTTTCTTCAGTTGCTCATCTGTAAAATAAGCAGAAAAAAATGGAAAACATTCCAGTATCTTTGCCAAGACAGCCCCAAATGGGGTCACAAAGAGTCGGACACGACTGCAATGACTCAACAACAAAGAAGAAGGATGTGGTGGTAATTCTGTAAAATATCAAAAGATTTAAAATAATAAATGCTGAAATCACCATAGCAGGTTAAAAAAACCCAAGTCAAAGCTACTTTTGGTAGATTCTCTTGATAGTTGAATTTGATATTTGGCAAATAATTATATTCTTTTTTTTCCTTCATTTAAAAAACTCTTTATCTTCTTTTCATGTTTTTTTGAAATCACAGAAATTAGATGAGGGGAAAAAAACCCAAGGAAAAAAAATACAACAGCAGTGTTTCGCAAAAGTTCTCAGCTTTCACAGTTGTATTCTAATGTATGTGACTTAAAATATCCTTGCAAATAGTCACTTGTTTATAGCAAGTAATTATTTATGCTAGGCAAGAAGGAGAGAACCATGATTATAATAACTAAAAAACATGTGACCCACTTACGTAGATAGTTATTCAACATGGATTTCATGTTCAAAACTTCCATTTTATAAAATAAATAAAATTCACTAGCAATATACTCATTTGCCAAAATTTTCGTACCACATTAAACCAAAGAGGTTGTTGGCAAGAAATTTTGGATTCAAAATAGAGATAATGATCACCCATCTCAATTATATAACACTCTTAAAAGTTGTGCTTGTTAAGAAGTAAAGCAGCAGTTTGGGAATGTGACGTGGTCGCATCACTTTTGAGTCATTTCTTACTTGTTTTTTCCCATCTATCCCCCAGAGTAACAGGTTGCTTCACTCACGAATGAGTTCTTTACTAGTATGAAGTTGGAAATGTACAGTTATTTTATAATGTATATGGTATAATGTATATGGTATAATATATGTATATATATTATAATGTATATGGTATTATAGATATGACATATAACCAATCACATTTGCATATAACTAAAACACTATCATAGGATCTTTAGTCCAGAGATTTTGCTCATCGAAATTAATCAGTGTTTCTGTCAGTGTTCTTGCCATTTTCTCCTAAACCATAGTCTTAAATTATTTTTTTCCTTAATTGATTATACCTGCTCATTTCCTTCTTCTTTGTGGGTGTGAGAGATCACAGTGGAAAGTTGCTAAACCATCAAGTAAATTATTGCCATCATAATTATGCATTTTGAAATAAAGGAGCTATAGTTCTTGTGGGGACATCTGTGACTTGGTTTTTGGCCTTAATACCTTCTAGGAATTTCATGAAATGTTTTGTCTGGCACTTTATCCGAGTAAATATCACAGTGGTTTGTGCAGACTATGTGCTGCTCCAGCACCTCAGTAGGAGAATGCTCCAAGGAGACAAATATATGAAAGTGTTTCTGAGCATCTTTGTGGAGCTCCTAATCATTAAATTTTCTTATCATCCTGAGGCTTACATTCCTTTTCCTTCAATGTAAAGCCCACCAGATGTGTTGAACTCACCAGGTCTTATTTCCCCTTTCTTCCTCCTGCTGGTACCTTTTGAAAGGTCATTCAGATAGAAGATGTGCTAGAGGATTGGAGGACAGATGCCTTTTACTTTTCAATAAAGGAAGGAGTAGAAGCTGTAGGTGAGAATCCAGTGGGTTGACTTTGATTTCTTTCAAAATTCTGTAGTGTATTATTAAAAGGATAGTTAGTGAACATCTACAGAAAGAAACAGTGATCAAAAGGACATCGCTTCCTTCATCAGGACCAGGTCATGCTGGATAAACCTGATTTTTTTTTTTTTTGACAGCTATACTACAAGACCAGAGTTTGACTCAAATTTTTAAAAAGCATTTGATGAAACCTTTTCATCTTCTTGTAGAAAAAGTGGAAATGTGATTAACAATATACTTTAACTAGGTGCAAAATAGATAGAATCAGTCAGCAAGCATTTATTATGTGCCCCCTGTGTACCAAGCACTGGAAATCCCTGAGGATACAAAGACAAAAATGAAATGTCCCTTGCTTTCAGGGAGCTTTCATTCTCTGAGGGGCAGATGACAATGTGTGTATTTATAGAAGTATAAAAAAATAAAAATAAACACAGAATAGTTTAGGGAGAGAAGGAGCTAGCATTTGGAAAGTCAGAAAAGGATTCACATGAAAAGTAATGTTTTCAGTTGAGTCTTGAAGGAATTAAATGTTTGTGAGATGAAAGTAAGTAATGGGAACATTCCAGGCATGGAAAATATCTAGTGCTAAGTCAAGAGAGGGAATATCATATGTAAGGAGTAGCCAGCAGGAAGACTGTCTTTGTATGAGTCTAATATCACCTTGGACGTTTTGATGTCACCTTGAAAATAGATTCACAGTGGAATGATCCAGGCCTCTGTCCTTAGCATAGTGCCATTTAGCATTTTTATCAGTGACTTGGGTAAAGGTATTACAAATGACAAAAAGCTGGCAGTCATAGCTAACATACAAGTTGAGAGAATCAGGATCCAAAAAGATCTTGTCAATCATTCAATCGCAAACACTCATTAAATGCTTGCTATGGGATAGGTACTGTAAGGTATCAAGGCAAAAGTGAAACAACCCTACTTTTGAGGAGTTTACAGTCTAGAAAGGAAAGTATACCTCTATATAGAAACAAGAGAAGGAGGCAGAGGACTTGTAACTAGAAGGAATCAACAAAGATTTTACATTAGAAAGTGGTTTTTGAGCTGAGCCATCTTGAAGGAAACTAGGAGTCAGGGGTAAAGTGATTGGATTCTAGAAATAGACGCCAGCCAGTGTAATGGCATGGAGTGCTATGAGAAACGAGAGGTCAGTTTGACTAGATTACTATTTATGAAAGAGGTGCTGTGTCACATAACCACAAAAAGAAAATGGGGCCAGATTTTGAAGCACCTTAAATTTGAATTGTTTGCTTCTAAGAGGTATTAAAGAGCCTCTGGAGTTTATTGAATTAGAGGAATGATTGTTCAGATCTTAACACTGTAAGAAAATCACATTGTTAACTGTGTGAAGGATCCCTTGGAATGGGAAAAGATTTGAGCTAAATTAACCAAAATATCCATTTAACCAAATAGTCCAGGCAAGAAATGAGATCCTGAAATAACTGGTAGCCATGTGAGTGGAAATGAAGGAAAGATGTAGTAGAGGTAGAAATGACAAGATTTGGCAACTGATTGGATATGTGGAGTGAATGAGATTGAGGAGCTGAAAAGTATAATGACCTTTACCAGGATTGTAAACCTGGATGTCTGAAAGAAGTTTGGAAGAATGGTAAAGTTTTAAGGAAAGATAATGAATTCTGTTTTGGCTACAACAAAAAGTGATATGAGCCTCCAAGGTAATTTTATAGTCTACTGATAATCTTCTAGGTTTCTTCATTGAGGCTTACAATAACCACAATGACATTTTTTGCCCAAAAAAGCTCCAAATTAAAAATTATATTATAAATTATAATTAATGGAATATAAAATTTTATTCTCTGTACAGTGATGAAAACTATAAAATTATAAAACTAAATATAAAATAATTGAATTATTTCATGTGGAACATTATGTAAGAAAAATAAATAATTTAGGAAGACCCTATTTGCTTACTGTTACCTTAAAGACTCCATATTCAATTTTTTTATTTTATAAATTTTGTTTAATGTCAGCATTTTTAATGAAATAAGTTACAACTTGGAATATGTGTAACAATATATAATAATCATATAAAGGTCATTTTGATGTTAGAATTTTTATTTGGATAAAAATTTGCAATGTATAAGACACAGTCTTAAATATAGTTCCACATCAAATTTTTTCTGTATATTAATTTAAAATAAAAATAAAGTGAAAATGCTCATTCATAACATGTAGTAGAAAGTGGTAGGAAAATGTTACAACATCTCTTGCTAAGAGATAGGGAAAAAAATCATGTTTTGGCCATTTAAGCAATTGACAGAAATGAATACCTTATGATATAAAAAACTTATATACTGACTAATGATAAGCATTAATTTAAATAATAAAGGTACTTAAAATTCAGGTTCATGTACTGCTACATTTTAAATAATGCTTATATATTAAACATGGTAAACTGCTCCAGTATCTCTGCCAAGAAAAACCCCCAAATGAGGCCACGAAGAGTCAGACATAACTGAAGAAGAATAAACAACAAATTTATAAACTTCCTTTTGTAAGGAAAGAATCTACCCTTGGCACACTTGCTATACTCTCACAGAAATTCTCCTGAACAACTGAATGATCAGTGTTGCCAACTAGTTCATTTGAAAGTCTGCCGGATGACAGAACAGTAACATAAGTGTAAATTGGAAAGCAACCTTAATATTAGAGTAAAGGGAACTCTAAGGTTCGTTTGTACAGCTGTTTATGATGGTCCATGATGGTTTCAAAATGACTTAAAATGCTCATGCCTAGCAGTCATGGTTTACAAACAGCCCAGCCTGACATTTGCAATGCATAAAAGCAAATGTAACATCACATGATTACGCAGCTGATAAGGTACAGTTATAGGTTAATGGAACAAGGGAGCTTATTCTGATGGAACATACAGAGCATAAATGAGAATATATGCATGTATGTGAATATTTGTTGAAAGTTGGTTTGAGGGCAAATGTTGAACTCATGTGGCAGTTTGAAAACAATTTGATGACAGGTTGGGAAACTATGAGAATAAGTGCTTAGTCAGAAATAGCAAGATTTTGATGTAATCATTACACAAAGTCATTATGCACACGATCATGAAAGTTTCAGATTGCTGCAGAACTAAACCTGCAGTGTTTGGAATGTGCACATGGTTGTTGTTATAGTGGAAAAATATGTTTGTAGTATAATTGGACAAATATCTACTACGTAAGGCACTATTAGAGACTGTCGTTACAAATTCCCAAAGGGAAATGCTGCTATAGATGGAACTTTCATTCAGGTATATATTGGACTATATTGCCCTGCTTGTTTCTCATATCTGAAAAATAACAACTCATATATAAGTAGCATGTTAAGATTTGCAAAGTGCATTGCTCACAACAGTACTGTAAGGTAGATTGAACTGGTAGGATTTGAACCAACTTTAATATTATCCAAAGGAAAACAAAATGGGAAAAATAAAAAAATTAAAATAAATAAAAATTAAGTTAAACTAAACTTGAATTATCCACTTCACTCTTCTCCTCTGTTAATGTAGATAGTGAATGATTGTAATATACCTCCTTCATGATTAAGTGTCTTAACTACTAAAATTTATAACCTGAAAAGGAAAAAGAAATATTGATACACATTGTTTGGTATGTAATTATTTGTTGATTGACTTACAATGGAGGAAGAATGTAAAAATGGGACAAAGAGAACACATTTCCCAAAAGGTTTATTTTTAACACTAGAATGACAAGATATGTCAGTTGACACAAACATAATTTTACTTTTAAGAAATTATTAATTTATTTGTTTCAGTTTTCTGTAGTCACTTCCATAAGTCTTAGAGTTTCTTCTCCTTCTTCCCCCCTCCTTCGCCGAGTCAGCGTGCAGTCTTATGTGGGTTGCATACATACGGTCTTATTTTTTTTTTTTCAAAGAGTTGAGCATTTTAATCCACCAACTACTAATTCCACAATTTTTAATTTCCAAAGTACTAGGGCCTATGGTTCAGAAATTCTGCCCTGTTCTCTGAGCCCTTCTATTTTCTTATTTTCTTATAAAGATTTTCTAAGCCCTTTAATGTGACAAGGCATTCTAGGAGAGAGAAAACCTTGAGAGGTTGAGGTCAGGATGCTAATATAGGTGCCCCATCCCAAGTCCTTTGCCATCTAGCCTCAGTATGGTGACTTTTCTTTCTTTTTTTATTATTATTTTATTTGTTTTCAGTGTTCTACAATCACTCCCATATACCTTAGATTTTTTCCCCTCCCTCCCAGAGATGGCATGCAGTTTTATATGGGTTCTACAATACATTCCTGTTAAATACATTTTCACCTTAGTCATGTTGCATAGAAGAATTAAAATGAGTGGGAGAAATCATAAAACAAACCACAACATAATACAAAAGAAAGTGATCTGCTTCATTCTGTGATCAAATTCCGTAGTTCTTTCCCTGGATGTGGAAGGCATTTTGCCTTAAGAGACCATTGGGAATTATTTAAATCCTTGCATTGCAATGAAGTACTAAGTCTGCCAGAAAAATTTCTCACACGCTGTGGTTGTTACTGTATATGATGTTCTCCTGGTTCTGTTCCTTTCACTCAGCATCAGTTCATATAAGTCCTTCCAGGCCTCTCTGAAGTCTTCCTGTTCATCTTTTCTTATAGCACAGTGGTATTCCATTACATTCATATATCACAACTTGTTCAGCCATTCCCCAATTGATGATCATCCCCTCAATTTCCAGTATTTGGCCCCCACAAAGAGAACTGCTATAAATATTTTTGTATATGCAGGACCATTTTTCATTTTTATGATCTCTTTGGGATACAGTTCTAGAAGTGATATGCACATTTTTGTAGCCTTTGGTGCATGATTCCAAATTGCTCTCCAGATTGGTTGGATTAACTCACAGCTCCACTAACAATGAATTAGTGTACCAACTCTCCCATATCTTCTCCAACATATATCATCTTCCTATTTTGTCATGTTAGCCAATCTGATATACCTCAGAGTTATTTCTCTAATCAATAGTAATTTAGAGCATTTTTTCATATTACTATAGATATCTTTAATTTCTTCCTCTGAAAATTGCCTGTTCACATCCTTCGACTGTTTATCAATTGGAGAATGACTTGTATTCTTGTACATTTGACTCAGTTCTCTATATATTTTAGAGATGAGGCCTTTATCACAAAAGCTGCAAAAATTCTTTCCAAGTTTTCGGCTTCCCTCCTAATGTCAGTTGCACTGGGTTTGTTTGTGCAAAAATTTTTCAATTTAATGTAGTCAGTATTAACCGTTTTGCACTGCATAATGTTCTCTATCTCTCGTTTGGTCATAAATTTCTCCATTCTTCATAAATCTGACAAATATATTATTCCTCCCGTAATTTGTAGTATAAGTCTTTATATCTAGATCATGTATCCATTTGAACTTTATTCTTGTGTATGGTGTCAGACATTGATCTATGCCCAGTTTCTACCACACTGTTAACAAATTTTTCTAGCAGTTTTTGCCAGATAGTGAGTTCTTATCTCAGAAACTGGAGTCCTTGAGTTTATCAAACAATAAATTACTATATTCATTGACTACTGTGACTTGAGTACCTAGCCTCTCCCACAAGAGTTATATATAATAATCCCTCTGTTTCTTAGCCAGTACCAAGTGGTTTTGATGATTGCTGCTTTATAATACAATTTGAGATCTGGTAGGGCTAGGCCACCTTCCCTAGCATTTCTTTTCATTTTAATTCCCTTGATATTCTGGACCTTTTGTTCTTCCAGATAAATTTTGATATTGTTTTTTCAGGCTCTAGAAAATAATTTTCTGGTAGTTTGATATTGGCACTGAATAAGTAAATTAATTTAGGTAGAATTGTCATTTTAATCATATTAGCTTGGCCTAGTCACAAGTAACTGATGTTTTTCCACTTACTTAGATCTGACTTTATTTGTGCAAAAAATGTTTTGTAATTGTGTTCGTATAGTCCCTGGGTTTGTTTTCGCAGGTAGACTCCCAGATATTTTATAGTGTCTACCATGGATTTAAATGGGATTTCTCTTTCTATCTCTTGCTGTTGGGCTTTGTTAATAATATGTAGAAATGCTGATCATTTTTGTGGGTTTATTTTGTAACCTACAACTTTGCTAAAGCTGTTCATTATTTGAGGCAGTTTTTTACTTGATTCTCTAGGATTCTCAAAGTATATCATCATATCAGTCTGCAAAGAGTGATAACTTAGTTTCTTCTTTGCCCGTTCTAATTCCTTCAGTTTCTTTTTCTTCTCTTATTGCTAAAGCTAATATTTCTAGTACCATATTGAATAACAGTGGTGATAATGGGCATCCTTGTTTCACCCCTGATCTTATTGGAAATGTACTAGCTTATCCCCATTGCATATAATGCTTGCTGATGGTTTTAGGTAGATACTGCTTATTATTTTATGGAAGGCTCCATTTATTCCTATGTTCTCTAGAGTTTTCAGTAGGAAAGGGTGTTGTATTTTGTCAAAAGCTTTTTCTGCATCTGTGGAGGTTATCATATGGTTTCTGTTAGTTTTGTGGTTGATATGATCAATAATGCTGATAGTTTTCCTAATATTGAACTAGCCCTGCATTTCCTGGTATAAATCCTACATGATCAAATGGTATTATTCTCTTGATAAATTGCTGTAATCTTTTTGCTAATATCTTATTTAAAATTTTTGCATCTATATTTATTAGAGAAATTGGTCTATAATTTTCTTTCTCTGTTTTGGCTCTTCCTGGTTTAGGTATCAGAATCATATTTGAATCATAAAAAGAATTTGGTAGGATTCCTTCACCAATTTTCCCAAATAGTCTATATAGTACTGGAATTAACTGTTCTTTAAATGTTTGATAGAATTTACTTGTAAATCTTTGTGACTCTGGAGATTTTTTCCTAGGGAGTTCTTTGATGGCTTGTTCAATTTTCTTTTCTGAGATGGTGTTATTTAAGTATTCAACTTCCTCTTCTGTTAATCTGGGCAGTTTATATTTTTTCACATATTCATCCATCTCACATGGTCAGATTTGTGGGCATACAGTTGGGTGAAGTAATTTTTAAGTATTGTTTTAATTTCCTCCTTGTTGGAGGTGAGTTCACCCTTTTCATTTTTGATATTGGTAGTTTGGTTTTCTTCTCTTTTTTTAATCAAATTGACCCAAAGATTTATCAATTTTATTGGTTTTTTTCATAAAGCCAACTCTCAGTTTTATTTATTAGTTCAGTAGTTTTCTTAATTTAAATTTTATTAATCTCTCCTTTGATTTTCAGTATTTCTAATTTGGTATTTACTTAGGGATTTTCAGTTTGTTTTTTTCTAGGTTTTTAAATTGCATGCCTAATTCATTGATCTCCTCTTTCTCTATTTTATTCATGTAGGCATTCAGTGATATAAAACTTCCCCTAAGAACTGCTTTTGCAGCATCCCATAAGTTTTGGTAGGTTGTCTCATTATTGTCATTCTCTTGAATGAAGTTGCTGATTGTTTATATGATTTCTTCTTTAACCCACTCCTTCTTTAGGATTAGATTATTTAGTTTCCAATTAATTTTTGGTCTGTCCATGACCTTTTATTAATATAATTTTTATTGCATTATGGTCTAAGAAGGATGCATTGACTATCTCTGGCTTTCTGCACTGCATTGTGAGATTTTTATGCCCTAGTACCTGGTCAGTTTTTGTATATTCCTTTCTATCCCCATTCAGTTTTTTCCAGAGATCTATCGTATCTACCTTAAACAGAGTTTTATTCACCTCCTTAACTTCCTTCTTATTTATTTTGAGGTTAGATTTATCAAGTTTAGAGAGGGGGAGATTGAGGTTCCCCACTACTATAGTTTTGCTTTCTATTTCTTCCTGTAACTCCCTTAATTTCTCCTCTAAGAGTTTGGATGCTATAGCACTTGGTACATGCATGTTTAGTAATGATACTGCTTCACTGTCTATGGTGCCTTTTAGCAGGATATAGTTTCCTTCCTTATCTCTTTCGTTTAGATCTATTTCCGCTTTTGCTTTGTCTGAGATTAAGATCGCTACCCATGCTTTTTTACATCAGCTGAAGCATAATATATTCTGCTCTAACCTGTTGACTTTACCCTGCGTGTATTCCTATTTCAAATGTGTTCCTTGTAAATAACATATTCATATTGTTGAATTATGGTTTTTAATCCATTGTGCTATCTGTCTCCATTTTATGGGAGAGTTCATCATCCCATTCATGTTCACAGTTATGATTATCATCTGTGTCTTTTGCTCCATCCTATTTCCCACCATTTATGCTTTTAGTTCTCCCTTCTCCCTTCCTCTCCACAATAGAGTTTTAATTTTTGACCATTACCTTTCTCTGTCTTCCCTCCTTTCTATCACCCCCCCCTTTTATTCCCCTTTTCCCTTACTATTTCTTCCCTCCATTTTACCCTCCCCTTCCTTTTCTTTCCCCTTTCGCCTCCTACTGCCTATGGGGAAAGTTAGATTTCTGTACTTAACTGAGTTTGTTGTTCCCTCTTTGAACTAAATCAGATGAGAATAAATCTCTAACAGTGCTCATCCCCCTCCCCTCTTTCCCTTTACTGTAATATGTATTTGTGACTCTTCATGTGATGTAATTTACCTTTTTCTACCTCTTCCTTTTCACGTCTCCCATTACCATCCCTTCACACCCTTAAGTTACATTTGTTATCATCACATCATTTAATTTATACCCACTACCTCTATCTATGCATATCCCTTTTAAATATCATAATAAATATACAATTCTCAAAGTAACGAGTATCATCTTCCCTTATAGGAATGTAAACCGTTTGCCCTTATTGAATAATAAGTTGTTTTTCCCGCTTGTTTACCTTTTTATTGCCTCTCTCAAGACTTGTATTTGAAGGTCACATTTTCTATTGAGCTCTGACCTTTTCTTCAGGAAGAAATCCCTTATTTCATTGAATGTCCATCTCCTTGCCTGATGCTCAGTTTTGCTGGGTCTTTGATCCTTGGTTGTAGTCTAAGCTCTTTTGCTTTACAGAATATCATATTCCTATTCCTCCAAACTTTTAATGTAGAAGCTGCAAGGTCCTGTGTGATCCTGACCTGTAGTTCCTCAATATTTGAATTGTTTCTGGCTGCTTGCAGTATTTTCTCTTTAATTTGATTATTCTGGAATTTGGCAACAATATTCCTTGATGTTTTCAGTTTGGAATCTCTTTCAGTAGGTGATTAGAGAATTCTGTCAATGACTGTTTTGCCCTCTGAATGTAGGACCTCAGGGCATTTTTTCCTTGATGATTTCTTGGAGGATATCATCCAGGCTCTTTTTTTATCATGACTTCCAGTAGACCAATAATTCTTAGATTTTCTCTCCTGGATCTGTTTTCCAGGTCATTTGTTTTTCCAGTGAGATATTTTACATTTTCTTCTATTTTTTTCATTCCTTTTTTTAAAAAAAAAAAATTTTTTAAGTTTTCAACATTCATTTCCACAAAATTTTGAGTTTCAGATTTTCTCTCCGTCTCTCCCTTCCCCCTAAAACGCCATGCATTCTGATTGCCCCTTCTACCAATATGCCCTCCCTTCCCTTATCTCCATCTTCTCTCTTGTCCTGTAGGGCAAGATAAATTTCTATACCCTGTTACCTGTATTTCTTATTTCCCAGTTGTATGCAAAAACAGTTGTTCCTAAAACTTTGAATTCCAACTTCTCTTCCTTCTTCCCTCCCCACCCATCCCCACTGAGAAGGCAAGCAATTCAATGTAGGCTATATATATGTAGTTTTGCAAATGACTTCCATAATAGTCATATTGTGTAAGACTAAATATATTTCCCTCCATACTATCCTGCCCCGCATTTCTTCTATTCTCTTTTGACCTTGTCCCTCCCCAAGAGTGTTGATTCTAATTGCTCCTTCCTCCCATTTGCCCCCCCTTCCATCATCTCCCCTCCCTGCTTGTCCCCTTCTCCCCTACTTTCCCCTGCTAAGATGTGTGCATGTTATTCTTTCCTTGAGCCAAATGTGATAAGAGCAAGCTTCACTTTTTCCCTCTCACCTCCCCCCTTTTCCCCTCCATTGGAAAAGCTTTTTCTTGCCTCTTCTATGAGAGAGAATTTGCCCCATTCTATTTCTCGCTTTCTCCTCCCAATATCTTCCTCTCTCATCCCTTAATTTTATTTTTTTAGATATCATCCCTTCCTATTCAACTCACTGTGTGTGTGTGTGTGTGTGTGTGTGTGTGTGTGTGTGTGTGTGTGTGTGTTCCCTCCAACTGCCTAGATACTGAGAAAAGTTTCAAGAGTTACAAATATTATCTTTCCATGTAGGAATATAAACAATTCAACTTTAGTAAGTCCCTTATGATTTCTCTTTCCTGTTTACCTTTTCATGCTTCTCTTGATTCTTGTGTTTGAAAGTAAGATTTTCTTTTCAGCTCTGGTCTATTTCATCATGAAAGTCCTCTGTTTCATTGAATGACCATTTTTTTTCCCTGAAGTATTATACTCAGTTTTGCTGGGTAGGTGATTCTTGGTTTTAATCCTAGTTCCTTTGACTTCTAGAATATCATATTCCAAGCCCTACAATCCCTTAATGTAGAAGCTTCTAGATCTTGTGTTACCCTGATTATATTTCCACAGTACTTGAATTGTTTTTTTTCTGGCTCCTTGACCTGGGAACTCTGGAATTTGGCTGCAGTATTTCTAGGAGTTTCTCTTTTTGGATCTCTTTCAGGAGGTGATCGGTGGATTCTTTCAGTACTTATTTTGCCCTCTGGTTCTTGAATATCAGGGCATTTTTCCTTGATAATTTCATGAAAGATGATATTGAGGCTCTTTTTTTGATCATGGCTTTCAGGTAGCCCCATAATTTTTAAATTGTCTCTCCTGGATCTATTTTCCAGGTCAGTTGTTTTTTCCACTGGGATATTTCACATTGTCTTCTTCTTCTTTTTTTTTTTTTTATTCTTTTGGTTTTGTTTTGTAATTTCTTGGTTTCTTATAAAGTCATTAGCTTCTATCTGCTCCATTCTAATTTTTAAAGAACTGTTTTCTTCAGTGAGCTTTTGAACCTCCTTTTCCATTTGACTGATTCTGCTTTTAAAGCATTCTTCTCCTCATTGGCTTTTTGCCTCTTTTACCATTTGAGTTAGTCTATTTTTCAAGGTGTTATTTTCTTCAGCATTTTTTGGGTCTGCTTTAGCAAGCAGTTGACTTGCTTTTCATGATTGTCTTGTATTACTCTCATTTCTCGTCGCAATTTTTCCTCCACCTCACTAACTTGATTTTCAAAATCCTTTTTGAGCTCTTCCATGGCCTAAGACCATTGCATATTTATTTTGGAGGTTTTAGATGTAGAAGCCTTGACTTTTAGGTCTTCCTCTGACGGTATGCATTGTTCTTTCTCATCTGAAAGGATGGAAGAAAATACTTGTTCACCAAAAAGTAACCTTCTTTGGTCTTAATTGTTTTTCCCTTTTTTGGGCATTTTCTCAACCCATCACTTGACTTTTGAGTCCTTTGTTAAGAGGAGGATATACTCTGGGGACCTAGAAGTTCTCAGTTCCTCCAAGGTGGCACAATTAAGGGAGAGGAATTTATTCCTCTCCTGGCCTGCTCTCTCCTCTGGGAGCTACCTCGAGCTTCTCTGCCCAGCATCTGTGAGTAGAAGTCCCTCTCCAGAGCCTCCATTAGCTCCACCACACCAGCCAGTGCTCCTCCTCATCCCAAGAGTGGCACTCAGGATTGAGACCCAGATCAGCAGCTCGATTCCCTCTGGGTCTTTATACCAAGGGCTCCAAAAATAGATGCTACTGTAGGTAGCCATTTCCTGGGGCCAGGGCTGGGGGGATCCTGTGCCCTTCTCACCCAGATGAAGGTACTTTCTCACTGACCTTTGAAGCTGTCTCTAGCATTTGTGGTTTGAGGGATCTGGCAACTGCAGCTGCTGCTGATGTTGCCCTGAAGCCTGCTCCAGTCCTGTCCCTGCTGCACTGTGTGACCAGGGCTAGGCTGCCTTGCACTGGAAATCCTCTTTCATTCTGTCGTTTTGGGGTTTCTGCTGCTCTGAAATTTGTTTAGAGTCATTTTTTACAGATATTTTATGGGCTGTGGTGGGAGAGCTCCTACAGGTCATACTTCTACTTCACCATCTTGGCTCTGCCCCCTCTGTTTGACTGATTCTTGATGTCTCATAGAGTCATTAGCTTATGCTTGCCCAGTTTTTTCTTCAGTTAACATTTGCATCATCTTTTCATTTGCCCATTTGTTCCTTTTAAGGAGTTATTTTCTCCAGTTAAGGTTTGTATTCTTCCATTTGTCCCATTTTCCTTTTTAAGAAGCTGTTCTCTTCAGTGAATTCTTTCTTCGTATTTTTAAAATCATTGACCAGTTTTTCTTCTACCTCTCTAATCTGGCTTTTAAAATCCTTCTTGAGCTCTTCAAAGAATGCTTTTTGAGCTTGGGACCAGTTCATATTCCCTTCTGAGGTTTCAGATGGAAGTCCAGTCTCAATGTTGACCTCTTCTGTATTTGAATTTTGGTCTTTGTCCCCATAGTAAGATTCTGTGGTCTTTTATTTTCTGGTTTGCTTCCTGCTCATGGTGATTGCCTTTTTTCCTAGCTTTTAATGTGAATCTCTGTTTCTGGGGCACAGGCAGCTCTGTCCCACAGTTCTTGTGCTTAGAACTTTAGGCTTTGTGTATTGTGGCCTCTGGTTCTTTCAGCTAGGAGATGGAATGCTGTGGCTTACCTGGTGCTGAGCAGGCTGGTGTTTGAAAGCAGAGGCAATGGGAAATCTTTCTGAGTTTCTTGGAGCTGGCTGTGTAAGGTGTGGGGGAAAAGTGGCTTGGCCATAGGAGGTCTCTTCTCCTAAAGTAGCACATTGGCAGGCTTAGAGGTTGCTGAACCCCATCTGTGCTAGTGTCTTCCCAATTTCCCTGGCTGTGCTGAGGCACACCTGGAGTCCTGGTGTTGGCACTTATGGGCTCCACCCCCCTAGGGCTCAGGATCTCTTCCTGGTTCACTGAGGTGGGGCTGTGTGCTTCAGCTCCAGTCCTATACTGGTCCCCTTCAGCCATAGCAAGGGGAACCCACCCCGCCCCACTTTGCAATTTTCCTAGCCTCTTGAGCTAAGACACTGTTTACCCCTTCAGTGAATTCAGTTTACCCCTGAATTCACTATTGACCCCACTATTCCAGCAGTTTTCCTGGGGAAATATTCTCTGGATTTAACAAGGTCAACAAGCATTTACAGATCTCTCCGCCATCTTGACTCCTGGATGTTCAAGTAGGTTACTTACAGATATTTAATCTGAGGACTGATAGTCTCAGGAGCAGTTGTTGCTGTTACTTGGGGTTCTGCCCTTCTCTCTCACTCAGTTCTGCCGAACTCCCATCCTAGGCCGATACGTTTGAGAATCCTCACTGTTTCAGACTGCCAGGTGGCTTCTTCTTGGCTTTGCTGTACAGGGGTCCGTGCTGGTACAGCCTGTGTGCTCTGCACTCTTCCAGCTTCATGCAGCAGATCCTTCCTGCTCACCTTCCAGGCTTTCCTGGGCTGGAAATCTGCCACACTGTCTCCTAGTGGATTCTGCCACTAAAATTTGTTCAGATTCTCTTTTTAGAGGTATCTGAAGGAGTTTATCATAGAGCTTAAGTGAGTATTTGCTCTCACTCTGCCATCTTGGCTCCACCCCCATAATTTTACTTTAAAATAAAAGTTTCCATCTTCCCATCTTCTGTTTTCTTTACCTTAGGATTAAAAAAATACATTGTGTCCATTGATGTAGTTTGGTCCTTTAAAGTATATACTCTAGTTTTTCCAGTGTTTCACAATAATTTTAGTAATACAGGATATTGTCATTTGAGAAACAAAAGGGACTTGACTAGAAATGTTTTACAAATTGTTAATTTTTAACAAACTATGCCTTAGAATGACCAAAATACTCACCTTCATTTTGTATATACTAAGTAAAGTACTATAAAAAGTTAGAAATTTTCTGTCGTATATGAGTTTTCCAGAAAGAAATAAACATGCTTATTAAATTAGCATGTTACAGAATAAGGGGGTTTATTTTCATATTATATCTGAAAACTGTTAAACTAAAGATTAGCTCCTCAAGATAGCTTCTTGAGTTTAGTTAGCCAAGAAATTAGATTTATAAGAGTAAAGCATAAAAATGCTTTCAGTGTTTAAAAAAGAACCCTACACATAAAGCTTTCTTCAATTCAGGTGGGAAAAGTAATCAGTCCCTAATTGAAGACACAAAAAATGGCAGTAACAGGAGATGTAGAAAGATTGCCACCCTTAAAATTTAATAATCCAATTAGATTTCTCATTAAAACTTGGCTAATATGTATAAACCATATTTAAGTGATTGCTAATCATTTTTAATTGAGATGGTTAAAGAAATACTTTCTTCTTTTAAAATAAATAACCAGAAGACTATATCTGAATGTTTTATGTTTTGTTATTTCCCATAAAAAATATTAAAAGGAGTCAAATTGAAGTTGTTAGGGAATATCAGAGTAAGAATAGTAAGTTGAAGTATTTTGGGTATGACCGTATGGTTTTAGATAAAAACTGTTAGCTCAGGGTATGACAAAGAATCTAAGATTGGATACCCAGTGTTAAGGGGACAGGCTCACTATGTCTACACTTTTCATTTTGATGATCTCAGAATTTATCCAAATTAGGATGTTGCATTTTTATTTTCTAAATGAATAATTTTAGGACACTATTATTATTTCTTTTTTGAAATGTGTGCATATAGCTCATTTTTAAAAAACTAATATGAGTTTATATTGAATAATTTGTAATATTAAAATTCATTTGTACACAATTTTGAAGAGCATGTTTATACATAAATATATGTAATAATTTTTTGTTTTTATTTTCTGGTGAAATAAAGCATCTAGTCGAGAAATAAAGAAGCTTCAAACTAAGGCATTTTATTAATGACTTTGATCTAAGGTACTGCCTTTTGACTAAATCCAGATTTTAAAATTGAGGATTTACAAGGCCACATGTGGCCTCAAGGCTGCAGCTTCTCCACCACTGGTCTTGAGTGTCAAGGTACATGAATGAATTTAACTCAGTAGACAGTAGGAAGCCACTCAATATTTTTTTAGCCAATGTGTAGAAAGATCAGATTTTGCAGAAGGAAGATTAGTCTTAACAAATGAAGGCTGTTTTACTTTGGGAAGAGAGAGGCAGAAAGAGCTGTTAGGAAGGTACTGCAGTAACACAGGTAATGAGGTCCTTATAGTCGGATGGTAGAATTGGAAATAGAGAAGAGAGGACTGGTATTTTAGACAATTAAACTATCAGAGGTGGGATTAACAGGATTTAGTGATTAGACATGAGATGAAGAAGGGGGCAAAATCAGTGATAGCATGGAAGTTTGATTCAGTGGAGACTGAATAGATGGTGTTGTCACGGGCAGAAACAATGAAGTCAGAAGGAGGGAGCAATTAGTCAGCAAGCGTTTATTAAGCACCTACTCTATGCTTAAGCCCTGGGAGTACAAAGAAAGGCAAAAGACAATTCTGGCTGTCAAAAGGCTCAGTCACATGGGAGAGACGTTGACACAACTACGTGAACACACATGCAAGTAAATACACATGATAAATTAGAGATAATCAATAGAGAGAAAACAACATTAAGGAAGGATCAAGAAAGACTTCTTGTAGATGGTAGATTTAGCAGGAACTTCAGGGAAGGCAGGAGGTAGAGATGAAGAAGGAAGAAAGTTTCAGGTACAGGGCACAGCCAGTGAAAATGTCCAATATTAAAAGAGGCAACGTATTATTTATATTATTTGAGGAACAGCAAAGAAGCTAATGTCACAGGATACTTTTAGGTGGTTAGATATAAGAAAATCAGAAACTAAGGAGATGGCCAAATTGCCAGGGGTTTTGTATGCCATAGTGAGGATTTTACATTTGATCCTGAAGCATATTTAGAAGGAAAGACAATAAAACCAATTTTTTTGTGTACTGAATTTGAGGTGCCAGTGGTACGTTGAGGTAGAAATGTGCCACAAATATTGTGTCACAACAGCAGCAACAATAACAACATTTATGTGTACTTAAAATTTTCAAAAACTTTACAAAATGTTATTTCATTTTCTCACAACAACCCTGGAAGGTAGGTGTTACTGCTGTCTTCATTTGATAGATGAGCCATCTTATTCAGGTAGAACTTAAGTGGCTTGCCCAGAGTCATACAGCTAGATGGTCTATTTTATTCACTCCAGAAGTTACACACACATATACACATTTGACATCAGCTCATTTTCTCATTCTTCACTTTTTCCCCCTCATTCTACAAGTAATTATTGACACCTACAATGTACCTAGAACCCTGCTAAACATTAGGAAAAACACATTGTGTGATGGAGAATCTTTTACATAATTACAAACAATGTTCTGCCAAGAAAACTATTTAGACCTCAGGGAAAACTATGTAGAAAAAAAAATCTAGTTGAGAGTAGATGTAGGTATAATTTCTAAAGGATTTGAATATAAATTTGGTTTTGTCAATAACTTTCAGTGTAAAATTTTTTTTAAAGAGGCTGTGATGGGGAAAAGAGTTCTTAAGAACCCTGAAAAGGTACATCATTCAAATATTGCTGTCATCACTTTTTAGGTAAGCAAATGGGTTCTGAGACATTCTGACCTGCCTGAGATCCCATAGCTTGGTGAAGCTAGGAATTAAAACTTGGTTCCCTGGTTGCAAGTACAGTTTGTTTTCCACTTCCTGTACCATACATGCCTTTTTAGTAATATAAATGCCATGTCATTTTCTTGGGGAGGAAGGAAGAAACACCATTTACTTTTTTTTATTGTAATCTTAAAAGTTTTCTTTTTTACTGTTAACCTAGATGAATTTTTCACTGTTGTGTGGAAACCATTGATTCATTTACTCTGTAGCTCAGGCTGTTGTTGCCCAGAGGAAACCTAGTTCCCTTCCTTCTCCAAGCCAGAGCTTAGGAAGTTAGTTTCTATTTCTACCTTCTTTCCATCATTGGAGGTGTACAGCCAATAAATTCTGAAGAGAACTGTTAGGGTTAGACCAGAAGGTTCAGAGATAGTGTTCATGATAAAATGACCTGAAGGAAGTTGCAAGAGTGATGTAGCAGAAATGACAAAAAAAATCAATAGTTGGGAAGAGGATTTTTCCTGCAGTTGGAACAAAAGCTTGAGATACAAAGTTGACCAGAGACATATTAGGTCCACTAAAATTTAGCTTTTCATATTCTTACTTGCATATTATTTCCTTATAAAAAGAACCATAGGGTAGTGGTTAGAGTGCAATGAAGAGGAGCCCGATGCAGATCTGCCTAGATTTGGTGTGACATGGATTGGTCATTTAATCCTGATATGGATAACACAACTCTCCATTTCCTTTTCCATAACATGGGGGTGATAATTGTACCACCTCCCTCACAAGGTTGTATTGGGGAAAGCATTTTGCAGATTTAAAAGTGCTACATAAATATGAATAGTTGCCACTTTCCCATGTGTAAAAGGGATACTACCCAAGTTTAGCAGAAGGAATAGATGGAGCCCTTCTTTATTTAATAAAAATGTCCCTAGAATAAAAATTCTTTTAAGTAATTTTAAAACAATGCATGTGCATCTGTAAAGGTAATATTGTAAAATACTAGTCTTTCAAGTTGATTACCAGAAAACCATTTATAGTTTTTTTTTCCCTGAAATTATATTGAATATTTTCCTATTATTGTTTAGGGTATTCACTCTTTGAGATAAGTCCATAGTAACTCTCTACAAGTTATTATTTTCTATTTAGTTTGGGATTATAGTGGTCCTAGGTACAGAAAATATGGATTATCATCAAGGTTAGTGTGATGGAAATGTGAACTTGATATCAGTTCAGATCCTGGCTTCATTATTTGCTGCCTGTATGGTCACAGGTATTTAACCTCAGCCTCAGTTTATTTATCTGTAAAATAGTAGACAGTACTTTTACTGCTGTATCGTAGATTTACAAGTACAAAATGAGATAAATATGAAAAATCCTTAAAAACTATACAGATATAAAATATTAGTAATAACCTCTTACACTGTTCTAAATTTCCATGTTTTCATTTAGACTAGAACATTTAAAATACAATCTCTGAGAAAATGTTAATCATCTTAAGAGTTTAATTTAAGAAGACTTGTTAAATTGTTTAACTTGTACCCTCCAGTATCATTCTATAAAGACTTGTGTGACAAACTGAGAAATATCTCTGAACACAGTGGGTAGCCAGTAGGTTTTCTGCAGGGGGTTTCTACTGAGAGCTGACAGAGGGCAGCTTGGCAAATGTTCAGAAACCTACATTAACTCGGTTGAGCCCGGCATGGAACCTTGTGTTCAGCAGAATTCTTCTGACCTGCCTCTCTGCATGCCGAGGTAATCAGCAAACACCTAATGAGCCCACTCCAAAGAAACAGACCCTCTCCCAACCTACTTCATTTTCCTATGTTCTCTGGGGGTGGAGAGACAAGACTTCATGAGGACTGATGATGCTGCAAAGACCACAATAATGATAATTAACTTGCTGAATTTAGAAGATTATGCTGTTAATTAGTTGCAAAATAAAGATAAGTAATAGAGCAGCAGATGGTAAGATAACACCCAGGAGAAGGAGGGTTATTACTCTGATGAGCTTTTTGTGGCATATATGAAATATGAATCTGACTTTTTCATAAATTGTTTCTGGAGAATATTATCTTGTTTCTGTGAGCTATGATGGAGTAGTCTATTCCCACCAAGTTTTGACAGATGTGATAAGGATTTGTTTTCAAGGGTACAAATAAGCACAATAGAACTTAAAATAACAGACTAACAAAATTACCTGTTTGAATAAATATGGCAGAATTATCATCCAGCTTGAGCAAACCTGACTTATTGAGCTTTCTTTCATTGAGTAATACTATATTTATCCTTGAAAACTGTTCTTCAGACTCCAATGCTGGACAATATAGTGTTATACAGAGTGACAATTCTCAATTTTCTTAACACTGGATACTTTATTATACAATTTTGCTTAATGCCATTTTACATGTTGCAAAAAATAATACAATATTATCCTTACTAAATTATATTTTAATAACCTTCACTTCCCATCTCCTTACTGTCACTTTATAATGATTCTTTTCTAGAGAATTATTCTCGTCAGTAATGATTGGTATTTACTCTACAACTCTTTTTATTATTAATCATAGACTTTTGAAATGCTAGAATTATCCTAAAACCCTATCTTGGCAAGAAGTCTTTATTTAAACACTCTGTAAGTTATAGAGAAAAGAGGACTGCACCAGAAGCCAAGAGGCCTGTGTTTTTGCCTTGGACGGGTGTGTTTGACCTTGGGCAAGCACTTTCAGACCTCTTGGCTTCACTTTCTTTGTCTGCAAAATGTATGAGTTGGATTAGATGATGTCCTTTCCAGTTTTAACTTTCTGTGATTCTGTAAAATGTACCTTGTTTGTATGTCATTTCTTTTGAAAATATTTTTGCTTAATCATTTGGATCTACTATGATATTTCTCTTATAAAAATGAATGGATTGTCTATCACTATTAAATATAATAATTAATATGTTGTGGTAAGCTTTTCAGTTGCTCTTCAGTATGCAGTATTTGTTATTTCATGCTGTATCCTTTAAGTTTGTATGCTTATATTTCTAAAGAAACTATGTTTTTAGTATTATGTCCATAGTCAAATTTTTAGAATAATTGTGCTGTTGATGGGAGTGATCTTCATTTAAACTGTTGTATAAGCTTGTGATCATAAGCTTAAAAAATAAATGGACAGATTCAAAGCAGTGTTAATTAACCCTTGCAATTCTCTTCTTACATTTTATACCCAGTGGCACACTTTTCAAGGCAGATCCATTGTAATCAATGTAACAGCATGGAGCAAACATTAGAGCTTCCTCACTGGATACATACTGTATACCCTAGGGCAGTCAAGAGAGGATAATGAATGAATACTGATGCTGCTTTTAAGTGCTCTATCAGGTAGTAACTTGCCCTACTAAAGATTATTCAAGAGAGTGATGTTTATGTACTTCAGACTCCCCTATGGGCTATAACTGTATTTCATTAATGTTAAGAGTAAAGCTGTTTTAACTATAAAACTTTTACATGCTCCTTGGTTCTATGGTATATTCTTAGGAAGCTCAAAATATTTGAGCCATACTAATCTATAGTGCTTCATTTAACTGTCATTGGATAATATAGTATAAATAAGGCATCAGCTTAGCAGGTGAGTATGTAATAATGTTGTTTTAAAAATATGCAACTCTGCTTTTTCCCTGTATATATTCCCAAAGCTTACCTAGTCTCATCTTCACTACTTTCAACTTATCACAGTTTGATTTTTTTTTTGGTTCCTGTCTAAGTACATCTTCCTCCATCCTTGGCAACTCCATCCACCTAGGTATTACCTTAAGCCACTTAATTCTTCACCACCTTGAAATAATTCTTTCCTCACCAGTGTCCCAGTTTCTTATGCCTCAGAACTACAGCTGCTCAGAACTATGGAATGTTAGAACTAATAAAGAATTTAGGAAATTGCTTTTGTGCCCTCCCCTGACCTGATATTACTTATCTTCATTCACAGTCTTGATTTTCCGTTATTCTGTTCAGCTATAGTATACTCTACCTTTGAGTCCCTTGCCCCCTTTTCCTTTGACCAATTATGCCCTAGCACTAGACTAACCCATATACCTTCACTATTCCTACTAATGTTCAGTTGAACCATGATTAGGTCTACTACAGATGGTTAACTTATCTCAACTGGACTATACTGCACTACAGTCTTTTATTCCTTTGTTTTAAATTAATTTATTTGTTTTCAGTTTTCTACAATCTCTTCCATATATCTTAGATTTTCTTCCCCTCCCTCCCCAAGATGGCGTGCAATCATATATGGATGGGTTCTATACATACATTCCAATTAAATACATTTTCACCGTAGTCATGTTGCATAGAAGAATTAAAATGAATGGGAGAAACCATGAAAAAAAACAAAACATAACACAAGAGAAAAATAGTCTGTTTAATTCTGTGATCCAGTTCCATAGTTTTTCTCTGGATGTGGAAGGCATTTTACCTCTAGTCCATTCGGAATTTTTTAGGTCCTTGCATTTCTGTGAAAGGCTAAGTCTACCAGAAAAATTCCTCGCACACTGTGGTCGTTGCTGTGCACAACGTTTTCCTGGTTCTGCTCCTTTCACTCAGCATCAGATCATATAAGTCTTTCTGGGCCTATGTAAAGTATTCCTGTTTATCATTTCTTATAGCACATTAGTATTCCCTTACATTCATGTTCCACAGTTTATTCAGCCATTCCCCAATTGAAGGGCATGCCCTTGATTTCCAGTTCTTTTCCACCACAAAGAGTGCTGCTATAAATATTTTTGTACATATGGAACCCTTTCCCATTTTTATGATCTCTTGGAGATACAGTCCTAGAAGCGATATTGCTGGGTCAAAGGATATGCACATTTTTGTGCCCTTTGCTCTTCGGAATGGCTGGATCAGCTCACAGCTCTATCAACAACGAATATGTTCCAACTCTCCCATACCTTCTCGATTTATCATCATCCTGTTTTGTCATGTTAGCCAATCCGATGGGTGTGATGTGGTACCTCAGAGTTGTTTTGATTTCTTCCTCTGAAAACTGCCTGTTCATATCCTTTGACCATTTATCCATTGGGGAATGACTTGTATTCTTGTGAGCCCAATACTTGAAGTCAAGAAAGACATGAGTTTCAGTCCTTGTTTAGATGTATAACAGCTAGGTAATCATGGCAAAATCATATAATCTCTTTTTGCCTCAGTTCCCGCATCTGTAAAATGATAATAATAGCACCGACCTTATTAGGCTTTCTACAAATGAGATTATATAGCTTTTTATTATTATTAGCATTCTATCTCTTGCCTAAAATGACCACTTATCAAAACCCCAGTCTTCTTTAAAGGATCTCAATTCAGGTGCCAGATCCTAGACTTTCTAGATTCCCTTAGTTATTAGTGTTTTCTATCACTTAAAATTATCATTTATTTACTTAGCTGTGTAAATGTTATACCTCCCTCTCATTACAGTATAAGCTCCTTGAAGGCAGAGAAAATTTTAATTATGTCTTTGTGTCTACCCCTAACACAATTCTTATATATAGTAAGCTCTGGTAAGTCCTTGATGAATCAATGAATTTCTGTGCTTTATGCCAACTGTGTTTTTGAGTAAGGAAGATATTTTTCTTACCTTCTCATAATAATTAGTTTCCTGCAACTATACCCTGAAACCTAGCTTGATCAATTTAACATGTATACCTTAGTTTAAATCTACTATGGAAATAGGTGTTCCATCAGTAGAGGTTCTGGTAATTTTTTCACTTTTCTTCTCATTCTAAGTCTCATCATTTCCTGATTTATGTTCAGAGTTTAGGGAATATGAGCCAATTACATTGAAGAAAAATTATTTTAAAAATCATAAATTTTAAAATATTTTAAGTTGCATAGCTTGATTATGTTCAAATTATACAGAATAATGTTTTTCCTCATCAACTGAGTTGACCTGGGTTCATAGATTTACATTTGAAAGGGACCTTAAGCATTATTCTAGGCCAACTCCCTCATTTTACAGATGAGGAAACCGAGCTTGAGACAAACTTAGTTATTTATTCATGCAGGTGGCAGCAGCACATAGCAGTCAGAATTCAAAGTCAGTGCTTGCTTCTCGTAAGTGTGATTTTCAAGAAAATAGAATAAATGCCACTGAATTAGTTGCTGCTAACCAGTGCATTACAACTTTTAGAAACGCTATCTTGGGAATAACATTAAACAATTTAAGGCTTCAGCTTTCATGTGTAATATTTTAAGGATATATGAGGTCGTCATTTGTTTGGGTACTCATTCCCCTATGCTTTAGCAGATTTTATGAGGTGGTGTGACCAAAAACATTCGTCACATGATTTCCAACCCCATGGTATTAGGAGTATCTCCGAACTTAGATATACTGCTCCCTGGGCCACAGACAGACCATCCATCCCCCAGCCTGTAAGCAGAGCTTTTCTAGGTGGTTGTAGAATCTTCTGGTACTTGTACTTTGCTGGCATAGTTTTTTGAGAACCTAAAATTAGTCAACAAACATTTATTAAATACCTGCCGTGTGCCTGGTACACTGTGCTAAGTGCTGGGCATGCAGAGAAAAGCAAAAGACAGCCTCTGCTTCCACAGAGCTCACAGTCTGATGAAGGACAGTTGAAAACAAAAATTTACAGGAAGTTGTATACAGGGTAAATTGGAAATAATCAACACAGGGAAGGCACTAGAACGAAAGAGAATCAGGACAGGCTTCTTGCAGAAAGTAGAACTTCAGCAGAGATTTGAAAGAAGCCAAATGAGGTAGCCTTCTTGCCACGTTGAACCATTACAGTTATTTGTTAGTGGAACAACTATAACATTGTCCAGTTACTCTCATGGTATATGAGAACTAGTGAGTCTCTGACTTGATTGTTGCCCAATTCTTATTTCACTTTTACAAAAAGCAATCATAAAAGCTTCACCAGAATTCATACTTATTATAGTGAACTGGCAGTGGGGGTAAGGGAGAGGTTATCCACTCGAGCTTTGGGAAACGTTGAATTAATTGAGGAACCAATGCCATTTGTTTGGCAAATAAGAAGTTCCAGTTACTGAAAGTACCATGCAGAGGATGCCAAGAAATATAAGACATGGACCCTGTCCTCAGTCTGCTTGGGGCACATGTGAAATGGATAACTAACACATAAAGGGATAAATTAATTGCCAGGTGAATATTCATATGTCTAACTTACCTTGCTTTTATTGAAATAAATGCAAATGTTACCTATATTTGCTTCATTCTAATGTGAGATCCAGAGGCATTCCTGAATGTGATGACATCTTAGTTTGTAAGTGGAAACAAAGTATCATAATAAACTTGAGATATTCATCTTAAGTCAACTCAGAGTTAGCTTGAATTTATAGGAAGACTTCATTATTCATTCCTAAGGGTCATTAAAAACGACTAAATGATGAACAACAGAGTCCAAAAAGTCACGTCCTAGCAGCAGGTGGGAAGACTCCAGGCCTAGATAAGGGTTTTCCTTGCAGATGCTAGAGGACAAATGTTCTTGTCCTAGGACAGTGAATTAATGAGACAACAAACAAGAATTTGCTATTTACTATATACAATGAGAATTCCAGGTCATGTGTGTATATACATACATATACTTGTATTTAAAATATTGTAGTTCAACTGTAGAGGGTATTCTTTTCAAATCAAAGTTTAGATTATATTTTAATAAATGGTAATTTCTTTTTTCTCTAGAAAGTAGGGCACTCAGTGTTAGTTTGATTTCTATATATGTTAGTAAAGAAACTAGTATTGTAGTATGTTTTTGGTTTTTACAGAACTGCCTTGAGATAACCAAGTCAAAATAAATTTTGAACATGGCTTCATTATAAAAGTTTTATTTGACTCAGTTTGAAGACTGTGGGTATCTTTAAAAGATTTTTGCTTCTATACATGGTATTTAAGGCTTATGTTAAATATTAGTTTAATTCTAAATTAGTTTTGATAAGATTTGAATGCCTGCAGATTTAATTCCTTTCTTTATGGCATTGCCATCTAATATAGCAAATCAAAACTCAGTTTTAAATTGCACAATTCTAGGGGCATCTTGATGGCGCAGTAGATAGGGTACCGACTTGGGAGTCAGGAGGACCTGAGTCCAAATCCAGTCTCAGTCACTTGACACTTACTAGCTTGTATGACCCTGGGCAAGTCACTTAACCCCAGTTGCCTTGGCTCCCCCCCCCCCCCCCCCAAAGGATAATTCTTAGTATTGTCCAAGAAATTTTATTGGTGTTGCATTAACCAAAGAAGCAATTACATATTAGACTTACCTGTGATGTATCTGTCTATTTTGAGTTTTTGTTTTTCCTTTTGAGGAATTGGGCATAATAATGTAGCATATGTTTTAATTTTCAGAGATTAAAAGCTGCTTTGACTCAGCAACATCCTCAGGTAACAAATGGAGATGCAGTCAAGGGACATGCAAGTGGATTGGGTAGGACTCAGTCAGAGGAATCTCGAGCACAGTCATTGCAACAACCTGCTACATCAACTACAGAAACTCCGGTATACTTAACCAGACAATCACTGTTACTGTTTGTCCTGTATCATGTTATGATGCTGCTGTCACCTTTTTTCTTTTCTTGTAAACAGATTTTTAAGGGCTAGCTTGTTATAATACATGACCCCACCAAATGTGTCTTTTGGCTTCAACATGTAGTAAAAGTTCTAGGGAAAGACAAAGCAAAAGTATTGGTGGTAAATTGTTAGCAAATGCTAGTCACACACACGCTTACGCACACACAAACTGATAGGGAAATATATCTCATTTTTTAAAAGTATTAGCAAAATTCCTTTGTTTCTTGAATAGTACACTGGCCTGTTTCCCTGTTTATGTCTTTTTCTCTGTGTCTGTGAGTCTGTCTTTGTCATTAAAAATTTTTTTTTAGTTAATTGAAAATATCAGTTTAATATGAAGCAGCATATGTATATACCATATGTGTATATGCTTAGAGATATGTGAAGCAATAATAATTTTTGTTAACTAATGAATTTGGACCTGGGTGAAACATATAAATGAAAAGGATTCAGCATTCACCTAAATTAGTAAGAGAAGATATACCAGGTATTATTACCGGGGAATTCAAGAGGAAGTTATAGATCTTTAGCCCTGATACCAGTAATAGAGAGCCAGATGTAATTATGGCCTGAAATTGTAGGGATGAATCTCTTTTAGGTCGTCATCTGTTTCAAAATTTTAATTTGACTACATGCATTTTAGTTTGGGGTATCTGCTACTTTGATTTAGATACTCAGCTATCAATTGATTCTTTCAGCCCTTTCTGGGACCTGTTTTTTAGGAAGCAGTGTTTCCTACCATTTGAACTTATTCTCCTAATGGTCATTGTCTTCTCTCTGTTTGTGTGCAAGGACTGATGGTGTATCTTAGATTGTAGGTGTGCAATTAGGTCATGACACTGGTAAGGGGTTTCTCTAGACCAGAGATTCTTAACCTGAGGCCTATGAATTTATTTGTTTTGCAAAATATTTTGAGAACTATAATATAATTGGTTTTCTTTGTAATACAGTGTATTTTATTTTATGTATTTAAAAAATACTCTGAAAAGGGGTAGGTTTTACCAGACTACCAAAGGGCCCATGTCACAACAAAAAAAAGGTTCTGGGAAGAAGAGCAGTGAGGATTGGATGATTTGACCTCTAGGAAGAGTGATTCCACCTCCTTAATATATCTCACCGTCTATACTGACAGCCTCAATATGTATATATTATACGTAGCTGCTAAGTACCAAGTACTGTTCTAGGCACTTGAGATAGAAGTAAAAAGAAAGAAACAATTCTCACTCTCCGATAGCTTTTATTCGTTTGGGAGGTAGGGTCGGGGGAGAGGAAGGGAGAAAGTCTTAGTGCAATTGGAAGCCATTAAACCTTAAAACTGCACTAAGATTTTTGGGACATGCTTATATGCGCACATACAAAATACATGGAAAGATAAGAAATAAGTAAATACAAGGTAGTTTGCAATGGAGGATGCTAGCAATGGGTGAGATTAATATCATGTTGGTGCTTGAGCTGAGTCATGAAGAAAAGAAGGGATTGTATGACACTTAAGTAAGCTGAGAGTTTATTCCAGATATAGGGAATGATCAGTGCAGAGTCATGAAGACCAGTTAAAACATTTGTGTTTAACTTGATTGAAGAGTATGGAGAAGGGCTATGTCCACTGAGTCTTGAAAGGTAGATTGAGGCCAAGTTGTGGAGAGCTTTAAAGCTAAATAGAGGAGTTTATCTTAGAGGCAGTAGGAAGCTGTTGGAGTTTGAGCATGGGAATAGCATGATCAAATCCTTTTCCTGGTTAAAAATGGAATCTTAAATAATATACATCTTATGACCAAATATCATATATACTGAATTTGAATAAAATTTATCCTTCAGTTAGTGGTTCCTAATCATAAACTGATATATCTTATATAGTATGCCAAAGAATAAATACTATAATAAAACCTGTTAAAGTATGTGTAGAGAAATTGGAATTATGTGAAGAAAATTACTTTTTGCCATATTGTACATATTTTAATTAAAGATGACATTTGCACCATTCCCCTGAAAGCCTTTTATGACATTCTTATTAATAACATGTAAGTCATAAATCAGATTGCATTCTTATAAATAAAATCATGTAGCTAAAGCCAGCTTTTAGCCCTGGCCCCTGGTATCAGAATTGTATGATGGCAGTCTGCTTGATGATGTAATGAATTTCTTTTAACACTTTCATGAAGTACAGATAAATGTATCTTCTTTCTTACAGGCTTCTCCAGCTCACCCAACACCACAGACACAAAACACTGGTGGGCGTAGAAGAAGAGCAGCTAATGAAGACCCTGATGAAAAACGGAGGAAGTTTCTAGAGCGAAATAGAGCAGCAGCTTCAAGGTGCCGGCAAAAAAGAAAAGTCTGGGTTCAGTCTTTGGAGAAGAAAGCGGAAGACTTGAGTTCACTGAATGGCCAATTGCAGGTATGGTTTATGCATACATTTTGTGACTGTAGACAAAGTATTTCAGATTTCGTAGTTAGCTATCCAAACTTCATAGGAGATAAACTTTGGTTATATTTTGGACCTATAATACTATAACTTTTTAAAAACTTACATTAGAGATGAAGCGATTCATATCTTTTTAAATAGCATCCAAACTATTTTTGTAAAAAGGCAACACTGATAGATAAAATAAAACAATGTTTATCTATTTAGGAAAAATTGGTCCCCATCCTGGCCAGAAACTTCTTTTTAAGGTTGTGATATAAATTTTTAAATTAAACTAAAGAACATTATTGCTCCTAGACATTTTTGTCTTTTTTTTTCTTTTGGTTTGTATCACAACTGTGAAATTGCTTCAGTAGAGGTTTCTTGTTTTTAAGTTCCTTTGTTCTTTTAACTGTAGTTTGTTTTTTGTTTTCTTTAAAGTGAATATAGTGCTCGTGAAAGGTGCCAGATTGACAGCACTGGAAACTGAAGGCCTCTATTTATCCACAGACCAGGTACAATACGGCCAGTGGCAGTGCAAGCTTCCGACACTGCCCTGCCATGTGCCTCAGCTCCATTTCTGAGAGACCCATTGCGGTGCAAGCTTGTCTAGTTCCCATCCTTGTCTGGTTTTTTATTTCTCTATACAGACTGCCAATAAGGGTGCCATTCAGTACCATTTCTTTTTAGTAATCTTTTTAGTGCTGTGGATAATTCTCCACTAGGAACCTATGTAAACTTCTCCATTATATCAAATCAGACATAGTAGTGAGGGGCTTTAATTACTGATAATGTAGCTTAAATTTAGAATCATTTAATATCAATAAAACATTTTTAAAGTTTGCTCAGCTTCACTCCCAATTTAAAACAAATCCTTTATATGCTTATAATTGAACTGAGAATTTTTTCATCTTATTCCTGCCTTTCAAGATTTTTAGTGATATGCTTATTTTTGAGTATTTGAATAAAAATTTCATAGGTGGTATATAGTTATATGATAGTTTGAAAAAGAAAGGAAATCTTATGACCAGGACTTAATTTTACATGAGGTAAAATTCTTTTAAAATATTGTTAAAATAGGTAGTTTGAATATTGTTACTGTTGCTTTGGATCTACAAAGTATTTTGCTAGTGTTTTTTAATCATTTACAATATTTTTTAAATGTATTGCTATCGTACTGATCATAAGAACTTCTAGTAGTTGCTTAAATACAAGGTTATATTAATGTATTTTGTTACACGGAGTAAATTAATAAAAATTAAGTGGGGAAATGAAACCTAATCCAAATAACACTTAAAAAATTTTTAAATTATAAGGCTTTATGGGGGGAAAAGCTTCATTGAAAGAAACAAGATGTTTGTAGGTGGTAGACTATGCGCTATTAAGACACTGTAAAATAATTTAAGTATTTAGTGATTACTTCCGAGATTAGTGATATAATTTTTAAGTTAAAATGATATAATTTTTCTTTTTGCCCCTCTCTAATATAAAATCATCCACCTGAATTTTTGTTTAGTGTTTAATTCACTTGGTCTTGAGGCTGTGCCAGTTTCCTGCCTCAAGCGCATATTTATGGCAGCATTAACAACTTTTAATGAGATATTGATGTATCCTTAATTACACAGCAGCACTAGTGGCCACTGCTATAATAGCAATAAAGCTTTATTGTTTTTAGAAAAAAAGGATTCAACATTCAAAATAAATATATTCTTTGAATTTCATTAAGCAAGGTTCAGATTTTTAAAAAAAAAATAATTGTGTCTGATTTGGATAGTTAATCTTGATAAGGGGCCAATAAGAAATTGGGGAGAGGACAATTTCAACCTCTTTTCTGGCATAATTTGATGACTGATCTCTACAGTTGAATAAATGTTAAACATGTAATATAAACAAAAGAAAAAAAATGCTGAGGGTAGGGGCTCAGACCTGTGATCTTCTCACTAAAGGAAAGTGCCTCTAACAAGTCGATCGATTTTTATTGTAAACTTTTCTGTGTGAAAAGCATTGCGTGGGCCACTGCTAGAATAATGGACATGCCCAAGGTCATTGCAGCCAGTCAGTCTGAGGTATGAGACTTAAAGTCAGGTCTTCCTTACTTGTAGACTAGCTCTCTTCCCATTGTGCCATACTGCCTCTCACAAAAAAGTTAGCAACACAAGAATTATTTATTGAAAAATAAGGAAGTAGTAGACTTTGGCTTCCAGAGCATAAAGAGTTAACATGCTTGTGGTAGATTCAGGGGGAAAGAAATTTCTTTCAGTCTGCCAACAGCAAAACCGTTAACTGTGAAGAACAGAATGACTTGTAAAGAAAATTGAATGTCAAAGAAATAATTAAGCTGTACTTTATGTGAAAACATTAATCAATCCTACATTTCCTTAATAATTCTTCACTTGACATGCTGGCATAGCTGATCAGCATTGTGGGCAGTAATGACCCATGATTACTTATATGTTATATTCATTAGATTAGTAAATCTAATAAGTTTTGAGGTTTGACTTTTCATATTTTAAGAGACTTGCATTTTAAGGTTTAATAGTTTGTATTTTCTTTAATACCTAACTCTCTAAATGATCTGTAGTTTAGCATGTTTCAACCCTCTTACATAGAGTATATAACAGATAACTTTTATCTTTTTAACAAGTTTTTTTATTGTCAAAGTGTTATTAGTGATGTAGAACCAAGCCTTGAGTACTCTTAGCTATAAATTGTTAGTTTTTTAAAGGCAACATGCCCATTGTTTATTACCTTTTACCTGAATTGATATTAAAAAATTTCCCCATGTAGGAAATTATTTTTCTTATTGAAATTTTACTGTTGCCTTTTGTTTTTACATCAGTTATATCTCCTTGATCCTCCTTCCTTTTACTTCAACAGTGAACCCTTACCCATAGCAAAAACATTTACAAAAAACCAAAAGACAGAGTGTCCACATCATAACACATTCCATATCCATAGCTACCTGTGTCTCCTGAAAGGAAGGAAGGTATGTTTGATCATCAGTCCTCCAGGGCTGAATTTATGGGGCTGTTGTTATTTTAATTCATTTTCATGTTTTAAAATAATTGCCCACTGTTAATTTAGGCAACTGACTTGCTCTTCCTGGGCCTCTGTTTCATCTATTAAAGGACAGGGTTGAATTAAAGAGTCTTCAAAATCCTTTCCAGCTTTAAATCTACGATCCTCTCACTTGGTTTGTTGTCTGCATTAAGTTTTCATTATGTCCCACTTACAGGCAAAAGAATAATATCTTCCTTTTATTAAAATTAGTTCCCTTATATTGCAGTCATGATTAAAATACTGTAAAAGTTCAGCATGTTAAGCTTTTTAAAATTGAGTGCCTGCCTAAAGTTGTATGAGATCTAGGCCTACTTAAGCCCTGCACATTGATTTTAAAAAAGAAAAGAAAAAAAAAAGAAAGAAAAAAACAGAATAGAATTTAGTAAATGGGTTAAGACAGAACTAACTTGGGTGAGATTTCTCTCCCAGCCCCCCAATTTTGCCTTTTAGTATGAATGATTAGCACCTTTCTTTTACACTAGTATGTGAAACAGATAAAATGTTATGTTTCTTAATCTTCCGTGGTATGTATGTAAAATCAGATACTGTCGGACTGTCAGACTAGATACTTCTAAATTTCAGTGGGAAGGAATTAGAACAATTGGCAGTGACATTAAAACATTTGCACTGGCTCTTGAATAGGATTTCTGCGTACTTACTACTGACTTGGAGTTTTATTCAGTTTGATTTTCTTTGGTTCACCTCACCAGTCTTTTGCTTTTCTTTGAGAGGAGACTTTCTACATACTTATGAATTATATATTGTGTTTCTGTTTAAAGTAATTATTTTAAATCTTGGATTACTACTGGTTCAGTGTAGAAGCATAGACTCTTAAAACTAGAAGGTCCTTAGGGCAGGGAACATGGCATAGTGAAAAGAATATTGCTCTTTGTGTCAAAAGAACCAGGTTCAAGTTCTGACCCTCCAGTTAATAGTGGTTTGCCTCAGGCAGTTCATTTAGTGTCTGTGAGTTTCTTTTTCCTCATGTGTACCAAAGGGATAAGTGTGCTTGTTCTATTTACTTTACAGAATTGTTGGCAGAAAAGTTCTTTGTAAGCATTAAAGCATCATATAAGCATATGCTGCTATTATCATCTAGTAACTTCCTCCACTCATTTTACAGATAAGGAAACTGAGGCCCAGAAAGGTGAAGGTCACGCACAGCTAGTTAATGGTGTGACTGACAACTAAGACTCATAATCAGAAGTACCCAAACTGTACCATATTACTGTATATTCTTTTGATGCGTTAAAAATCGTATAACTTTATCAAGGATCTCGTTATTTTTTCCTAATGTTTTAGATATATAATTTAGGTATTCTTTATGAACAAGTATAAGATTTTATTTCCATTGTGACTTTGATTTAATTGTGCCCACTGATTAGTTTGTAAAAATGAAATTGTTACATAATAATTGGATATTGTAATAAGTAAAAAGAAGCAGTACAAAGGAAGTACATTGCTCAAAGGGGGAGAAAACTGTATCTGTGCTTAGTTCTCAAGTTTTTAAAGTAGTGATAGACTGGAAAGTCATAGGTGACTGGTTAATGAAATACTTGGCCATTAGACCATGGCCATACAGAGTAAATTGATTAGTTATCCTTGGTGTAATTTCATCAGATTGAGGCTTCTTTAAATGAACAGTATTAAGAATGTCTTTACATGATCCAGCAATATATATTCAACTTTTAATTATCCACAGCAATGTAAGGGAGCAATGGTATAGAATCCAGAAATAATTTATACTTGACTTTGGACTTTTTTACCATCTCCCCTAGTTTTAACTTCCTAATTAGTTTTGTTCAGGTCAGGAATGATTTTTGGTCAGTTTTATGTAGTATTTACTTTTTTAAATGTTTTCACATCCATTGATTGAGAGATTAAGAACCAGAGATGGACTGGGAATAAGGGAAAGGGCTTATGAGTTATGGAGCTATTTGCAAATGATGGTTGAGGTTTTTCTACAATCCATGATTTCCATTTCCATAACTTTCTGGAACCCTCTGTATTTCTCTTGTCATATTCCTCTATGATCTGAATTAACATTGATTATTTTCATTTTCTTTGTCATTGATGTTCACTTGAGGAAAAGTAGAAATGATTTTATACCAAATCTACCCCCCCCACAGGCCAACAGCACCAGCAAAGATGTTACAGTCACTAATCAACTAGCATTAAGTGCTTGCTACATACTAGTCACTGTAGCTGCTACTTGTCTTCTTGTAGATTGTTTTGTCATTAGTACATTGAAGCTAATATGCAATAAATTGTAATTTATGTTTGAGTAATAGCTGGTTAACTGAGTTATTTACTATCCTTCCCTTAGCACTTGCCAGGAACTGCTCTTCTCTACTCCCTTTTGCTAAAGAGTGCTGGATTTGGAGTTGGACATTGACATTTACTCCCAGGGTGTGCCCCTGGACAAGCTCTTTAAACACCCTTGACCTCAGATTCTTCATCAGATGAGTTGAACCAGATGACCTCTAAATCTGTGATCCTCTGTCATGTCTCCACCAATTCCCGCTCTGCCTCTTAACTGCATGACCATGAAAGTCATTCAAACTCCTTGAACCCTAATTATTACCCCATTAATAGAATAGGATTAATAATATTTATACTGACCGCCTCCTAATGTTTCTACAAAAATAAGACGAGCTATTATTTACCCCTTAATAATTCTGACACTTTTGTTTGCAATAAATGCTACTATTCTTGGCTTTATAATTCCTGCATTACTGCTGGCTTCCTGATGTCCCCAAGCCTCTCTTGTTTTTATCTTTGATCTCTGCCTGAATCTTGTCCTATGTCCAAGCCCCACTTGCTGCTCAGAACATGATTAACAACATATAAGAAAATATTTAATGCAGTTTTCAAAAGTAACAGTTTATGTAATACAAGCCTTCTTTTAAAAAGAAGTTACTTTATAACTTTATAAAAAGAAGTCTTTATAAAGTAAGTCATTGTATAATATTTTAGAAATAGTGTAGAGGGTTGAACTTAAATTTGTCCTAAACGTATGACATACCCAGAAATTAATTTTTGAATGAATCTCAATATTAGCCTTTATATTTGCCATTCACATCTCGGGAATAGGTGTAAGAAAAAAATGCAGTGGATTTAGAGTTCTTTTAATTTGAGTTTTCTACAAATGTGAGTATGTTGTGTGTGTATATACACAAATTTTTATGTGTATATTCTGATTTTTGTGGTAATTATTAAGGGAGGTTGGATGCTGCAGAGGTTTGGTTTTTTCCCTATGAATTTTTGCATTGTTCATACCACTAACTAGGTTTTGACTTGCATTACAATGAACAGAAGTTAGACCTTTTTGTAGGAAGTATTGGCAAGAAGAGTGCAGGTTTAAGCTTTGGAGGTTTAAAACCTGTTAATCACTGGAAAGTTCACATCTGGTTGTTTATTCATAGACCAGGTAGTTTGGATTAAATGCACAGTGATGATACAGTGGTCTAGTTTAAAGCACAGAAAAATTAGTTTCTTTTCAATGTTTTAAATTCTTATTTTAATGGATTTAAATGCCCATCTTTAGTTTGGGCAGTGTAAGACAATTTAGGATTTTAGATTAGAGAGTATAGTAGAAATGTTTGTTTAAAAAATCCCACTTAGAATTATTACTTAATCAACTACTGTCTCCTGTCTCACACATTCAATTTGTGGCAAATGTTCATATCATTGTATTTGGAGGAGAAAACAATGTAATTTGTAATAATTGTTTTTAGTTGTAATCGTAAAATAATATTGTGATTTTTCAAGTCATTCACTTAAACTCAGGCATGTGTTGGTTGGTGGTATATGTTTAACAACCATTTCCCTGAGAGAAGAAATGTATGCATGACAAACTTTTAAGTTTAACCTATGTTATTAATATTCTCTCCATTTACTTTCTTGTCTAAACAATCAGCAGAGCAATAAATGGAGCCCTGGTTTGTAGCATTTGTCAATTTCCAAGTGTAAATGATCACCCTGAATTTAACAGTTGCCTCAATTTGAGCTAGCTCCAGCACTCCCCTGCTTAAACTTTTCCTTGTGTTATTTTCCTCACCAAAAAAGCCATTGGTATAGCAAAGTTGATGAGGGCTCCGATGCAGGTAATGAAATGGGACCCTCTACCTAGTTTCCCATTATTTGCACTCTTTCAGGTACCTTTTCCTTGGCTCCCTTATTCTCTGGACATATGGTCATTATGGGCTTGTATAAAATGGGAACATTTTCAATTGCTATTTCGGGGACATAAGCATTAATGGGAGAGTCTTGGTAAAGCTCTTTAAGAAACAAATCACATACATATCAGGTATTGAATTAACTCTTGATTTATTTATATATAGATCCTCACATGTTGGGGCAGCTTGATCCTTCCAGTCAGGTTTCAGGATCAAACTGGCAGAAAGTGAGGATCAGGTACAAAGAGGTGTGAGAGAGAGAGAGAGAGAGAGAGAGAAAGAGAGAGAGAGAGAGAGAGTGTGTGTGTGTGTGTGTGTGTGTGCGTGTGTGCGTGTGTGTGCGTGCGTGTGCGTGCGTGCGTGCACGTGCAAGAGAGTCATTTTTGGAAATAGTTTGGACTTTTTATGCCACTACTGACCTTCATTAGTACAGATACTAATAAAGAATTGACATTAGTTATACAGTAACACCTTGTTTTTTTGTTGTATTTTCAGAGAATGATGTGCTTCACGTAAATGAATTTGACAAATAACTAATTTGCCACATTAAGCACCAAAACTTAGAAATTTTTCTTCAAAATATTAAGTACATCTGTTTCATCTCAGAGAATTTTGAACTTAATCTAATGTTTTTGATAACTTAAAGTTATCATTATGAATATAACTTTTTGGACTGTGTTGTAGCAACAATGCCTTTGGAATTTATTTAGGTTTATAGAACTGTCTGCTCCCATACCGTATGGCTTGAGATGGCTTGGCTTTTCCCATTCTCGTGTGTCAACCTTTTATAGTTCTAATGCCTCTTCTTTCTATTGCCTCTTGTTACTTCTCTTGTCTGTGAGCCTTGTGCTGCCTTTGTTTATTACATTAAGTGTCCCTTCTAGTCTAGGGATAGTCATTTGCCATTCAGGAAGTATTTCTTGGTTTACTGGTTCCAGGTTCATAGTTTTGAATGGTTCAGGGTGTGAGACGACTAATATCCAAGTAAATGAGACATTACTATAATTGAAGTTATTTTTGTCTTTATGTCCATGTCATTGATAATTACGTATTATTGGTAAGTAGCAGCTACTCATTTATATAATATTTAGTATTTGAATGGTGGTATTAAGAAAAGAGTTGGAGTGTTAACTCTTGGATCAGTAGTACTCCTAGGAATATTGCTGTTCATGACCTATAGGAGATATTCTGCCACATTGAAGAACTTCAGTGAGTGGGACAGAAATCAGCATTGGTTTATCAGTTTTAAATTTCTGTCATGTGGAACCATTTACATGCTTCAGATGTTCATGTGTTCATACATAGTATATTTCTAGTTTCTAGATTGCTTATCTGAGATTTCAGAATTTAGCCTGCTAGTTTTAATCTTGAAGATGGTTGCATATTTCCCTTTGTCATCGAAAGAATGTTGTTTTTTAAATGGATAAATACATGGTTGAAATGTCCAAATATAGATTCAAGAAAACTAATAGAATGGTTAAAATAGAAGGTAAAGTTCATTAAAAGTGTATGGGCACTATAAACTCTTGAGGCATTTTAGTCAAGGCCTCTAGAAGCATAAAGGAAAAGAAATGCTTCTCTTAAAATTGGGACTTGGTACAGTATTTCTAATATCATCTTTTTAATGCCCATTTATTGTCTTCTGTAAAAGTTAGTTTTTCAGACTTACTTTACTTTCTCATTGTGTCTTTATCACTTCAAGTCTTACAATGAAGGTGAATAAATTTTAGTGTAGTTTATTTGAAGGAAAGCCTCCAGAAGCCACAAACTATTGTGAGAGTGACCTGTAGAAAGGAAATTTGCCATCTACAAATTTAGAAGCATAGTGCATGAATATGGCCCTATCATAATATATAAATTATAATAATAATGCATGTCTAAATACAAAAACTAATTGTGCTAATTAAGTATTTAAGTAACATTCCTAGATGAGTTGTTGAAGTTGTCCACCTTTCAGATATTAATACCTGCTTGCTTTAAATAGTAAAATATATGTTTAGTTTGATTTTGGTAAGGCATACAAGTTGTTTCTTCCTCTCCAGAGTGAAGTCACCCTGCTGAGAAATGAAGTAGCGCAGCTGAAGCAGCTTCTTCTGGCTCATAAAGATTGCCCCGTGACCGCCATGCAGAAGAAATCTGGCTATCATGGTGAGTAATGTCCCGTTACCCATAGCCTGAAGCTGCGTCAGTGACATACTGCCAGTGAGAACTGAGCTAGCGTGACAAACATGGAAATGGCCCTTCTAGGATTGAAGATGAAATGCCAGGATTTCTACAAGGTTGTTGGAGAACAGGATCCTGCCTGTTGTAGGAATTTAAACCTAGTTTTCTAAATGCCCCAAACTATAGATTTTCTTCAGTTTTCTATGGGCATCATCTTGTAAGGTTGTAGTTTCCTATAGATAAATGCAGCTGCCTAATAATTTTCACAATATTGGAAGTACTAAAAATGTATATGTCTTTTCAGAGCAATATGTTTTCTTAGATTGGCAAAGTGAAAGATCATCCCTTCTTTCCCAGTTCTGTAATGACTAAGTGAGTAGTGGGGAGCAGCTGTCCTTTACTTACCGTGTGTCCAAGATCAGGGAATCTTCTAAAAAGAGTCATTCTCAGCTCCTCTACTCCATCCTCTGTGAAATGTTTAATGTAGTTGGCATTTTGAACTTTGAAGCTATTCCTTACATTTATATAAACAGCTAAAAAGCAACAGACAGTTTATCCTGTTGATAGAAAAAGCATTTACAAAGAAATAAATGCTTCAGTTTTTGTGTTTGGCATTTTAAAGGTTAATTTTGCTTTTCCTTTTGAAACTTCCTTTTTTGGGGGGATAAGATGCACAATGTTACAACCAGCTGCCATTGTTGAATAAATGGCCAATTTTGTCCATCGTACACAAATTTGTAACAAATAACAGAGCTGGGGATGCATTAGGCAACATTCATAATATATAACCCACAGCTTTCGTTTTTATGATTTAGGGATATTTCAGGATATTTGTAAATGTGAAGATTGTTTCTGCCATATGTATCCACTTCATTTTAATTTGCCAATGTCAGTAATTCAGAAGAAAAGAAACGTTTTCTATTGCGTGCAAACAGTTCCTCAGGTGCTTGCGATAAAACTTAATAGCCACCATCTTTACTTGTAGTCATTGTAAGCAGTTTCATCAGAATGGGCAATATTTTTTAATTTAAAAGATTCAAGAGATTTAGCAACTCTCTGTTGCCATATATATTTAGAACACTGATTTTTGTCAGTTTTGAGCACATAAATCTCAGTCCTTTGATATCTAGTCATTTTGACAGAATAGCGAATCACATTGTGAAGTAAATTGGAACCATATAGAAATATGTTTGGGATTTATATTAACAATGATTGCTGCAGGGATGAGGCCATTATAGCTCCCATCTGACAGAAGAAAATAATTTCATATAGAAACTGCTAGGGATAACATTATGCATACATGATTTTCCTAACAAGTGAGGCTTTTTTGAGTTTTGATAATTTGAAGGGAAGTGTATACTCACTTTGGGTTTGCGTGAATATCCTACAAAGTCAGAAAATTAACTAATAACTTTAAAATTGCCAACCCTCCATTTTTTATTGTTCAGTTTTTTTAATCTCATGTCTGCTTCTTTGTGAACCTATTTGAGATTTTCTTGAAAGACACATTGGAGAGGTTTGCCATTTCCTTCTCAAACCCATTTGATTGCTGAGAAATCAAGGCAGATAGGGTTAAGGAACTTGCCCATTGTTAACACAGCTGGTAAATTTCTGAGTCTGGTTTTGAATTTGGGTCTTCCTGACTCCAGGCCCAGCACTCTTATCCACTACACCCCCTGTTATCAGCAGCAAACTTTCGTGTTTCTTCTATCTCTCTGTATAGTAAGTACATTTTCAACCAGTCACTTTCTTCTCATCATCTGCCCAGTATATTCCCAGGAAAAGCATCCAAGACTCAATAAAGTAACTGTTTGGAAAGCTAGAGGAACTAGAATTGAATGCGTAAAACAGTAGAACATCTGATAGGGAATTAAGAGAAGAATAAGATTGCTATTTATTGCTATTGTTTCCTTTCTTCCTCGGAGCTGACTGACATCAAATATCTTTAGGTTTTGGAATGTAACTGGATTAAGTAAAAATTCTAAAATATTGTCATAGTACATAAAAGGCCAGTTTCCTTAAGAATGAAAAGTGGTAAAGAAAGGAACAAATTACACAAATGAAGGGCTTGTTCACATTTTGGAGAAAATGAAGGAAATTATGAGATACTTAACAAAAATTTTTAATGTGGTAAACTATATTGCAATGATGAATATTACAACATGAAAATAAGTAGGTTGTATACTATTGTTTGTATTTATAGCAACTAGATTGACTTCTTAGAATGTAATTTGTGAATAAAAAACATTTACAATCAGGGGTGCTAGCTAGGATTTGTTTACTAGTACTTGGTAGAATTTGGTGAAAGTCAGTGTATAAAAGTGTATAGTAAGACAAAATAAAGAATGATTGAAAAGAATCGTGGTGTTATGGAAAACAGGAGGAGAGTGATCTCATGTGACTTATCAGTCATACTCTCCAGATTTGGGCAGTGCTAAAACATTTGTTAAAAAAAAAAATTGCACTTAGTGATTATAATTATTTTATTATTTTAAAATATGTACAGTTATAGGCATGACAGTCCATAGGGTATTGGAATGATTAAAGAGTAGAAGATGTTTGTTCGAAATCCTTTTACATGCGAAGTTCCATATCCTGTCACTTAACTCTTAGACTTTGTATATGTGCTTGTTGGTTTTCTCCTCTCACGTTCTAGAACTGACAGTACTAGCATATACAATTAAATGTAAATTTAATCTACAAATTTTGTTATTAGGGATTTTCTGAATCATTATCCTCTACCTAAAGACCGTGGGTGGAGCTTTTAGATTTTGTAGATGCAGTTAAATAAATATACTTTCTCTATTTGTTCATTTTGAAATATTCATTCCAAAATGTTTTTTTCCTCTGCTCTTTACCCCAGAACAACCTTACTGTTTCTAAAAGCCACTATAATCCCCTGTCTTGCTGTAGAATATTGAGGCAGAGAAAATGAAGCAACATTGTAGTTCACTCCTGTTTGATTAGACTGTTATTGCTTTCCTTTGCACAGTTACTCTCTTGTGTCAAATAATCTCTATATCTGAGGTTTTGAGGTCTCTTCCCACTCTAAATCTGTGATAATCAATAATCTTTTTTTGAATTATATTTTGTACCTGTAAGATATATGACACCATAAGAAAATTGGATCAACTTTAAATTTTTTTTTTGGAAGTTGCCCAAGATCACATGGCTACTGTTCTGAGGCCAGATTTCAACTCAAGTCCTCCTGACTCCATAGCTAGTGCTCTATCCACTGCACCACCTAACTTTGCCTACTTTATTTTTTCATTTTAAAAAGAAAGTAGATAAGGAAAATGGGATTTTATGTACACATATAAGTAAATTAACCTCAAGTGCTACCTTTGGGGGAATACATCTACTATAAGTAGTTCCAAATATCTTTTTAATGTTTTCTAAGGAAGAAATAATTTACTTCTGAATAATGCTGACAGTGGAGAGTTCAAAGTTCAGTAGAACTCTACTTTCAAACCGTCCTTCCCCTGCATTGGAAGCTTCGGGCCTGAGGTCCATTTCTCAGTAGGTTTTTGAAGTGCATATGTGGCACTCCCATCTCTGCCACCAACTACTATGACCTTCAGCAAGTGAATGCTTCTCTATGGGCTTCCATTTCTTCACACCGTGGCCTTTTAAGATAAAATACAAACTTGTCTTTTTGGTATGTAAAGCCCTTTGCTGCTTGACCTCTGCTCCCACATACCTTTGAAGGCTTATTAGGTATTACTTCCTTTTTACAGTTCTGTCACCCGACATAATTGTTTCTCTCACACAACATTCTAGTCCCTGTCTCCATTCCTAAAATTAATTTCCTCCTCCCTTCTACTTCTTCAAATCCCTGAGTTACTCAGCTCAGGTATCCAACTGCTAATGCCTCTCCTAACCCTCAAATTAACTTGTATTTATTATATGTGTGTGTGTGTATGTATGTATGTATGTATATGTGTACATGTGTATATGTGTACGTATGTATATATGTGTATGTATTCATATTTGGGGGGGGTAATAATAATAAAGTGGACAATTTTTTAAGGCCCCTTATAACTAACATTCTACGATTCCAGTTCTACTAATGAACAGTTACCCTAGGTAAGTAGATGAGTGTATATTTGCCAACCTGGTGTAAAATATAACTTAGTATTAGTATTTCGCAGCTAAATTTTAAATTTAAAAAATACTAGTTTTCATTCTGCTAAAGGAATAACAGAAGACTATTGTCCAGACAGCAAACTTTCAGATAGACTTTTTTGAATTTCTGTTCTGTTGCAGTATCTGGAGGTCTAATGTGGATTTTAAAAAATCTTAATTAATTCACATAACTGTAACAGCTGGTGGCATTTAGACTCTAAATATTGCTTATTCTCATGTGTATGCATCATTAGAATCAGGTGTTGTAATCATCCATTGCAGCAGTAGGTGGAAAGTCAGCCAAAATCATTGCAGTTCTAAAAAATGCAGAGAGAATAATTTGAAAACTTATATCTCATATGTAATAGCCTATTGTGGTGTCTTTTTGCTGTGTAATAAACATTTTTATCTTAAAAGCAACAAATGTGTATATACACAGAATTAAGCAAAAAATGTCTTCTCCCTAGTAAACTGATAAATAGAAATGTCAGTAAGGGGTTTTAAGTAACATGTTTTAGCAACCTGCCCCTCCCCACCCCTTTCTTTTAGCAACACATCAGCAAATATTTCTGGAGCCCCTTCTCTGTGAAAAAAGCACTATGTGTAGTGCCCTTTCATTTCCACACTTTCTAGGATTGTTTTGAAGAAAACGGTGTTTTTAGACCTTAAAACATTATGTGAATGGAATTGTTATTTGTTACATTTGTGCCTTTCAGTTGACCATGGAAGTCAACTTGTGGGGGTGAGGGTGGTGAAGAGATTTGAAGACACCATCAACTGCTGGGGGAGTTCAGGGGGATTGCCCCGTTTAACATTATTTCACTATTGTCACTCCTGCTCCTAGCTAATCAACAGTTCATCAGATGCCCATTCTAGAGTGTTCTCTCAGCACAGTGCCCTATCTTGTATAAGATAACCTTACCATTGTTTCATTTGAGAAAAAGTAATTATCTTCTAATTTTTTTCTCAGCTGCTGATAAAGATGATAGTTCAGAAGACATTTCCGTGCCAAGTAGCCCCCATCCTGAAGCGATACAGCACAGTTCCGTCAGCACTTCCAATGGAGTGAGTTCAACTTCCAAGGCAGAAGCTGTAGCCACTTCAGTCCTTACCCAGATGGCGGACCAGAGTACAGAGCCAGCACTTTCACAGATTGTAATGGCTCCTCCTTCTCAATCACAGCCCTCAGGAAGTTGATTAAAAATCTGGATTGCAACAGTTTTAGATATTAATGACTTTAAAGGGAAATCAAGGAAAGACCAGTCTCCATTTAGGAGAAATCTGTAGTTGTAAAAATTATTAATTTTTTTAAAAATTGAAATTAAATTTGGCTCTAAAGATTGAGATATGGGCAGATGAAGATAAGACTGAGCAAGTTTCTAGTCTCTGTGGAAAAGACTTTTTTCCTTTTTTTATAAATATTGTTAGATTTAATAGTTCTTTTCTGTGCTCAATGTGTAAAGTGTATGTATAGTACAATGTGATTTATTTCACTTTTAATTTGATGTTATTATTTTAACAAATATGGGGATATTACTAAATCTCCCTTCCCACTTCCCTGTTCCTCCCTAACTATCCTTTACCCCTCAACTGTGATGGTAGTATTGTTATGTCATTTATACCAAAGTTCTGCATAGTCCCTACTGACTTTGTAATATTAACAAGGTCATAAAGCACTAGGCAAGAGAAAGATAGTAACGGTAAATTTGCTTTTAATCTTTTTGCCTTTTTTTATTTTGCACATTGTGAGAGGAAGAACCGTGGGAGAAAACATTTGCTTTATATCATATTGTGGGGCTTTATTTGGCTTTTAAACTTTTTTTTAATGTCAGTATGGTATAAGACATACAGTACCTTTTTATGCACATTCTTAAACTAGATCAGGGTCATTAGTAAAAAAAAAAAAAAAAAGATCCTTTTTTTTTTTTGTAAGAAACTAAATTGATGTTAGTACGTCAGCCTTTATCATTTCAAATCCAAATAAAAGTGTGCAGTTACCCTACTTTGTGAGGCTAAAAGACAGTAAACATATAAGTGTATAATACAGGGTTATCAGATATCAAAAAATTTTCAAAATTAACTTGATTTTTTTGTGAATTTCAAGTTATAAACTGAGGAGTTTATGCATAATCAAGTATGGTATGATCACCAGAAAAACCTAAAGTGACTACACTAGACCACTCAAAACTTTTTTTTGTCATAGTCTTGTACTTGCAAGCTAACTTGTACTTAATCTTGTGAAAGCACTGTCATCTTTTAGTAGCAAATTTTGATACCTTTCTCGTGGAAAAATCAGTATCTCTCTTGAAAACAATGTAATTATAATGTGGAGCGTATGTGTGGGTGTGGGTGTGCTGCGCGTGCGTGCGCTTGTATGGATGGGTCAGTAGTTTATGCCAGCAGTCTTTGCTTGAGTGTTTAAAGATGCCTTCAATGTGATGCTGGCTAGTAGATGATTGAGTTTAGAATGTTGTTTCCCGTGCGGACTTGGAGAACTAACATTCCATGGTGTCGTCTGTTTCTGATGAGATGATTGGAGGGACACTTTTCTCATTACCCAATCATCTATAGGATTATTGAGTTTTCTAAATGTGCCATTATCTATTCTTATTCTGCACTTATGTTCAAAATACAGTACAATATTTTACAATAGACTAAATTGTTTAAAAAAAACAAAAACAAAAATTAGTAGGTGTATGCTTTCAGGTAAGCAAACTTTGTAAAATAGCTATAAAGCATACCCAGTAGCAACTTCTGGCATTCAGGCAGGATTCCATTATGTAAATATAACATGGATATCTGTAATGCTTCTATAATAAGTTGTGTAGTTTGTTCTTCCTTCTACATGCTACACTGTCTGCTTGACTGACATTTTTAAAACCTGTATGGAATGTCCTTGATGATTCTAGGAAAAGAATATGCTTTATATAGTATCCAGTCTTTCTGAGGTCAAAACTACAAAGCATCCAAATTATCTGAATACCACTTTGGGACTTTTAAATGTAAAGATAATAGGAATTCTAAATATGTGGCCTGTTAAAAATAATTTTAGTTGGCAATCCAGTGTCCAAAATTTTTGGTTTTAGCTGATTTCATAGTTGCCGTTTAATGAGTGAAAGTAATTTCTCAGTAGTAATTCTGCCACAGATATGCAGAGAAGGAATTGATTCAAAGGCACAAAATGTGAATTCTGCAAGAAGTTATATAATTACTGTTTTTTATCACATTTTTGGTGGGTTAGGTAAAGCCTTGTTGGTTCACTCTCCTGAATGCTTCAAAGCATTTTTCTTTTTATTTATAAGTTTTTGGTAATAGAACTCTCACAACTGTAAAATAAAACGACATAGATGTAAGGAGATATGTAAACAATTACTGTACTTTACTGAGGTTAGCAGAATTTTCATTATAAAGCAATCTGTATTCAGCAAAATGAAAACCATTATTAGTTGTACAAATTCCGTTTTGACTTTAAGTATGTCACACTACTTCTGTAATTAACATTTGGAGTCTTTACATTTGAAATGTTTCACAAACTGTACTGTTTTCTTTTACATGCAGTTTGCATGAGTAAATCATCAGAGAATAAAGTCTATCTTTAAATTACATTCATAAATTGATTGCTATTCTCTCTTCTTACACAAGGACGTTAACAGTTACCTTTTTTGAAAGAGCATTTCTTATAATTGGTAACTCAAATAATGGTCTTTTTCTTTTTTTTGCTTCTTTTCACTTGTGCCTGGTATTCTAATAGCACTTTCATACTCATTGTTTTCAAAAACTCCCTGGGTCAGCCCGATAACTAGTATTGACACTCATCAGGTTCTTCTTAACTCTTCCTCTCACTCCGCCCTGCCACTCACACACATCTTTCATCTTTTCTCCTCCTCATCCACAAACACCTGACTTTATTGCCATTGAAGAGGTCAACATTCCACCCTCACCTGCCCCTGTAAAATGGAAATGAAAAGAGGGTGGAAACTTGACACCATATTTTTTAAAAGTTTGCCATCTCTAAAGGTGATTAGATGCATAGAAGGCTAAACTGTCCTTGAGCGCAAACGTAGTCAGATGAGTCATTTCCTAACTACTGTCCCAGTGTAATACCTGTCTTTCACCATAATACAGAAAGTGTTATCCTTTTTCCTTGAACAGTATTTTTGATGCCGTATGTTGAATAGATAAATGCTAGGCACTGACTATTCTAGAAGTAAAGAAATGCATTTAAAATGTCATGCATCACTGGGAAGTGTGAATGAGGGATGAACTTTCGAGTGAGGAATGGACTTAGTGACCACTGATTCAAATGTAGGAAGGTGTACATTGTTTGGGAAGAAAATATCAAACCTTACTGACATTTATAAAAGCTAATTTGAAGATTAAAATATTTCAGTCACTTTATTTTAGTAGTAAGTACACAAGCCCAACTTTAATGTGGTTCTTTCTCTAGGGGCATCATTTCATAAGTTCAAAGGGATGTCGTCCCTTTGAATTGAGTCTAACATGGACTCCTCCCCACCCCCATACAGTTTCAGCTATTTATGGAATAATGATATTAAAACAAGACCATGGTCTTCTTTGGGTGAAATTTTATCTATTCAGAGGTGAGATTTGACAGAGAAGTTCTTAGTGATTAGTTCAAGTAGTAGAATTCATGTTTTAGACTGGAATGGCAGAAAACACTCATGAATCATCCTTAACCTAGGGGTAGTATGGAGGGGAGCTATCAAGAATCCATAGTTAAGTCTGTTTTAAAGTACTTTTAAGTGAGACTAATCCTTTGAAATTATTTACTATTTATTTTTGTCATGGAGATAAGAGGAATTAATTCTTTAACAAATAAAGCCCAGTAATTGAATAAGTGATTTTAAAACAAGATAAAAATTCACAAGTTTCACCTTATTGAAGTTTCAAAATATTTTTCTCACTTAAATGATCTCGAACTGCTTTTTAGTATTCCAACTTCAATAAGACTTGACAAAAGGTTGTTTTTAAAATGCCTGATGGAAAAATGATGAGAAACATTTCACAGGTTTTGGGTTTTTTTCTCAGTATATGTCCTAGATCTGAGGGAAACTGATATGGCAGAATTTTGCCTTCTGAAATATTTCCATAGATAATCATCTTGACCACATAGTAATGACATTTGCAACTAGAAGCAAATGAAATTGTGTCCTTTTTGTGTGTGTTTCCCAGAATCACAAGTATCAGATGTGGAAAGAATTTCAGAGGCCCTCTAATCCAGATAGACAATATGTGACAAGTTGTCAGTCAGCTTTTACATGAATGCTTTCAGAGAGGAGAACCCATTCCCTCATGAGGCAGGCTATTCCATGCCTTTGGCTCCTTATCTCAAGCCTCAATTAGGCCTTTTGCAATTTCATCCCAGTTTGGATTTTCTGAGGTCCTTCTGTGTTTATGTGGTCATGCTTCATTGCTTGCTCTTTCTGACTGTGCCTGAACACAATAGGATTATGGATTTGGATCTGGAAAGGGCGCTAAGGTCATCTAGTAGAGAGGTAAAGGGACGTCAGGAGGGTCAAAATGTTGCCTCCAAAGTCACAAATGTAGCCGAGCCTGAATTCTAACTCCGATCCTCTGACATCAAACCCACTAATGTTTACAGTCTCATTCTCTCAGCCCTGGAAGACATGCTAAAAGATAGGTTTCTCTTGTCTCTGCTGCCTTGCTTTTTTTTATACTGCATTTGCAGTCATTTTGCAATTTTCATATTAATTACACTACTTACTTGTTAACAAATGAGACAGGGTAGCATTTGCCCCATTTTTTTCATTCATTTACTCATTCAATATACATTAGACTTCTACTTCTTTGCATACAACTGTGTAAACTGTGGAGAGATAAAAACTTAGATGAACATATAGTGCTTGCCTTCATGAATCTTAACAGTTTTAAGAGTTAGATAAAACAGATAATGAAAATATATGCTATTAAATAATAAATTCTCAAGTGCCCTTGTTACTTGCACAATGCATTGGAGGTAATAGAGACTGAATGTGGGGGCTTTGCTGTCATGCTAATTAAAACAGGACACTAAAAATTGAAAGATCTGGGAACATTTTAAGTCTATTGTCCCAGTTCCACTGAGAAAAACTCCCAGAATCATCTGGTTTAGCGATACGTCAAACCAAGCCTTCTGGACACTTTTTTTTAGCTGCTTTTTTCTGTTATATGAAGTGACATTGATTAATCTTAAGTTTCTCACCTCCATAATGTTTTGCAAATTAACAAGTCCTATACAAATTAATTACACAAGAATAGACTCATGTATGTCAACAGCAAGTCCATGCAATGAATTGGTACTTGTTAATGTTTATTGAATGAAATTGACTCCGTCGATGTATATAGGTTTGTGTTTTTTCATACATAAAAATGTAGAGACTGTTTTTTTTACACTCACAATTAAATGTAAAAATGGTTTTCTTCTGACTTATCTACTGTAAGATGTCATGCTGCACATCATAGTACATGATGCCAGACCCTCAGAATTCATATACAAGCAATATTGAGTATAGGAGGAACAACCTGGAGAGCCGGTAGACTGCCTATATAGCCCATGTAAAAACCACACAAATTGTTAGAATAGAAATCTACAGAAACATCCCAGTAGTACAGTGTGAAACCTAGTAATAATCTTACTAAATGTAGAATTGCTGAATCACAAACTAAATTCAGGAAATAAATTGAATTAAGAATGACTCCAACCTGTGAATTTTTCTCCCATTACATCAAAAATACAAAACTAGGTTTCTTGTTCAGAACTACCTGCTAATATGTGAAAGACCCCATAACGATACATTGGAATAATTAGGCCAAAAAGGTAGTTATTTTAGTAAGGCAAACTTCTGATTTGAGAGTTGATGGTGATAGGAATATTGGCAAATGGAAAAGACCCATTTTCTACTAGCTGGCTGCATCAGTAATCTGATCAATAAGCCTCAACCTTTCAACTCATTTTGAAATACTATGTCAATGGTTTTCTGACTAGGGAGAGAATATTCTGTATTTCTAGCATTTCCTTGAATCATCCCTATTGTGCTATTACCATCTCACCCAAAATTTGTCTCAATTATATTCATTTCATAATACTCTGAAGTCAAAGATATGATTTGTTTCACATTATCTCACACATTCTAATAATTAGAAAAAGACCGTTTTGATGCTTAGTTTTATAATTCTAAAAATATCCTAATGGTGTCATAATTAAATGAAAGTTGACATTGAGTCATTTTTTTTTTTATTAAGTTCCATTTCCTATAAAGGTTATACAGAAGGAAGACTATCTTTTTTAGCAGATTTCTTTTTAAATAAGCAATTTCAGCCTGAAGAAATAATTTAAGTAAATGAAGAAAAGGTTGTTTGTTACAGCCTGCTGAAGAAATCTGACAGATAAATTTTAACTTGACCTTTGCTAACTGTACGGTTTTCTCTTTCCTATCAATGTAAAGCATCACTTTATGTTTGTGGAAAAATAAGCAGGAATTTTAAGTTAATAAAATTTTTTTGAGAAAACCATACTGGGTAACTTTCTTAATTTTTCCTTTTCATTTATACCATGGAAGAAATGTTAAAGTCTGACCTCCCCCCCAAAAAAACCCATTTCATTCAAATTTACTTGTCACCACACTACACTTTATATTCTTTTTTTAAAAACTACTAAAAAATCTAACCATAAACCCACTCCACCTCCTAAAATGCCTATCTTTGGGGGGACACTACCATTTTTCCCATCACCCAGATTCACCATCTAGAAGTCATCTTCTGTCCATTTTCACTCAATCCCTGTGCCCCAGCAGTTGCCAAGTTTGGCAGACTTGAAGTCCTCAACATGTGTCTGTCCCATCTCTTCACACCACAGCTACACTAATTCAGGTACTCATCATCTCTTGACTGTTGTTTTGTCATTTCAGTCATGTCCAACTCTCCATGACCCCGTTTGGCGTTTTCTCGGCAAAGATACTGCAGTGGTTTGCCATGTCCTTCTCCAGCTCACTTTACAGATGAAGAAATTGAGGCAAACAGGCTTAAGTGACTTGCCCAGGGCCTGAGGTCAGATTTGAACCCAGGTCTTCCTGACTCCAGGCCTCCTCCTATCCTGTCCTCCTAGCTACAGCTACCTAAACGACTGCAATAGCCCCCCAGATTCTCCCCTTGCTGATCTACAGCCAATCAGCTGTGTGCTCTTAAAGTCCAGCTCCAACCCTGTCACGGCTGTTAAGAAACGTTACTGGCTCCTCAATAACTCTAGGTTCAAATACAAACAATTGTTTGGCATTTAAAGCCCTCTGCAGTCCTGCTGGAGCCTACCTTTCCAGGCCTCCTACGGACTGTTTTCTTCCACACCTTTCACCCCTACTGGCCTACTTGTTCCTCATGCGTGCTACATCTCAAGGCTCCATGCTTTTTTTTGTACAGGCTTTATTCCATGGTATAAATGAAAATGAAAAATGAAATTTTAGCAAAAATGTTCTCCCTCTTCAAACCTCTGCTCCTTTAAAATCCCTTCCTCCTTTTAGGATTCTGCTTAAAGGCCACCTTTTTCAATTCTCCTTAATTGTTAGTACCCTATCTATTTGTATTTTGAATATATCATCTATTTCTCTATGAGTATACTGCCCACCCTGCCCTCCACCCCAACCTGAGTGTGTGAGCTCCTTGAGGCAAGGATTGCCTTACTTTTATATTGTATATGCCTTGTACCTGGCATGTAGTATGTGCTGAATAAAATGTTATTGGTTGGTTTATGGGGGAGTGGGATAAAAGCGTGGGCAGCAGTGAAACCTTTTAACACTAGTGAATAATTTTGTTTATTACATATTAGCCACTGTGCTTAGCACCGAAAGTAAAAAGAGAGTGAAAAATAGTCTGTCCTAAAGGAGCTTCTTGAAAGCAGCTAAGTGGCTGGGTGGATAGAGAGCTGGGTCTGGAGTCGGAAAGTCCTGAGTTCAAATGCAGTCTTAGACACTGGGTGACCCTGGACAAGTCACTTAACTCCTTAATCCACTGGAGAAAAAAATGGCCAAGAAAACCCCATAGGCCATGAATAGTTAGACAAAGTAGAACAGCAAAAGAGTTTACATTTTAACGGAGATGACATGTAAATAGTTAGATCCATATGATAACAACAATAGCTTGCATTTATACGACACGTTAAAATTCAGGCTTTACAAAATTTATCTCAGTTTATCCTCACAACAATCCTGGGGGATAGGTACTAATATTATCCCTATTTTACAGATAAGGACCGAGGGAGTCAGAGGTCATGACTTGCCCAGGATTACACAGCAAGTGAGTATCTTAGGCTAAATCTGAACACAGGTCTTCCTGACTCCAGCCAGACACTGTGCCACCTAACTGCTGTTTTAATTTCATAAAGATTAAAAGTACGTACAAGATATTTACAGAGTAGATCTAAAGCAATTTCACCATGCATCTGCTTCTCTGCCTGTTTTCCATGATATAAGATTTCCTTACCAGGTTAAGCACATCACCTCTAATCTTATCACCATGGGGCTAACTCAAGCCTTCAGCCTTCTTCCTCAGCCTCTTTTCCCCTCTGATTGTAGGCCTAAGGAGTGGAGTGCCAAACTTCTCCCAATGCCTTCCTTTATAGAGGGCAGAAACTGGATTTTTGTACTCATTCCCCTCTACCTCAGCTATCCTGCCTGGTTTTTTTTTTCAACTCTACAGAAAAGATGCCCAGGCACTCTCGTGTCATTCCTCCCTCCCCCCCACCCCCCAGGAGGGAGCCACATCATGAGTTTTGAATATCAAACTTTATATTTGATCCTGAAATTATCAGGGAAGCACTTTGGAATTTATTTAAGGCAGTGACACTGTCAGACCTATGCTTTGGGTTAGATCTGGACAGAGACTTGAGACAGGGAGATCAATTAGGAACTTGTTAAAATAGTCCAAGGGAAAGGTGAGGAGGGCCTCAACTAACTAAGAGGTAGCTGCTGAGTAGGAAGGAAAGGGAGCTAGATGAGGAGTTTTGTAAAGGCAGAAACAGCAGTGAAGAGGAGAGGGTACAGTCATGGCTACCAGGGAAAATGAAGATACTGCTCATACGCTGTTTTTGCTCAGTCATTTCAATCTTGTCCAACTCTTCATGAACCCTTTTGGGGTTTTCTTGGCAAAGATACTGGTAGTCGTTTGCCATTTCCTTCTCCGGCTCATTTTACAGATGAGGGAACTGAAGCAAACAGGGTTAAGTGACTTGCCCAGGGTCACACAGTGTCTGAGGCTGCATTTGAACTCAGGTCTATCCTGCCTCCAGGACTGGCACTCTATTCACTGTGCTACCTAGGTTCCCCTAAAAAACACTCTCTAAATGCTAGATATTATTATGTTAAATTTGAGATGTCTACAGAACATAAAGGTCAAGATGTCCTACAGGCAGTTAGTGATGTGGGACCTGGAGCTGAGAAAAGAAGCCAGGGCTGGATATATAGATCTGGGAATCATCTAAATCAGGAGGTGATTGAATATTTGAATTGGATCGCTGAATCCATGGGAGCTGATGAAATCAAGTGAGAATATAGTACTAAGGGGAAAAGAGAAGACAGCCTGGAACACAGAGCCTTTTGGGACACCTGGAGTTAATGAACATAAGATGGCAAAAGGGACTAAGAAGAAATAGATAGCCAAAGAAGAGGAGATTCAGGAGGAAACTAGAGTAGAGAGTATCCAGGAGCAAAGCGGAATCGACACTGCCAAAGACTGTAGAGAGGTCGATGAGAAAAGGCCATTAAAAATCCCAGAAGTTTCAGTTGAATAAGGGCTGAAATCCTATTGCAGAGGGTTTAGAAAAGAATGAGAGATGAGGAAGTGGGGGCACCTCACAGAGATGGCTTTCTCAAATGTAGTGGAAGAAGAGATACAGGGCTGTCACTAATGTGGATGGTGGGGTCAGGTAGGGATTGTTTAACCCTAGAAGATCTAGAATATAAGAATACATCAAAGGACCAAGATGCATCAATTGACTTTTTTTTTTTAATCCAGAAAACAAAGGAAATAGAGATATTTCAAAGTAAAATTCTAATATCTTTGTGTCAGTATTGGACCTTGTACTTCTACTGTTCAGAACTGGGGTGGGGGGGAGCAGGAAAGGAACCACAGAAAGGGAGAGACTAAAGATTAAGAGGGAAGGAATGATGCTGAGGACAATCTACTGGAGAAGGAAGAGGGTGGTATCGTGGGTACATGGAGAAGGACTGATCTGGGGTAGCAAGGAGCCACCTCTGGATTTGAGACAGGAATAAAAGAGCAGATTACAATGAATATATATGAAGTTATGTGCTCAGATGAAAGAATGGTGGGGGTGGTTAGGATGGGAGGTTTGAGGTGAAGGGAGAAGGTCTGGAATATCCCTTATGGAGAATGGGATAGAGTATCTGGGAAGGAGTAGGATTACCTTGGTGCAGTAAGGACCCAACAGAGACTAGAAGGCATATAATTTTAGTGGATCTCCTAATCACAATTTTGTGATCTCCTCTAGCTCTGTTGAACACAATGAAAGTAATCCAGAATTGGGGTTTGGCAACACATAACCACTGATAGGACAAGTGGGCAAAAGAAAGCTTATCCTGATTTTAAGATAAGGAAGAAAGGAGAGTATAATCAGTGTATGGGGTAATGGCCTGGGAAAGAACTGATGATGGAGGGAAGAGAGGTCCAAGTTACAATGAAGAATGAAGCTGGGGGCAGAGGGAGGGGTACACCTTGAAGCATCTGGAAAGATGGAACATGGAACAATTGTGAATCATGCGCAAAAGTGTGACCACCTCTGTGTTGTTGCTAAGGTGGCATCGAGGAGCAGATTGTTTGAAAGGGGCTGATCTCTGGGAGTTCCATGAGGCTAAATGGCCAATCTTCAAACCAATTCCACAGGCATTTATTAAGTGTCCACTACGGTCGAGGCATTAGGAAAGACGCAAAGATAAATAAAATACCATCCCTAACTTCAAAGAACTTAATGATATAGTAGGGAGAAGAAGACATACATTCCAATGTCTATAATCTAAATTAACAAAATGTTATGAAAATTACAAGGAAGAGAAGAGATTTATTTGAGTTTTGTGAATCAAGGGAATACTTCATGGAGGAAATAACCAGTAGGTGGATTTAAATGTTCCTTTCCTCTGGTAGAACTTAGGTAAAATTATTTTGAATTTATTTCAATACCTGGCATTCTTTTTATATATGTTTCTATTAGCTCATCCTGTGCAGCATTGATATTTATCATAGCATCTGAATTATTGTTAGATCCAGAATCATGGGATACCATCCTTCATCAGAATTTGCAGTAAAAGCAATAATTTCTATTTTAAGCATGTTGTAATCTCTTCTAGTCTTCTCGTGTCATTGCTAGACAACAATTAGACTATAACTGGATGTAATTAACTTTCCTGCAGACTAGAGTATACTCTACTTATGACAAGGTAGCACTTAAAATATGAAAATCTGTTTCTTACCTTCAAAGGAATGCTTTCAAGATGATCGTTAGAAATAATTGCTTTGCTGATCAGCATAAGCTTTGAGTAAGCATCTTCTCATCAGTACTGAGTTATTTTAAAAGTGGAAATGTATCAATAATTTAAAATCTGGAATAAAAAGTATTTAGGCATAACTATTGAAACTGTCTAATAATTGTGTAAATAATTTTAATCCCCAGATAACATACACACACACGCACACACATACACACACACACACACACACACACACACATACGTATTGTCAACCTTCCCGGCCAGAAGGGCACAAAGTAATAAACCGAAGTAATAAATAATCCACTTGGGGAGACTACGCTAATACACATAAAATAACAATAGAATATAATGGAGTATACAATTCTATAGTATAGCTCAGAATAATGTGCTATGTAAATGTTAAAGTTCAGTCAATCAACTAACAAATGTTTATTAAGCACCTACCATGTGTTCAGGCACAGTGCTAAGTGCTAAGTTCAGAAAAGTAAGAGATTTACAAAGGCTACAGTAATGGGAGAAGGCTTCATGGATTAAGTGCAACATAATCTGGCTCCTCAAGGGTGGGAAGGATTTGAACAGACAAAAAGAAATCAGATGAAGAAAGACCCATACGACAATAGCTTGTTCTCATGACCTGCCCAACAGGAACCAAAATGGGATTTTTGAGCAGAGGTGAAGTGATGGAACATGGTGTTTGGAGAAGATTTGATTGGCAGCGGTATTTATTAACAATGGGGAGAGTATGGAAACCCACAATCACAGTTCCTTTTCCATTACAAAGTTGGATTTGTTGGCCTGAAATGTTTCCTCTTCTGAGGTTCTGTGATTCTTTATAGTCAAGTGGAAATCTGTTACATTAATAATATCAATCACACTTACTATGTGCTGGACCCTATCCTGAACACTTTACAATTCTTGTCTTCTTTGATCTTCCCAACAATCATTATCCTGATTTTACAGATGAGGAAACAGAGGCAGACAGCAGCTAAGTGACTTGCCCAGGGTCACACAGCTAGAATCTAAGGCTGAATTTAAACTCAGGTTTTCTTGACTCCAGGCCCAGCACTCTGTGCCACTCAGCCTCCTATGCTATGTGTGAGATCATGAAGGCTTTGACTAAGAGCATTGAGAGCAGGGATAACTACAAGATGGATTTCATGGGAAACATCAACAAAACTTGAGAACTGATTGGGTAGGAGGCATGAGTAAGATGATACTGTCAAATGGATCTCCAGGAGAAGAGTTGTGTCATGGGCATTTTCTTTTGTTCTGCGTTCTCGAAGAGGACCATGATATCAGGGAGGTGATGCCATGACATGCAAGTGAGTTGGATTTAAGTGAGGCAGGGCTGTACAAAGTCACCAGCCTCACTCTCTCCTCTGGTGTCATCTGGGTCCAGTGGAGAGATATAGATCAGGACAACTGGGGTTGGCTCAGGATGCAGTTGGAGACCTTGGTCTTTTCAAGCTCAGGTCTTTAACAGATCTCATTTAGAGATTAAGGCATAATAAGCAAACTAGCGTCATGGCTATGAAGAAAAGGAAGGGATATTTGATTTAGAGGTGGTTAGTGATTCTAGCTCAGAAGTCGAAGCCAGATAGAAACATCCAAGTGAAAATCTCTAGTAAGTACTTGGAAGTATGATCCTGGAGTTTCAATGAAAAGATAGAATTAGAGAGAGAGATTTTGGAGTCCTCATGATGGGTAATAAAACGAATTCATGAAAATAGCCATGCTGGTTGTGGTGGCACATGCTGGTAAAGCCCTCTATGACTGATGAATCACTTGAGCTTGGGAGTCTTGAACTTCTGCACAGAGACCTGAATAGGACAAGCCCACCTGACAAACTAAGGAGGGCCAAACTAACCCAGGTGAGTAATAAAACAAGTCAATGACCCATGCACTTCAAACTTGGGTGAGATAGGGAAATCAAAACTCAAAAAAAAATTTTTTTTAAGAACTAATCCTTTTTTGGCTCAATCCCGTGATTCACTGTGTATGTTTTTTTTGTTTGTTTTGTAGATGCCTCTTTTTATCCACTTCTCGATTTCTCTCTAGCATCAAACCCTCTCTTGTAACAACAACAACAACAAAAAACAAACAGGTAAGCAAGACCACCCTACCAAATAGTCTTATCTTCAGTGTCTGATGCTGTATTACAGATTTTTAGACCCCCAACTCTCTACTAGGAAGGGGAAAATATTTCTTCATCATTTATTATGTGGAACTAAAAATGTTTACTGCAATTAATCTGATTTTGGTGGTATTTTAATGTTTTTGTTTAAAATATTAATTCAATAGTCATTTAATGTTGTCCAGATTCTAATTTCTTTTCTTTGCACTGGTTGCTACAAATCTATCTTCCCATGTTTCTGAAAATTCCTCATCTTTAGCTTGTCTTAGAGCACATTAGTATCCCATTACATGCATGTACCACAGTTTTTTCAGGCTTTCTTCATCTGAAGAACAGCCATTTCTTTGCCAATTTAAATTTTTTTTTTTTTGCTACCACAAAAAAGGGCTGCTACAAATATTTTTACATATATGGATGGATCTTTCTGTCTTTGACCCCCTGGAGCAGGAGTGGGGTGGAGGAAGATAGTGGAATCTGTGATACCCTTTGGCAATGGAGATCTGATTTAGTGAACACTGAAGAGAAAATCTGGAAGATTTGCAAGTAAGAAGAAAAAAATGACCCACCCAGAGTGTTTTAACTAGTTTGCCCTCTCTTGCCCTCCCCTACCTGCACAGACACTAAAATAAAATCAACTTTTACTACCTACCCACCATAAATTGTTACTGTTCTCATTTATAGGGACATATAGCTGCCTGCGGGTAATACTACCCGTGGAAAATTCAAGTATAGTACTTAAATGCGAAATAAGATTTCTCTGTACTTATATTTCTTGTAATGAAAGGCTCAATAAAATTGTTTTAGGAGTTTAGTCCATGACCATTTTTACTTATAACTACCTGTAAATAAAATTAAAAGAACACCACAAGCTCAGAGCTTTCTACGTCACTTTTTGTGATGCTGTCACCGAAGTCAGGCAAATGAATCATTTTTTTTTTTTTTGTGCCAAAGTCAGATTTAGATGACAGAAATTTTTGAGCAGTATAGTATCAACTAATTTTCACTGTGGAGGACACTGCCTTGCACATGGTGGACTCTTCTCTAATAGATTGGTAGTGTGATTTAGTGAAAAGAGCTTTGGATTTGACATCAAGAAAGACCCTGATCAAGACTCAACTGATACTGGTTGAGCAAGTTTGTCCTCTCTGATCCTTAATTTCCTTGTTTGTAAAATAATCATTTTACAATTAGATGTAATTTGTAGTTATTTATAATTATGATACATATAATTACATAGAGTCTATTTTGTAATGATATGGTACATAATTATATACACTTTTACACAGCCCTTAAATTATTATATATGTATTGGATGCACATACATATATAGTACATACTGTATAATATGCATATCATATATGCATATACATGTCTATATGTTATATAGGTCTATATATTAAATACATAATATAGACACATATTATATAATATGCACATATATAATATGTCTTTCTCCTAATATACATATATCTAATCTTATTTGATTCTCATGACAGTCCTGGGAGATAGGTGTTATTATAATCTCCTCTTTACAGATGGAAGAAACTGAGGCAGAGTGAGGTCAGACAATTTGCCTAGAATTACACAGCTAGTCGGTGTCTGAGGCTGGATTTGAATTCAAGTCTTCCTGACTCCATGTCCAACACTCTATTCACTATTCCATTTAGCAAAACAGAGATGATAATCCTTAAGTATCTACCACAGAAGGTCATTGTAAGGAAAGTTTTGCAGACTTCAGAGCATTATATAAATATAAGCCTTTATATTTGTTGATCTGAAATAGTTTTTCATACTAAACTATGACTGCTGCTTTATTTCCAATAAGGTTTGTAAAAATGTTTTTTTTAAATGAGAAAAATAAGACCAACTTACTGGTAAAAGGAGAGACACTGGATTCAACATATACCATATCCTTTTGAAGTGCCATGGACCCATTATTCCTATCCCCCTCATGATCAAACTCCTCTTCTACCAATACAACTTGGTTCAAGTCAAGTAAAAAAAATATCTATTAATCACCTTTGTTGTTGCTGCTTCGTTTTCATCTGTGTCCACCTCTTTGTGACTCCACTTGGGGTTCTGTGACAAAGATGGTGGAGGGGTCTGTCATTTTCTTTTCTAACTCTTTTTGCCGATGAGAAAACTGAGGCAAACAGAATTAAGTGACATGCCAAGGGTCCCACAGCTAGTAAGTGTTTGAGGTCAGACGTATTCAGTTCCTACTGACTCCAGGGCCAGTGCTCTGTCCATGGTGCTTCCTAGCATACTCTATATCAGCTGTTTTCAGTCATTTTTCATTTGTAGCTGAGTCTTCATGACCTCATTTGGGGATTTCTTGGGAAAATTATGCTGGAATAGTTTGCCATTTCCTACTCCAGCTCATTTTACAGATGAAGAACTAGGGTTAAATGAGTTGTCCAGGATCACCCAGCCAGTAAGTGTCCAAGGTTAGATTTGAACGCAGACAGAGAAGTCTTCCTGACTCTAGGGCCAGCATTCTATGCACTATGACTCCACCTAGTGGTTGGGAGGAAGGTACAGCAGGTAGAGTGTTATAGACTAATGGAATTTAGAGGTGAAATGGTCCTGATAGATTATCTAGGCTAACTCATTTTACAGAAGATAAAATTGAGACTAGAGCGATTAAGTGACTTACCCAAGGTCACACATGTGATACTCTGGATCAGACACTATGCTAGGTGCTGGCTTCCAGCTGTCATCATCTTTGTTGCTTATATTTAAGACCTCCTCAGCATCCAAACTGGCGTGTAAGAGAGTTTACAAACCTTTCCCTTCCTTTTGCAAGCAAATAGCACACAACCTTTCCCTAAGTGTTTTTTAAATAATGATTGGGATGATGGGGAAAGTTACAGAAAACCAAAGGGAAAAGTCACAATGCCTCAGTTGGTCTTATTGGTTAGTCCTGGTTGAGTTTTCTAGGAATTCTGCCTCATTCTCATTTCTTCTATGTTTTTGTCTGAGTTTGTTTCTCTCTGTTCTCTTCAGAGTCGGCTGGCCCAGTTCTACCTGCCCTAGATTCACTTCAGCGCTGCAGTTATTCGGCACCACTCAGTGCTAGGCTTGGAGAGTCAAAACATAAAAATTAACTCATCTCCCAGAAGGGGAGCTCACAATCTCTTGGGGGAAGATATAGCATGTACACAAATCAATAGAGTGTTGCTATTAAGTAAGCTCTGCTTCTAGTGAATAGTTTTGATTTGGCAAAGCTGGGGGTATTTAAGCCACTTACTAGTCCCTAAATTCTGGGCATGTAAAGGTCTCGAGACAGCACCCTCCAACATGAGACCTTCATTCTCTCTATTGACCTGGTGCTCCTATGAGCACAGTAGTCACAAGAGCTCAGAATATGGCACCAGGGAACTTGGATTCTGGTTCTGGCTCTGATGCTTACCACATGTGTGACTTTGGGTAAGTCACTAAATCCTTATAGTCCTCAATTTCATCATCTGTAAAATAAGAGACTTGGCCTCAATAATCTGCAAGGACCATTTCACCTCTAAATCCTGTTCTGTAATGCTCTCCTGTCCTTGAGAAAGGTCTTCCAAACTCAAGCAATGGGCCTGGGGAAGAGTAGAACCTCTTCTTCCATATTCCTAGTGCACCTCTTGGACTGTCTGACCTGATGGGGAAAGCACTTCTGCCAGATGTTCACAATGGCTGGCACTGCCTTCACTTGGGAAGTTAGTTTCTGTTTGGGGCTGGCAAATCCAGGGTGGCAAACTCTATTCCCAGTTGGGAAAAAGTAGACTGGACTATCAGTCCTTCTCACCTCTAAGAGTGGGAGTTTGTGAAAAAACTGCTCTCTTCAGCATGGAAATAACATAAAATTATATGTCCTTGGTTCCACTTTTTTTAAGGGTGTTATCTATGCAAAGGTGGGGGCAAATAAGTGGTGCAGAGGATACATAACCAGACAGAGTCAGAAAGATCTCAGTTCAAATGTGGCCCAAGATACTTACTAATTGTGTGACCCTAGGCAGATCACTTAATCCTTATTTGCCTCATTTCCTCATCTGTAAAATGGGGGTACACTGGAGAAGGAAATAGCAAACCACTGTGAGTATCTTTGCTGAGAAACCCCTCATGGACAATTTCCATGGGGTCAGACACTCCTGAACTACAACAACAATGCAGTTACCCATTCCACAGCTGGCCAATTCTAGGCCCCTTTAGTTGTATGCCAGCGTATGGCACCATGTCTATAGGAGAGTCGTGGTGCCAGGACTAGCATGGTCTCTGATTTCACACTTGAAGGGGCTTTGCTTTGGAGGTGTTCTCAACCACCATTTCAAGATCTACTTCTCAGAACCTTTGAGTCTCATAATTGGTTAATATGGTGAAAGTGAGGCTGGCTCAGCCAACCTGGGGTTAGCCCTGCAGGTTATCGCACAGAGCATATGTATATAGCTTGCCTATATGAAACTTTGTAGATTCCCTTATCTTCTGCTGTCATATAGATTTGCAAGACAGGCTCCTTGTATAGTGAGACCTTTTACAAAGTTCAGGAATGTAATAAGCAAAGAATGTCACAGTACAATGTACTTTTAAAATGTACAAACATTTATATCCTTACTTGAAGTCTCTTGTATAGAAGTTTGTTGCACCTACATCACATATATGCTCGAAACTCAGGTTGATGGTGGCAACCAGGGCTCAGGATGCTAATCTTCTAGGGCAAAAGAGTGGAAAAGGTACATGGGGGTGGGTGGAAATGTTAGCCAAAATGGATGATTAATCAACCTGAGTTTTCAGGTGTCCTTACAAATATGTTGTTGTTTACTCGTTTTTCAGTTGCATCTAACTCTTCATGACAGTGAAACCCATTTGGAGCTTTCTTGGAAAAGATAATGGAGTAGTTTACCATTTCTTTCTCAGGCTCTTTGTAGATGAAGAAACCAAGGAAAACAGGGCTAGTGACAAACAGGGTCACACAGATAGTAAATGTCGAAGGTCAGATTTGAACCCAAGAAAATAAGTCTTCCTGATTCCAGGCCCAGTGCTTCATCCACTACACTACTATACATTCTAGTAAATGTACTCATTGCTAAATTTTGAATTTTCTGTAGTATTCATTCTTTTCTACCATGCTCCATTCCAGATCAACATGTTCATCATTTGTGTAGAGCTAGAAGCTTCCCTAAAGTGCTAAGATACAAAGTCTGAGCATACACGGTTTCTGTTGCAGAATATTGGAGAAATGGTTTTAGGTAACTTTTTTAGCTCAGTATTTTTGTTGACTTGAACAGTCAATTATTTTTTAAACTTATCTGCAAAATATAAAAATAGACACTTTTCATGATTTGTTCTAAGCATGACTGTTAAAATTATCAGTTTTCTTTACATATATGCATCCAGGATCCCCACTTTAAGTATGATTTTCATTATATCTTGGAGCCATTTGTTTTAAGTTTAACACATTTTCCATTTCACAAAATGAGAAAAAAGGAAATAAGAATCTATATCTATGAATTTGGTTTACACAAAAAATTTTAGTCTCATAGTAAAGATAATCAGCATCTTTGCTCCAAAGGACAAAAAGACAATTTTACTTTATTGTTTATGTATTTATACATGGAATGGTAAATGATTGTTCTATTAACTAGGAGTGCTGCAGTGCATAATCTATCAAAAAGCAAGATTTTAAAAGTTTTTATTAAATAGTTTGTTATTGTAAAGCAGATTTGAAAACATCAGCTTTTTTTTTTGTAGTGAAAAGAGCTCTGGACTTGGAATAAGAAGAAACCTAGATACAAATCCTACCTTCTGCATCTAATAGCTGTGTGTCCTTCAGCAAATTACCTTGAGACTTACGCTGATACTTCATATTCAAACTAGAGATAATAATATTTGCTGTACCTACCTTGTAGTTATTGAGAGAAAAACATTTTGTCAACCTTAAGATGCTGTAGAAATATAGAAAGTAAACTGCTCTCAAAGATGGAAAAAAGGGCCATCATATGCTAAAATATTTATAGCAACACTTTTTTGGTAGTAGCAATGAATTGTAAACAAAGTAGATGTCCGTGGATTAAGAAATGGCTGAACCAGTTGTGTTACATAGATGTGATGGAATTTTACTGCCTTGTGAGAAACAGCGGAGCCAAAAATTCAGGGAGGCATGGGGAGATTTATATACACTGATGTAAAGCAGAGTATACAGTACCAGGAAAGCAAAATCCTTAAAAACCACAGCTGCAAATGGGTCAGTAAATTTTTAACAACAGGAAAAAAACCTAGTATGCAGAACACACTTTAAAATTTAATTTGCATTGTTAATATTCTCCATCACTTAAGTCTAGATATCAACAAAATAATAATTCCAGTCCTGGTTAATAGCATTTGCCAATTTCTGAGGTATAAAAGCTCACACTGAAAATTTCAAGATCAGTTCTCCAGCTAGGTCTGAGCTGGCTCCAACACACTCCTGAGTCAACAGCGATGTAAACACAAACAACAACTAGACTGAATGCTGCCAAGCTCGGCACTGAAGAAGACACATAAGAATGAAGCTCTCTGCCTTCTTTGAAAGGTGGGAAACTCTGCAGGAAGAATACAGAATAAACAGCCAGACCTGACTGAAACATTAGTATTGTAGAAAAACTTTCTAGCCCTCTTTTCTTTACTATTTTTACTATTTTTCTTTACTATTCTTTGTTAAAAGGGATAGCTGTTTTAGTGGGGGAGATGGAATCAGGGTAGGAGATTGTAGAGGACTAGATCGGGAAATGATGTAAAAACAAAAGCTATCAATAAATTTTTAAAAAATGGAATCTTGTAGTTGTTCGAGCTGGAAGGATCCTTAGAGATCACCTAATCTAAAACCTTCATTTTAAAAATGAGGGAGTGACTTTCTCAAGACTACACAAGAAATTTGAATGGAGATACCTACTAGGAATGCACAAATGGATATGTTCCCCTATTCAATCATTTCAGTCATGTTTGACTCTTCACGAGTGACCCCATTTGGGGTTTTCTTGGCAAAGATACTGAAGTGGTTTACTATTTTCTTCTCCAGCTCGTTTTATAGATGAGGAGCAAACAGGGTTAAGTGACTTATGCATGGTAATACAGCTGCTAAGTGTCTTGAGGCCAGACTTGAACTCAGGAAGAAGAGTCTTTCTGACTTCAGGCTTGGCACTCTTTTAACATAATCTACTGCAGTATAACACCTTTTAATGTAATCTGTTATTAAAATAAAAATTTAAATGGTAAAGTTTTGATACATTGAAAATGAATTTGAAGAAACATTAGCATATACAACCATGAAATCTGTGCTATAGAAATTTTTGTGGACAACAATAAAATGCTGGTTTATTGTTTGTGCCTCAAAAAAAAAATGACTGATTTTCAAAAAACAAACATGAACCTGAGGAAAGAGTAAAACTGGTCAATTTGTATTCCTGTTCAAGGCTGAAAGTTTCCGCATGCACAGCATATTAGGTGGTCTCTAAGCATCCTTCCAACTTGAACTTTACAGCTGGAACTGGCTAATGTCAAAATCAGCTAACTGATTTCTATCAACCACTAAGCATAGATTTAAGGATTTAGGTGTTTACTTAACTGGAGAAGAAACCCTTCCTAACAATGTAGTTGACCAAGGTCAGAGATTCAACTCTTAGGACACACACACACACACACACACACACACACACGTACACACACATGTACACACGCATGCACATGCACACATAAAAACAGTCTAACAGAGCAGTTATCCATGTGACTTGTTTGTGAATTATTTGCTGCAGCATTATGTGAAGCTTATTTTCCCCCTTCAGTGTCATTAACTGCCCTAGCACATGGCACAAATTCATTTCTAGTGGGGGCAGGGAGCAGATATGTGGAGGCTGCTTCTGGGAAGGTCAGCTCAGGCTGCTGTCCTTGCGAAGAGCCTACGTGGTTTGGATCGCCAGACCCACCAGAGCAACAAGGGCAGTCTACCCTGGTCATGTGCAATCTTGCATTTGCAATGATGAAGAAAATTAAACCATGGTAGGAGGGCTGCACGATGAGGGGGCCACACCAGTGATCACCCAGGCTGAATGAGAGAAGAGGAAGGCATAGGGCCAGAGGACCGTGAAACACAAAGGACCATGGGGAAGAAAAATCACCTCCATCTCGCAAGTGTCTTTATTTCTGGGAAGAAGCTCCTTAGAACCATTCTTAAAATCAGGTCTTATTATAAATAAAATACTCTGAGATCTTTGTACTCAAAGTATTATATCTTGCTAATTCTGAATATGAGATGCAACCTTTTCCCTATGCTCTTTGGGGTTGAAATTGTGCCATATCTTTCAAAAAGTTTTCTTCAGTTTGAAGCAGTTGAAGGTCAAAGAATGGTATGACCTCAACATTGTGGACATTTTCATAATCTTTGAAGAATATTTAACAAAATGAGTATTCTTTGACCTTGAATAGGAAAATATTCTCATTGGAGGGTTTATGAGTGAATAAATACAAGTACATATGGTAGAGGGGAACACTATGTGTCACCTACTTGAGGTCATGCCTTAGGAAGATCAGTTGAAGCAATTGGGGTTATGTAAAACTGGAGAAGGGGCCAGGTGGCATGCGGAAAGCGTGCTGGGTCTGGAGTCAGGAAGACTCATCTTCCTGAGTTAACATCTGGCCTCAATCACTTACCAGCTGTGTGACCCTAGACAAGTCACTTAACCCTGTTTGCCTTAGTTTCCTCAGCTGTAAAATAAGCTGGAGAAGGAAATGGCCAACCACAGCGGTATCTTTGCCAAGAAAATCCCCAAAATGGAGTTAAAAGGGTCAGACGCAACTGAAAATGACTAAACAACAAGGTTGAAGAAGAGGAAACTTGGGATATGTGGGAAGGAAAACAGGAAACACAGGATAGAGATGGTCAAGTATTTGAAGATTGTGGTTACATAGAAGAGGACTTAGATTTCTGCTTGGCCTCTGAGGTGAGACTAAGATTACTAGGTTAAAGTTGCAGGTAGGTAAATTTCGACTTGCTCTGAAAAATGAAATGAGTTGCCATGGGAGGTATAGTATTCTATAGTGTTCTTCAAGTAAATCCTGGCTTCAGTTTTGTTGTCTTTTGCTCTTGAAGAGGACCAAAATGACACACTATGCTAGAGTCAAGCTTCAGTGTGTCCAGCTGTGGCTGATCAGGCCAACATGAGCTCGGAATGCTCTACCACATTGGTTGGACACAAACAGTCCATGGGAACATTTGGGGTGAATTCTCTAAATCTGCACAGCTCATGTTTCTTTTGAGCTACTTCAGTTCTGCTTTGCTCACAGAGCACAACGCCTTCTCTGAGGTGGTTGACTGGTCCTGTGCCAGGGTCTCCCACATCACACAATCAATTCCAAAATTTAGAGACCTGAGAGTGTTCTTATATCGCTTCTTCTGACCACCATGTGAACGCTGGCCCTGTGGGAGTTCTCCATAAAATAGTCTTTTTGGCTAATGTATGTTTTGCATTCGAACAATGTAACCAGCCCATGGGAGTTGCACTCTATGAAGCAGACTTTGAATGCTTGTCAGTTTAGTTCGAGCAAGGACCTCAGTGTTGGGTACCTGATCCTGCCAAGTAATCCTCAGAATCTTTCTAAGACAATTCAAATGGAAGTGATTCAGTTTTCTGCCATGGTGCTGGTAGACTGTCCATGTTTCATACGCATGCAACAATGAAGTCAGCACAATGGCTCTGCAGACCTTCAGCTTGGTAGTCACTCTAATACCTCTTCTCTTGCACATTTTCCTTGGGAGCCTCCAAAAGCCTGGCATGCTGTAGGGGATAGAGTACTCAGACTGGTATTCAGATACACTGGGTTCCATTTAGCTGCATGGCCACAGGTAAGTTACTACCTCTCTGAGTCTCAGTTTCCCCATTGTCAGGGTAATGACAGGTACCTTTTTCACAGTATTGTTGTGGGACTAAAATAAGATAATACATGTAAAACACTTTGAAAGCTTATATAAATGTCTAATTGTACCATACAAATATTATGACTATATTGTTATAGGGAGAATTCTTACTCAGCTGAAGATTGCACTATATGCTCTCTGAGGTGATAATGGGCAAGATCTCATCTCTCTCCTTCACTCCACACTCGCTTCCTCCCCCTTTTCTTCTTCTAACCTCAAATTCTTCTTCAGAGAAAAGAGTCATATTTCTTTCCCTTTGTTTCAATACAAATAGAACCTCCTAACTCTTGAGTAAAACAAAGCCTTCATTTAGCTCATTGCCAGTTTTGCAAATTGAGATTAATAGGAAGAGAATGTTGAGTGGGAAAATACATTTAGCATTGTTCCTGCTTTACATTACCTTTCCTTTTCTGAAATAACTCAGATGAAAGGGTGACTTTTGTTTGGAATTTGCTTAAACAAAAACACCACCTAGTGGTAGCTAAAGATAAGTTGAGTATAGATATACCAGAGGTCTTTGATACAAGGAAAAACTGAAAAACTTGGTAACAGTGGATTTCCCAATGTCACTTTAATAAAAACTTTAACTTTGAGGTTTCAGCTCTAATTTTTAATTTTAACTGCAGGCGTATTTGTGTGAATGATCTCCTGCTGTGAAAAGTAACATTTGAAAAGAGCCAGTTCCATAAGAAAGAATTTCAAGTATTTGGGTGTCTGGTAGGTGATGAATTGCACCTTTGAAGAATACAGTGGTGAGTGTAAACGATGCTCTCGAGTGCTTTACAATTCTAGCTCTAGAGGTGCGCAATTCTACACTTGCATGCACAGGAACACAGGCCTCCAGGTACATAAACACACACAATAGACTGGACATTAATTTTGTCATGGTGTCCTTTTGGTTTGAGCTACAGATTAAGGAGACAGGACAAGAGAATTCAAACAAAGATGGAAGAACCAAGTGGTTATTAAGGGACCAAATCAGGTAGGCAACCTGATCAGGGTAAACACAGAAAGCAATGGTCTGAGCAGGCAGTACGTTAGAAATGGGAGGCAGGGCAAAGCAAGACTTAATAAGGCAGCATGGAAGTGTGTTTGAGGAAGATTCATCTGAAATTGGTGTGCTAAACAGATCTTAGATGGGAGAGATTAGAAGCAAAAAGACCAGTAAGGAGGTGATCATCATGACCCAGAAGTAGTCCTGCTTTAACAAACCCTTATTTTTTTATTTTGATTTTTAGAGTCCATATATTTAATGACTGCCCTCTCACTAGTTAGGGACTTTTTGGAGTGATATAAATTGTTTGCTTTTAAAAAATTTTATATTTGTCAATAAGAATACTTCTTGCATTGTAGATGCATAGGTTGATGAGCAATTCAAGATGATATGATAATTTGTTTTGTGTATATACTATCTATCATATATATAATATATTATATATTGTGTATACATATATATGTTTAGAAATTAATGAATAAAGCGTTTGTTAATCATTTACTATGTGCAAAGTACTGTTTTTAGTGCCAGGGAAACAAAAAAGGAAGATGATCCCTGCTCTCAAAGGACCTCACATTCTGATGGAGGAGATAACACATATGGAAAGTGTTTCGGTGGCAAGTCATATAGGATAGTCCTATAGTCCTTAGGATGCAGCAGCAAAGCAGACGGTAAAGCCTTCTCTTTGCCATCATTTTCATGGTCATTTCAGTTTCTGATGCTGAACCATTTGACCCTGGATTGGAAGTACTACTGTTCCAAAGACGCTCAGGTTCAGGCCCTGGGTTGTCTCCATCTGGATCCGAGAGAGATGCTGGTCAAGGTGATCCTGGTGGATTGACCTGCCTCATCTCATCTCTCTGTTTCAGGGCACATTGCTGCTTCAGGTAGGATGACTTGGGAGGTGCTGTGAGTGGCAGGTGGTTGGCAGTTGGTGGGGATGGCTGGCACCTGCTTCATATTAACTGCTTCTCCATATGATGGTTTTGAGGGATGAGCTGGAAGCAGGACCATTCTTGGGGAGGTGTTACCACTCCCATGGTTCTTGTGGCTCTGTGCCCATTGGTGGCAATTGGTTAGCAGTTGTTGCTGGAGGTGATGAAGAAAGTGGATCCCTTCTCCACAATGATTTCTCCCCTCACTGATGTCTGTGGCGTCTGGACTAGAAGCAGGTTTGGTAGTTTAGGAAGCATTGTTATACCTAAGTTTCTTGGGTTCAGGTCCTGGGCTGTCTCAGTCAGAGTTTGAGGAAAGATAGTGGTCAAGGTGGCGGTGATGGTTTGACACACTTGGCATACCAGGTACAGGTTGTTTTTCCCCCAGCAGATGGTGGTGATGGTTTGACACACTTGGCATACCAGGTACAGGTTGTTTTTACCCCAGCAGAATGTAAATTCCTTGAGGGCAGAGTCTTTCATTTTTATTTGTTTTTGTATCTGCAGTGTGTTGCACCGTGCCTGTCATATATTTTAGGTGCCTGATAACTGGTTATTGATTGATTAAATCGGCCCTTGGTCATGGCAGACAAAAAACCATCTGCGCAGTACAGTAAAAACAATTCAACAATATTTATGAAGTTCCAGTCTTGAGCAGCTATATAGTGGTTGGTTTGGAAAGGGGAGGGGCTGGATGCAAGGATCCCTATGAGGAGATTATCACAATAATTCAGCCATGACAATATGGGGCCTGAATCAGGGTGGTGATAGTGTGAGCAGATAAAAAGGGACAGACTTAAGAAATGTGAGGGAAAATTGAGAAGATTTGGCAATTGATTGCATATAGGGGTTGATTATTCTGAGGATGGGTAACTAAAAGTACAGAGCTGTCCTCAACAGATCCAGGAAGCTGGGAGGGAAGAGAGAATTAGGGGAAAAGATAAAGAGTTCTGTTTTGTACATGTTGAGTCTGAGATGCCCATTCGATGTCCAGGTAGTGATGTCCTGGAGGCAGCTAGGTGGTTCAGTGGATAGAGTGCAAGTCTTAAAGTCAGGAATCTACCCCAGACACTTACTAGCTGTGTGACCTTGAGCAAGTTCCTTTTTCCTCCTTGCAACTCAGTTTTCTCATCTGTAAAGTAGGAACAATAATATCCCCTACCTCAGAAGATTGTACTGAGGATCAAATAAGTTACCAAACATAAAGCACTTTATAAACTTTAAAACCAAGGATCAACATACACCCTAGCTATGATGACGATTGTGATGATGGTGATGATGTCCAGCAGGTTGTTGGTGATGCAAGATTGAGGCTCAGAGGAGAGGGCTACATTGTCATCCTTATGGAGGTGTTAGTGGAATCCGAACCATATGAGTTGATGAGTTCATCAAGAGACAAACAGATGAAACAGATACAATCAATGTGTGTGTGTGTGTGTGTGTGTGTGTGTGCATGTGTGTGTGTTTAGATGAAGAGAGAAAAGGCTGTAGGTGCTATTTTTATCCCAGTTGTACATATCAAGTTGGTGGGGATGGCTGGCACCTGCTTTCCTAGATGATGGTTGTGAGGGTTGGGCTGGAAGTAGGACCATTCCTGGGTGGGGGTGGGGGAAATGTTATGGCTCCCATGGTTCTTGTACCTCTGTGCCCATTGGTGGCAGTTGTTGCTGGAGGTGATAAAGAAAGTGGCTCCCTTCTCCACAATGATTTCTCCCCTCACTGATGTCTGTGGGGTCTGGGCTAGAAATAGGCTGAGTGGTTTAAGAGGCACTGCTGTTCCCAGGGTTCTTGGATTCAGGGTCCTGGGCTGTCTCAATCAGGGCTTGAGGAAAGATAGTGGTCAAGGTGATGGTGATGGAAAACTGAGGCAAAAAGAGGTAAAACACTTTGTCCAGGGTCAACAGCTCCTAAGCATCTGAGGCCCAATTTGAATTCAGGTCTTCCCGACTCCAGGGCTAGCACTCTTTCCACTGTCACCTAGCTGTGTCTGTGATTTTAATCTTGATATTAAATGAGATCACAGTCGTACAGGACTTTGCAAGCCAAAAATGCTAAATAAATTCACAAATGCTAGCTATCATTATTATTATTAAGCAGGTACTCCTGCTAAAGCAGATTGTAACTCCTCTATGTCTCCTAAGCCTATAGGATTTTTCCACGTGTCTTTTTATAATTCCTTTATTTATGTCTCCAATGTGCAGTAGTGGCAGGATGACTCAAGGGCACCAAAGTTGAATTCCCAGTCTCTCCTTTTTTTTAGGGATTGGCCCACCTTTTCTGGTCACACAAGTTCTTAACGATGTCTTTTATTCTACTTCTCAAGCATCAGGCATCATTAGTACTTCCTCCTACCATAGGTCTTTCATTACCCTTTGAATCACCTGACATTTTGCATTCTTCTTAGATCATTTTGTTCCATTATCAGTTCCAATATGTTGATGCAAAAAAGACAAACAGTACAGGATCATTGATATGCCATATAGTTTTACCTTTGAAAACAGATATAAATTTACAAATTATTTTTAAACATGTTACTTTTAAGATTTCTTTTTGTTAAAAGTTGCTAATTGGTAAAAAAAACAGCAATAGCTACAATAGTGATTCAACAATTAAGAAATGGAAGGTTCTTCTATATCACCTAGTCCAACCCCTCCCCCACTTTTCACAAATGAGAAAGCTAAGGCTCCCTGGGGTTAGGTGACTTTCCTGTGGTCTCACAGATGGTAAGTGGCAGAGTCAGGATTCAGGTAGAGGGCTGGAGAATGCACAGGTCTCACATTATCTTTGCAAAAATTGAAGAGGTTCTACAGGATAAAGAAAAACATGAGTACTTGTAAAAGGGCATCAATATTAATAATATATATTCTATACCCTAATGCAAGAAAAATAGCAATTAACAAAGAAAACACAAGTAAATGATACAACCCTAAATAAAGAATGTTACATTTGAAAGTTAAGGTAAACTGAGGGACAATGATCAATTTACTAGTCTAGTAGTAGCCAGTAATTTGGGTCAATGGGCCTCCCTCAATGACCAAAGACCTTGAGGTAGGGCTTACTAGCCTTCATATAGTTTTGGGGGAATGTAGAATTGGGTAGGTGGGGAAGACAATGTGATTGGCTGGATATTAGGAAGGAGAGACTAGCAACAACCCCCTCCTTCCCTCCTGTGACTAAGAAATGTTTGTTGTTTGGGTCCACCTGCAAGGTTAGAGAGAGTGAACCAGACTACTTTGGATAAACCAGACATCCTCGAAGGATAGTTTGGTGGTATGAGGGTACTAGACCAAACTCCCTGGTATCCACCTGCACCCTCAAGAATAACAAATTTTCTTAAGGCAGTAATAGAAGTGTGATTAGCAGAGCTGAACTTCTAAATTTAGCTCATAAGCAAAGAGACAAAGAAATGTGGCTTGAGCATTCCTACAAAATGGGGTGGTAATCCAGGATAGGATAAATTATGGAGCAGAATGAATTATAGAATGATAAAGAATCAGTTAATTTCTTCAGTAAATAATGGGACTGTGAATAATGACAAGAACAAGCCATAGAAATAAGCATCAAACAAGAATTTATTAAGTGCCATGATGTGCCTGGCCCTGTTACGTGCTGGAGCCCTAAAATAAAAATGAAAAAGTCCCTGCTCTCATGGAGTTTCCATTCTATTAGGAGAGATAACACATACATATAGAATAAATAAAAATAAAAACGAAATCAAATCATTGGAGAAGTTGAGAAAAACTCTTCTTGTAGAGCTGAGTCTGGAAGGAAATAAAGGATTCTACAAGGCAGTGAAGAGAAAAAGAGAGTCCCCAGTGTGAGGATCTGGAAGATGAAGGACTACATGCAAGTAAGGCCAGTTCACCTAGATCACAGAGTGTGAAAAGAGGAGTAATGTAGGGTTGGACTAAGTTGTAAAGGACTTCTAAAAATTAACAGAGAAATTCATATTTTATTGTAGGACCATGATCAGGTCTACAAATAAAGAAAGTCATTTCAGCAGTTATATTGTTGTCATGTCTCATTCTATGTGACCCCCACACACAACATTTTCTTGGCAAAGATACTGGAGTGGTCTGTATTTCCTTCTCCAGTGAGTCCCCATCTTATAGATGAAGACCTGAGGCAAACAGGGATTAGGTGACTTGTCCAGGATCACAAAACTAGTAAGGGTCTGAGGTCAAATTTGAATTCAGAACTTCCTGACTCACTGTACCACCTAGCTTCCTCATCATTTCAGCTGCTGCGTAGAGGATGATCTGAAGTGGAGAAAGAATTTAGTGGGATGAAGCAGGTGACCGTTGTATGGCAATCTTGACATTTCTACCTCACAATATCGCTCTCATCTGTGCCATGCTTACTACTCTCAGAGCAGCTGGTTCAATATAAGAGAATGAGAATGTGAAGATAATATTTCTATGAGCATAAGACCATCTCTACCAGTTTTATTTTCACTCCAAGAAAATTTCGTGGAAAACAGTGACTTCAGTTTGACTTGATTAAATAAATTTTAAACATACAACCATTTTGGCTTTATATAATATCTGAGGAAAGTACTAAAAGAGACATATCATCTTTCATATTACACATTAGTGTTTTATAGATAATCCTGGGAAGTCTTAGTTGGGGTGGAAATAAGGCAGAGAATAAGGAAGTGGGGGAAATCTCAGAATCCAGGAGCAGGAAGGAACATTCTCAATACTGTACACTTCACCTGCAAAGAGCTTGACTCTGGGTCCACCTGCTGGTGCAGGATTTTCTCCACTGCAATTGTAGAAGAAGGTACTTTCTTACATCATAGTCTGTATTTCTTTTTCAGGCTGAAGGGTCAATGACACTTTTCTTTCTTCTCAATATTCTTTTCCCCCCATCTCCACCTCAGCTATAGGCAGATTTTCTTCCTTAACAACAATGAAAAATTCCTGAATGATGCTTGGAGATGGTGTTAAAACAATTTGAACTATTCAGTAATGCTTACTTCACATCCAAGTGACTTGGACCAATACCAATATTATATCTGGTGTCATCTCTTTTCCTGATTTAATTTCCTGTGTCTGAGGAATTCAATTAGTGACAGCCTGGTACTAGGAAATCTAAGGACCAAGATCAGTAGACTAGGTCCTAGACAGTCATTGAAAATGTACCTACCCCAAGCAAGCTTTCTTACAAATGCATATCTTGGTTGTACCAGGGTGAGAGACAGCAGGTAGATCAGTGGAAATCTATTTCCATTGCAATAAAAAAATGCTCGAGTTTTTTCTTATAGTGTATAATTACCTTAGGACATTAAGTACATATATTTTTAATTAAGCAGGCACAATAAGAATCTAACTGCCAGTTATTTTTGAAACCTGCCTTTAAATTCCAGACTTCAAGAATCCAACCTACAACTAACAAGAGTTAGTCTCTTTCTTTCTCCTGGGTGCAATTGACTTTATAAATTCATCCCTAAACAGATAAGATCTTGGAATTAGTACAGACCTGGGGAAGTTGATAGATTTATCTACTGCGTGGGAGGTAGGCAAGTATGAGAGGCAGGATTTGAACTTTGATCCTCTGACTTCAGAGCCTGTCCTCTGTCCTCTGTACCAGGATACCTCTCTCTTTTAGAGAATCTATTCCTGTGTTTTGCAGCAGTTAGGTGATGCCATAGTGCCTGAAGTCAGAAAGACTCATCTCCCTGAGTTCACATCTGACCTCAAATACTTACTAGTTGTGGGACCCTGGGCAAATCACTGTTTGCCTCGGTTTCTTCATTTGTCAAATGAACTGGAGAAGAAAATGACAAACCACTTCAGTATCTTTGTGAAGAAAACCCCAAATGAGGTCACAAAGAGTCAGACATGACTGAAAAACAAGTGATACAAAGTGGAACAGAGTAAGGAAAACAGTGTAAGGAGAAATAACAATTTAGGGTGAGTTTTAAAAAAAATGATTCAATATAGAATTCTTTCACATAAAAATTCCCTTAGTCCACACAAGATATAAAGTTACAAAACATCTATTCATATATAACCTTTCCTGTACATATCTGTCATTATAGCAGTTGATGTCTTAACAACACCTCTGTGACATAGGAACTGGAAAAATAATTTTCTCCGTCTGACACCAGATCTGAACAAATGGGGTCTCCAACAGGTTAAGTCACGTGGTCTCATCTCATAAGTACCTGTTGAACATTTTGGACAAGGTGTCCTGAAGGCATCGCAGGGTCCAGAATGAGTTTGTTCTCTTTATTTCCCTTTCATCTCAAACCCACCTCCCTTTTGAACATCCCAATTTCTGCTGGAGATAACACCATTCTTCCAGTCATGGAGGTCTGCAATCTCAGTCACCCTTAGCTACTCCCTCTTTCTCACCATCCTATCCAATCCATAGTCAGTCTTATTGATTTTACCTTTACAGCCTTTCTTATATCTGCCACTTTCTCTCCTCTTACAAAGCCATCTCTCTATAGTTGGTTTTCCTGCCTCATCTCTCCCCTACCCAATCCATCTTCCACATATCTTTCAAAATCTAAAGTGAAAATCTGGCCATGTCATTCTCTTTCTTAGTAAACTCCACTAGCTCCTTTATTACCTCTAAGATCAAATATAAATACTTCTTTCTGTCATTTTTAACAACCTTTCACCACCTGGTTCCAAACTACCTTTCTAGTCTTATCATATATTATTCCCTTCATAAACATTGATTCTAACTAAATTTGCCATCCTACCATTCCTCACATATGTTTTCTCTTCCCTTGCCATGCCCTATACCCCATGCCTGGAATGCACTCCCTCCTCACCTCTACCTCTTAGAAGCCCTAGTTATCTTCAAAGCTTAATTCAGATATCTCCTCAATGAAGCATTTTCTGATCCTCTCAGCTTCTAATGCCCCTCCTCCCAAGATCACCTTGTATGTGTTTTGTACATACCAATACATCTAATCTCTGCCAGTACAATGCAAGCTCCTTACCTGTGTGACTTTAGACAAACTTCTTAACCCTTTGAGTCTCCATTTCTTTATCTGTGAAATGAGAGAGCTTGATTAAATGTCCTTTGAGATCACTTCCAGCTCCATGTCTATTATCCTATGATACTCTGTTATACTTCTGCCTGTATATTCACAGCAGCTGAGCACTAAAGAGCTTCTTAATAAACACTTATTGATTGATGCCACACATCATTATCATCACTACCACCACCACCATCATCACCATCACCATCACCATCTTTATCACAATAGCTGTTGTTAGGATTCAAGCCCAGGCCTTCCAAAGTCTAAGTCTAGTTGTCTTAAAACTAAAAAATAAAAACCTAATATACCCACCATTATTGAGGAATAAGGCATATCAAATAAATGGTCTTTCCCATTAAATGACAAAAACCCGGAAGCAACATAGCAGAGATAGCTAGGTTGTGCAGTGGTTAAAGCACTGGATTTAGAGTCAGAAAGACCTGAGTTCAAATCCAGCCCCTAACACTTACTGAGTTATGCCGGACAAGTTACTTAACTCTGCCTGCTTCAATTTCAATAAAACAAGGATAATAATAACACCTTCACCTCAGTGTTGTGAGGATTAAATAAGATAATATTTGTAAAGTGCTTTGTGTGTTCGTCTTTTGTTGCCAAAGAAGACCACGCCATCAAAGAAATGATGGCATGACTTGCACTTGACTGTTTTTGAGTGAGGGAGGACTGGGCAGGTCACCAGCCTCACTTCTCCTCCAGAGTCACCTGAATCCAGTGACCAGATATTCATCAGGATGACTAGAGATGGCCCAGGATGAGGCAATCGGAGTTAAGTGACTTGCCCAAGGTCACACAGCTAGTGAGTGTCGTGTCTGAGGGGAGATTTGAACTCAGGTCCTCCTGACTCCTAAAGTGCTTTGTAAACCTTAAAGCACTATAATAAATGCTAGCTATTATTAATAGACAGAGATTTAGAGTAAGAAAAACCTGGATTCAATCCTGCTTCTGCACTAAGTATCTGTATGACCCTGGGTAAATCAATGAGCCCCAACATGTCTCAGTATATAGATTCAGAATATAGATTCCCTGACATATGACCAGAGAAATTTCAAAGTAGTGTAATTCTTGTGTCAGAATTTTATTTAAATTTATTTAAAGTTTTAATTTCGAAATAGTATCATTCTTATGAAATTAAATAGTGCATATACAGGGCTTCTTAAACTTTTTCCAATCGTGACCCATTCAGCACTTCCTAAACATATAGGGTTGTGACCAACAGTTGAATTATGAAATATATAAATATATATAACTATATATAAATATTAAAAATTATAAAAATATTAAAAATTATTTTAAAAATTACAAGCACTTAGGTGCCAGTTGTAAAACCCATGTCCTCGAATGCCTAGAAGTAGTGATTAGGCAACATGCAAACAGGAATTAAAGGTACAATATGAGCAGATTTGATCTGATAGATATCATTGAGACTTGGTTGAGTAAAACCCATGACTGGGCCTTGGCTCTGGATAAGTAAAATATATTCAAAAGAAACAATAGGCAAAAGGGGCTTATCAAGAAGGTGTACTCAGCTGTGGCAATACAGGAACAAAAGGTAAAAAGCTTGAGGGAGCATATTTGGATGAAGGTCAATGGAGGGAGAAACAGAAGTGATTTTGTCACAGACGTATAGTAAGGACACCTTATAGAGGAAATAGATAAGAAACAGAACGTAAGCCTGGAACAGATGGAAAGAATTTAATTTTTTTGGCATATGCTGGAATCTCTGTCTCTTTCTCCTTTTTCTTTCTTCTCTCTCTCTCTCTTTCTCTCTCTGTTTCTCTTTCTCCCCCCTTCTTCCCTCCTTCCTTTCTCTCTCTTCTTCCTTTCTCTCTCCCTCCCTTCTCTTTCTCTTCTCTCCCCCCTCTCCCTCCTTTCTTCTCTCCTTCTCCCCTTCCCTCCCTTTAAAAAACTAAATTTTATTTCATTTTTCAGGTCCACATTCTTTCCTTTCTCCCTCATACTCAATCTTGAGAAAATAAGAAAAACAAAACCCTGTTGCAAACAATCAAGAAAAGAAACATCTTCCCTGGTCACTGCATGCATCTCTTCTCCCATCCTTCACTCCCTCCCTGCTAGCTATCTCAGTCTGCACTCTGAAGCAATTCCCTCTCTACCAGCAGCATTTTCCATTATGGATGAACCCTTTGGAATTGTGGTTGGTCATTATATTGATCGGAATTCCTTTCAAAACTATTTGCCTTTACAGAATGGCTATTGTATAAATTTTCTCTTGGTTTTTACTTCACTTTTAACCAGTTCGTACAAGTCTTCCTAGGTTTCTCTGAAACTACTTCCTTCATAATTTCTTTTAGCATAATCAACTAATAACTTCTTGATTTGTCTTAGTGACAATTTCATCCTTTAAAAGGTAGATGAACCAATAAGGGGAATTTCTATTCTGGGTCATTGCTGATATGAAAATTATACCCCTTGGGAGTTCCCTCTTAGAATTTGAGATGGAGAAGAAAAGGAAATCTGGGTATAGTCTTTTATGTACCCTGGTTTGGGAGAAAGTGGATTTCAAAGGATTCAGAGAAAAGATACATAGGATCCCATGAGCTAAAATTCAACAAGGAAAGTTAGCCCTGAAGGGGAGAGAGATGCTGCATAGTACAGGGTCCTTAACCTGTTGTCCATGGGTCTCAGATTTCAGGGTATCCCTGAATGGGACGGGAAAAAGTTACACCTTTATTTTCCATTAGCTTTTAACAGGAATTTAACATTTCCTTTAGTTATGTAAAAGCATTTATTCTTTGAAAGGATTCATGAGCTTTTCCAGACATCCATCGGAATCCATGACACACACACACAGTTTGAGGGACCCTGGTTCTAGAATGAAATTCTGAAGACACAAAGGGAAGTAATTTTAATGAGAAGGAAAGTGGGATTTGTCTGTGGTTGCATACAAACTCATCAACCTGTTTATAGTTAAATTTGAAAGTTCTGGAAGATAGAAGCAAAGCATGGTAACCAGGAGATGAATGTCCCAGGGTGGCACAGTCCTGTACCAATAGTGTTGAAAGTTGAAGTTCAGAATAAGTTACGGACAGTGAGGAAAGGTAGCTATAAGGTAGGGGTAGGATTAATAATATCAAAAGAAAAAGCAGAAGCAAAGATTTGATAGGATCTTTGCTTTGGGTAGACAAGATGATGACAACTGACTAAAAAGCAAAACTGGTCAATTCCTTTTTTGTTTTTTCTTTTCCTTGCTAAATAGAATGAAATTTGTACTGGAAATGACAGAGCAAAAATGACTAAGAAGAGGTACTTGATAGACATTATAAGTAAATGGGTATCTAGTTGGCCAAGATGAATTAGTCATTAATGGTTCAATGCCAGTGCAGCAGAAGCATCTGGTGGAGGGATCTGTGTTTGATCCTGGGCTGTTTAACACTTTTCTCCATGACTTCGATGAAGGCAATATGCTCTTGCTGATGACACTCAAAGCTGGAAGGGACAGGGAGATAACATACTGGATGAGAGTTGGTATATAAAAAGACCTTGGCAGGCAAAAGCACTGGACTGAATCTAAAAAGGTGGAATTCAATAGTGATCGATGTAAAGACTTACACTTGGGCATGGTAGTTCTGAAGAGAGATCCACAAGTTCAATATAAATGTGATGTGGTACCTGAAAAAGTCAAGATGTTGGGCTGCAGTAAGAGGGTCATAGCTTATGGAAATGGAGGAAGGCAGGATGGGAGGAAGCAGAAGGGGGAAGGAGGGGTGTTTATATTCCTATTGTACTCTGTCTTTGTCAGTCACCTGCAGTATTGTGTTAAGTTCTGGGCATACACACACATGCACAAATGTACAAATTCAATCTGTCCCTGCCTACTGGGTCTTCCCTGCTGCCTACAAACATATCTCTTGTCCTAAACAACAATAGCAAAAATAAATAAATAAATAAAATAAAAAACGCTCTCATTTGATCCTATTATTCCTGTTACCTATTGTCTTGAATCTCTCCTCTTTGTGTCTAAATTCCTCGAGAAAACCTTATAGGCTAGGTGCCTCCACTTCTCCTGTCACCAACTTCCAAATCCTCTGCAGCCTGACTTCCAGCTTCATCATTCGTGCTCTCTCCAAAGTAATCAACCATTTTTTCATGGCCAGATCTAACGACCTTTTCTAAGTCCTCTTCTTTCTTGGCTTTTCTACAGAATTTGACACTGTTGATCATCTTTTCCTGGATACTTTCTCCTCTCCACATTTTCATGACACTGCTCCATCCTGTCCTTTCTCCTATCTCTCTGACCCCTCCTTCTAAGTCTCTTCTGCTAGATCTCCGCGTCATCCCCACTAACCATGCCCTCCGTAGCTTTGTTCTGGCTTCTCTTTCCCCTCTCTGCTATCTCAGAGGACGGTCTCATCAGCTCCCAATTGTTCAGCTATCATTTCTATGCAGACAATTCCCAGATTTCTATCTCTAGCCCTGGTGTCTCCCTTTGGACTTCTTGAATGGGGTATCTTATAGGCACCTCAAACTCAACATACTCCCAAAAGAACTCATTATCTTTCCCCAAACCTTTCCCTCTTTCTAACTTCCCTGCTACTGATGAAAACACCACTATCCTTCCAGGTACCTGGACCTGCAACCTCAGTGCCATCCTCACCTCTTCACTCTCACTCACCTCCCCATATCCAACCCAGAGCCAAATCTTGTTTTTTTCTATTTCCATGTCACTTGTATACTTCCTTTTCTCCATTCATACAAGCACCATCTTAGTTTAAGCCCTTTCCACTGTACTATTACAATAACCAATAAATTGGTCTCCCTACCTCAAGTCTCTTCCTAGTCTCATCTTCCACTTAACTACTGAAGTTATTTTCTTAAATTGTAGAAAATTGTTTCCTGTTGTTCAAATATAAAGTCCTCTTTAATATTTAAAGTTCTTCATGACCTATATGGGCAGCTAGGTGGCAAAGTGAATACAGCACAGGGTTTAGAACGGTATGGTCAAAGGCATCTTCCTGAGTTCAAATCCAGCCTCAGACACTTATTAGCTGTGTGACCCTGGGATAGTCTCTTAACCTTGGTTACCTCAGTTTCCTCATCTGTAAAATGAGCTGGAGAAGGAAATGGCAAATTGCTCCAGAATCTTTGCCCAGAAAATCTCAAATGGGATTTAAAAATTTTAAAGCTCTTCACAACCTGGCCCCAACCTATCTTTCTAGCCTCAGTTTACACTACTTCTACTTCCCTCATGCTGCAATCTAGATGATCTGAATTTTTCTCTGTTCTTCAAACATGACGGTCCATATCCCATCTCTGTACTTTTCCCTTGGGCCATTCCTCATGCCTTGAATGTAGTCCTGCTGCATCTCTGCGTCTGTTCTTTCAAGACAATCCTCAAGCACCATCTTCTACAGGAAGCCCTTCATGAGTTTTCCAACTTGTAATGGCTCCCCTCTTTAACTACATTGTGTACTAATTCTCATTTATTTCTTCCTCTATTCTGCATATGTATAAACGTGCATACACGTGAATAGACGGGGTGGGGGGTAGAATGTTAGCTCCTTGAGAATGGGGATTGATTCACTTTTTGCTTTTGTATCCCCAGTCCCTATCCAGTGTTTGGTGATTGATAGACTGAAGAACATAGGAAAAGATTTGGGAAAGGCAATTGGAACTTGTCTGTTAAACTAAGAAGAAAAAGAACTGATTCTAATCTTGAAAGCTTTTCTCTAGAATCGTGTTGGCTCTTCTTGCCTCAATCAGTTTCCCACTGGAATGATCAGAATTGAGCTCATTTCTGAAAGGAATATCAGTTGTCATAGAAGAATTCAAGTTAACACAACATCCAACACATAACTCAGTCAATAAGCATTTCATAAGTACCTACTATATATGAGGCATAGTGTAAAGTATGGAGAAATAAAGGCAAAAACAGTTCCTAGCCTTGAAGAGCTCCCATTCTAATAGGGGGGAAACATGAAAATGAAAACAACTAAACCCACACAAGATACATTCAGAATTGATGGTATGTAACCTGAGAGAGAAAGGTATTAGCAGCTGGGGAGACTGAGGAAAGCCTCCTGAAGAAGGTGAGTCTTGAAGGAAGCCAGGGAAAATCAGGTAGCAGTGAAGAGGGAGAATATCCCAGGCACAGGAGAGAGCCAAAGCAGAGGTGGAAAATGGAGCTTTATGTTTGATATAGGCCAATAAACCTAGATCATAGATTATGTGGAGAACAATAAGGTAGACTGGAAAGGTAGAAAGGGAATATAGGTTATGTTGTTCAGTTATTTTTCAGTCACTTCCAACTGATGCGAAATGAAGTGAGCAGAACCAGGAGAACATTATACACAGTAACAGCAATATTGTTAAGATGATCAGCTTTGAATGACTTAGCTATTCTCAGCAATACAAAGATCCAAGACAATTCTGAAGGATGTATCATGAAAAATGTTATCTACTTCCACAAAAAGAACTGATGGAATCTGAATATAGATTGAAGTATATGTCTTTTTTAATTCTTTATTTTCCTTTTTTTTTTTTTTGCTTATGTTTTCTTTCACAACATGACTAATATGGAAATATGTTTTGCATGACTGCACATGTATAAACTTTATCAAATTGCTTGCCTGGTGAGAGAGAATTTGGAACTCAAAATTCAAAAAACAAAAAATAAAACTTAAAAATTGTTTTTATATGTAATTGGGAAAACTTTTAAATTTTAAAGAACGCCTATGAGATATCTACTTTAAATATCCAATAGGCTGAGTGATATGGGACTGAAGCTCAGGGGAGAGGCTGGAGCTAGATGTACTTGTCTATGAGTCACCTGCATAAAGGCAATAATTAAACTTATAGAAGCTGATGAGGTTGTCAAGAAAGTTTGTAGAAAGAGAAAACACAGGGTAGAGTATCTACAAATATCCACAGTTATGGGAAATGATATGGATGATGAGTCAGCAAAGGGGAGGGATTATGAATTTATATGGTGTCTACCATTTTTCAGGAACTGTTCAAAAGCACTTTACAAATATTATTTCACTAGATCCTCACAATAACCCTGCAAGGTAGGTAGTATTATTATTTCCATTTCACAGGTGAAGAAACTGAGGCAAACAGAGGTTAAATGCCTTGCTTAGGGTCACGCAGCTAATAAATGTTTGAGGCCAGTTTTGAGGAGATCAAGGAGGAGCAAATAGTGTCATGAAAATTGAGAGAGAGAGTATCCAGGAGCAAAGTGTAGTCAGCAGTGTCAAGTACACGATAGAGAACAAGAAGGACGAGAACTGAGAAAATACTACCAGATCTGACAATTAAGAGATCTTTGGTAACCAAAGAAAGCAATTTTCATTAACTGATCAGAATGGCAGCTAGATGTCAAATGGTGGAAGAAGGAAGGAGAGGAAGGGAGATGAAAACAACAATTATAGACAGGTTGGGTTTTTCCTGCCTTGGAAGTTTGGGTGAAAAAGAAAGAAGAGATATAAGATGATAGGGGGAATGGTATGATCAAATGCAATTTTTTAAAGGAGAGGAGATAGTTGTACATGTTTGAAGGTAGCAGGAAAGGAACCAGTAGATAGAGAGATGTTGAAAATTAGGGAGGGAAGTGGGATAATTGAAGGGGCAAGTCACTGGAGAAGATTGAAGGAGATAGGATCAACAACCACTCTGGAGAGCAATTTGGAACTATGCTCCAAGTGCTACAGAACGGTACATACCCTTTGACCCAGCAAAACCACTGCTAGGTCTGTATCCCAAAGAGATCATAAAAAAGGGCTAAGGACCCACATGTACAAAAATATTTATAGCAGCTCTTTTTATGGTGGCAAAGAATTGGAAATCGAGAGGATACCCATCAATTGGAGAACAGCTGAACAAGTTGTGGTATGTGATTGTGATGGAATATTATTGTGCTATACAAAATGATGAGCAGGTAGATTTCAGAAAAACCTGGAAATGCTTACATGAACTGATGCTGAGTGAAGTGAGCAGTACCAAGAGAACACAGTAACAGCAACATTGTACGTTGACCAACTTTGAGAGACTTAGCTCTTCTCAGCAATGCGATGATCTAAGACAATTCCAGAAGACTCTAGGTGAAAAAATGCTATCTACATCCAGAGAAAGAGCTATGGAGTCTGAATGCAGATCAAAGCATACTATTTTCTCCCTCTTTTTTTCTTTCTTGTGTTTTTTTTCCTTTTTGTTTGGATTCTTTTTTCACAATATGGAAATATGTTTAATATGATTATACACTTATAGCCTATATCAGATTACATGCTGTCTTGGGAAGTCAGGAGAAGGGAGGGGGAAATTTTAGAATTCACAATCTTATAAAAGTGAATGTTGAAAACTAAAAATGAATGAAATTTTTAAAGAGATAGGATCAAGAGTACATAAAAAGGTGATGACTTTGGCAAAGAGATGAGCCACTTCATTAGCAGAAAATGGGAAAAAGGAGAAGACAATCTAGGGGATGGTGTCTAGCAATTTTGAGATGAAAGGAAAAGAAGAAAGGGGAGCTTGGGGAGTAAAGTGAAAGGAGAGGTTTTCTGCGTAGTGAGAAGGGCAAGAGAAAGTGTATGGTTTTATCAAGCTCAAATCCTCAAGTCTTCTGGTGCTCACTTTCCTAATCTTCTAATCCATTGTCTAAAACAAAAAACAGTCTGGAACTCTCACTTCTGGCTCTAAGCCTACATCTCCTAAACTACACCCAATGCCTGGAAGGCCTCCTTCCTCTCTCAACTAGCCCAAATCTCTTCCTTTCATTGTTGAAACAGCTCCTGGAAGTTCTACTTCCTTCAAAGAGCCTCTTAGTAACTGGAAAAAGAAATGGCAATCCCAGCCCCCACCCACCCTCCCTTAATGTGTCATTACTTCCTTTAAATTCACACTCCAGAAAATATACTACTTTGCTTGCCAAGATGACAGATGCTTTGCTTATATATTTAAATATTTATTCAATGTGTTAATTTCCTACATCTACTCTGGCACAGAGGGACTGTGAGCTGCATTAGTGGAAGGAGTGACTACGCCAATAAAACAAGTATGGATTCTTGAGTTTGACTTTGATGCTATGTTGTTAATGTTAGTCTGCAAAGATACTATCTGTGTCAGTTTATAGAGGCCTTGAAAGAATGCATGGCATCTATTTGTGAAGTCAGCAAGGTACAGGAAAAAATACTTTATTTAGAGTCAGAGTTCCTAAGTTCAAATTCCAGTTCTTCCAGTATATTTACCTGGATGACTTTGGTCAAGTCCACTTAACCTCTCTCATCCTCTTCCTCATCTGTAAAACAATGGACTAGGATTAAATGACCTTTAAAGTCTCTTCCAGCTCTAACACTACGATCCCATGAACTATTTAATATGATGCATCCACAGACAGAGACTTAGCAAATTGTCTATTATTAGAGCTGAAAGGAATATGAGAGATCATTTGGCCCAATCTCCTCATTCAGCAGATGAAGAAAGTGAGGGCCAGAGAGGGCAACTGATTTAGCCAAAGACACACACCTAGATAGACTTTAAAAAAAAAATCATGGCACAACTAATTTGGGGACTTCTCTACTGAATTCATAAATTATATTTCCCAGGAAGGACTCACCCTGCTAGACTTTCTTCTCTGCCTTTAACATCAAGTTTCTCTTGTTTAGATTGAATTTCAGGGAATTGCTTTTCAGTGGGCTCTTTAATACATTCCAGGAAAATGAAGCCCTGAGCCAGGAAGCAAAAAAAAAAAGAATGACCTGAAAGTTATCAACCTGATGGTAACTCTTCCCTTGAAGTTCAACCCCATCAGCTCTCCCCAGACCACCTCTCTAATTGCCTTTCATCCCAATAGAACAAGGATGAGAAGAACATAAATCCCCTCGGGCCTGACAGAATAGAATTTCTTTCAATTTACCCCTTTGGGGCTCCTTAAAGAAAAAGAAAAGAACAACACATAATTTTGAATAACTCATTTAAAAAAGAATTGAAAACATTAGTCTTTTTAAAATCTAAATTACTTTTAACAACCTATGAACAAAAGCAGTTGCCCCTGCACATCCCATAATAAAGGACTGCTAGCAGTGGGATATAGACTGTATACAAGAAGATGACCAAATAAAACCTCACAACTGGCTGGAGCTGCACTGCAAACAAACCATACTTAAAAATCTCCAAATTCTCAGCAGTTACAATTAACCTACTTATGGCCCTGATACTCCTTGTTCTTTAATCATATTCCATTGCAGTCTGCACTTAAAACCTTCCATTTGACTTTTGTCAAAGGGAGAAAAAAGAAAGATGTATAAAATGGGATCACGAAGCAATGGCCAAGAGGCACACAGAATTTTCTGAACCAGGAGAACCAGGAAAACCAGGAAATACAGTTGCAATTACTGTGCTAAGCTTTAAAAAGTTTATAGTAAAAAGCTTTTAAAAAAATTGTCAGTGTTCAGTTTTAATGGCTAAGTGCTTTGAGATCTACTTGTGAATAATTCTGAAAGTGTCATTTTGTGTGTTTAGCATTGACCCACAGGGCCAATACCTGAGTAGAGCCCAAAGAAATTGAACAAATAAACTTTTACAATATGGTATCTAACATCTCCTTTGGGATCACATGCCCAAACCTCATTGACATTGGCAAGTTAGATCCCTATAGGGTGGCTACTGCTAATGAAGGCTATAGGAGTAACCTTGTAGGTGGCTATCCTCCTAACACTATCTTAGAAGCCTAGGGGCAGCTAGGTAGTGCAGTGGATAGAGCACCAGTACAGGAGTCAGGAGGACTTGAGTTCAAATGTCACCTCAGACACTTGATGCTCACTAGCTGTGTGACCTTGAGCAAGTCACTTAACCCCAATTGCCTCATCCTGGGTCATCTCCAGTCATCCTGATGAATATCTGATCACTGGATTCAGATGGCTCTGGAGAAGTGAGGCTGGTGACCTGCCCAGCCCTTCCTCACTCAAAACAAAGTCAAGTGCAAGTTGTCATTATTTCTCTGATGGCATGGTTTTCTTTGGCAATGAAGGACGAACACACACCTTATAAGCCTTTATTTGTGTGCTAGAAGACTCAGTTCTTTAACCAAATGCATTCACTCCAATGCCAAATAGCTAGTATTTATAGAGCACTTTAAAATTTCACAAAATGTACTTTAAAAACTTTTTTGTGTGTTTTTTTCCCTTTGGGTCTGTGTCTTCTCTCACAACATGACTAATATGGTAATATGTTTTGCAACATTGGATACGTATAACCTCTATTAAAATTTTAAAAATAATGTTAAAAATTATATTTACATGTAGTTATGGAAAAATAAAATGTTATTTTTAAAAGATTTTGCAAAATACACTTTACATATCTTATTTGATCCTCAAAACAATGCTGGGAGGTGGTAGATGAGGAAACTGAGGCTGAATGAGGTTAAATGATTCACCTTGGGTCAACAAGCCTAGTAAGTGTCTGAGGCAGAATTTGAACTGAGGTGTATCCTGACTCAATTCCAGTGTTCGGTCTACATGACCTAGCTGCCACTGTACTTACAAAACATGACCAATAGTTTAAAAAGCATCTCCCTCAAAACCTGCTGCAAACTCACCTACCAGTACACAGAGAGTCTAGGGTCAGGGAAGTGGTGGAGAGGGAAGAGGAGTGGACATGAATTTAAAGTATAAAGGTATTAAGGCACAGGTGTGATAGGGAACACAAGTGGTTGAAGCATTTCACACCTTTGCAATTGCAAGGCCTTTGTTTCCTGGAGGGTCCTAAAGGAATTCATAGTTCACTGTGGTACATGGTACAGCTCACTGCTCAACTGGGCTGACTCTTCACAGACACAGGGTTTCTGCTGGACAGGGGCTCATCTGGCCTTTAATGCCTCCTCAACAGTTCTTTCATTCACTGACCAATGTTTGAAATGCCACCATTAGAAATTCATCCTTTTAGCCTAATCCTTTCAATTCTTGTTAAAGTGTAACCCTGTTGGGATATCAACTTAAACTTTTATCATTTATTGACAGCTTAGAATGAAGAAATTTCAGTTTCTTTTGCGATAGAAGTTTCAAATTGAGAGAGGAATAGGTAGATACTCATGGTATTCTACATGGATTTGAATTCCTCCTCTGATATTATCTACCTATCTCACCTTGGGCAAATCACTTCTCTGGGACTCAATTCTCTCATCTGTACAAAAAACAAAGTTAGCTTGGATGTCTTCGTGTCCCTGCCACATCTAGAATCTATAGATCTATAGATTTTGTAGATCTAGAAGTCCATCATCCCATTACCTAGATGTGGCATCTCTGGGAGTGGAGAAGAGATACAAGAACAGGCAACATGCTAAAACCCAAATTCCCTCCCCCTTTTTTCTCCACAATTTTGCCTTGCAAGACCATATTTTTATGAGGTTGTGGAAGGATATGTAGTGAAGTGAATATATCCATATGTCCATAAGTACTGACCTTCCTGTCAAAGAGACTTTGGAGAGGAGATTAACATAGTTCTGTTCTCTGAGTACTGAAGGCTTTGGTAGGGTGGAGTACGAGAAGGTCTGAATTAGGGCCAAATAGTGAGTGTACGCAGGGAATACTCATAGCTTTCTTTCTGTCTGGGTATTTTCTTCTTCTTTTTAAAACTAAGAATGGGTCTTAATTTCACGCTGTCTCTGAAGATTATCTTTTTTTTCTCAGTTTGCATTGTTACATAGAAGAAACACAGGAAACACAGGAAGACAATCCCTAAGACAGCTGGTTTCCCTTTGCAGTTCAGGAGCTAAGAATCACTTTTAAATTAAAGAACCAAACTCTAAATAGAGAAGAAGAAATTCATTGTGGGCTTAACAAATGCTCAAAAGAATTTTTTCTTAAAAAAATTTAACTTTAGATTTGAAAAGTAAGAATTAGAAAACTTCATAAAAAATTTTTGGCATTAAATTTTGGCATTAAAGCCATGGCCTTGTTCAAGAACCTACCAAGGTCTTCCATTATCTGACTCCAATCTTATTTCCCTCTAGTCCATGACACAAACTCTCCTCTAATTAGGTCAGTGACCTTATTGTCTTTCAGGGCACACATTGAACACATTCCTGCCTATGTGCCATTTCTGATGTGGTTCACATGACCTGGAATGTTTTTCTTCCTTCCTTTTCTCCACCTCTTCAAATTTTACCCATCTTGCCAGGCCCAGCTCAAGTTCCACACCCTCCATGACACTTTACCCTGACTGCTGTATTCTAAGCCACTGGACAGAATCATAACTGAAAAAGACCATAGAGGTGACCTCAGTGAGGTCTGGAGGTCTAACTTGCCCAAGATCACCTACAGCTAGCTTTTTCTTGTCCATGAGATTATCTAGCCATCCACTTCTGTCTTAAAGTACTCAACCACTAAAGTTATGGTACTTGGATTCCAAGACAAAATACCATGAATTTCAAGCAGCAGTCTACATTTAGTCATCTCCTTCCTTTCTAGCATTTTATACCTTTCCTGAAGCCACATGCTTAAATACTCGGCCTCTAGTGTCCAAGTTGCACTTCCATGCCTGAAATGATTTCCTTCATCTTTGCCTGGTAGTTTCCAAATCAGCTCAAATCCCCACATTCTTTGGAGATCTTTCCTAGACTCCCTCAATACTAGTTCCTTCCCTCTGAGATTATCTCCAATTTAATATCTATATCTTGTAGGTAAATGGTTACTTGCATACTGTCATTCACATTATAATGTGAGTTCCTTGAGCATACTTAGCACAGTCCTTGACTGTGCTAAATATTAAATAAATGCTTTATGACTTCATTACAGAGAGGAGATTGCAAACCTTCTTTCCCTCCCCCTTCTTTCCTGCTTCCTCTGTTCCCATCTCTCTTTGTATCTTTCTTTTCCCAGGGTCTTTCTTCTTTTTCTATCTCCCAACCATCTACACCTGGAGTTTCCAACAGGTTCAACCCAGTTAATCATAAGCTAGAATCTGTTCTCTAAACTCCTCACGTCATTGTATTTATAGCCAGTACTACACATTTGGGTAAGTAGAACATCAGGGGTGGAAGGAGCTTTAAACATCATCCATCCAGAAATGCCTCATTTTACAGATAAGGAAACTGAGTACCAGCAATAGAGCTACTCACCGACACAGTCACTAAGTGGTACTCATAGCACCTCTGAGCTCTTTTCAGGGGCTCATCTACCTTTGGTGTACACCTTCACCTAACTCTCACCTGTGGATCCAAGAAGCTGTAGCATGTGCAGTGGTCGCACACTAGTAAACCCTCTTGGCAGATGGGTTAAACCAGGTTGAGGGTAAGTGACCTGTGAGTGAATTAGGAGGATATCTACCCCAAGTATGTGAAGAATTTCCTGGTGGAATCTGCAGATGAGAAAAATTTGTTCCAATGAAAATGAAGGGACTGAAGCAGGGGCTTAGAATTTGATTGGGCATCGAAGACAAGATCATCCAATGCATCCTGGGCCATTATCAGTTATTCTGACTTCAATGACTCTGGAAGACAGAGTGAGGTTGACAACTTAGTGCAACCCTGCTTCATTTAATTCCAATTCACAGGCAAGTCAAGACATTAACTATGATGTCATTGGTCCTCTCTGAAAATGAAGGACTAACAATAACTTGTGAAAAAACTACCATGATCCTTTTTGAAAATGAAGGAAGGGTGAACACCAAGTGGTGGGTCTAGTACTTGGACAGCTCCAGGGTCCTGATTGCCATTGCGAGGCTCTTTCTCTTATCCCATGCTTCTCTCTCAATCGTATTATAATTGTTTCATGTATGCCAATTTCTTTTCATCCTTGAGGTCAGAAACTACATTTTTTACTCTTTTTTATACCTAAGGTCCTGTGCTGAGCTCAAAAAGGAGTGAATGAAAGAGCACTGAGCTAGAAACTTTAGATTTCAGATTTTCCTCCAATACTTACCAAGGCAAATCACTTAATTTCAATGAACCTCAGTTTCCTCAGCAATATTTCAACATATCCTTAACCTCACTGAAGTGGATACTCCCTCCAGTGGTAAAGATGGTAACACACTCTATTCCATACTCTTTCATCCTGTCAACTTGGGAGCTCTTGTAAGGATCCACCCAGAATGCTACAGGATTTCTTTTTGGTCATTTAATATTATGTGTATGTCAGAATGGCATTTGGATCAGGCTTCTGTTATCCTTCTGTTATCCTGATTCATAATCACTGCATGCCTGACCCACTTCCTTTTCAAATCATACATATCTCTCATTTTTAAAGGTACTTCTTGCTCACAGGTCACTGTTGATAACACATTACTGATTATTTATGCCATCATATTTCTCTCCATTGCTCTGTAGGTCACCACAAATTTTGAATTTAAATAACTTTATTTTCCATGGTTTGCAGGTGTTTAGTTCCCTGGAAGAATACTAGTATCAAATAGATGGATCATTTCAAAGAGAAAAACTTCATGATTTTGAATCTAGCTTGTGGTTCATCTATAATATTTGTCTAAGATACATATACTGATGGACCTACTCAATGCACTATATGTCCAATCACAAATCATATTATGGGCAATAGGAATTTTCATCCACTTTATTTTTCTGGTGTGGATTGTTTTCACATTTTTGAATGCTTGAAGATTTAGTTGATAAGGTTCTGTAGTGATGCATTGTACAAACAGCACACTGTCCTCCATGAGCAGGATCATTCAAGAACTTCTGTCTGTAAGGAACCCATCTTCTGTATGGATTCTGTGCTGGAAAATGTGACTGTGGCAAGGACCTTTGGCAGACTTTCACTTCTACCTGTTTTGTGCCTTTCTTGATACTGATTATAGAAAGATAATTGAAAAAAGATATCTCTGTTGAATCTATCAATCTTTTATGATATTGATATATGCACAGGAGGCACCTTTTTGGAGGAGAGGAGTTTAATTTTGTTCTACCTACTCAATTTTTAAAATAGTCAACAACCACAAAATCTTGTATTTTCTGCTTTTTTCAGACAAGTGAATGAGGATTAATATGTGGTCTGCTATAGAATGTCATTTGTGAAAATCTGTCAGCATTTTGGATTAATTTAATGTATAGTCTAAAACTCATGATTCTTTAAAACAATTATTTAATTTTGTTCTTTTTAATTAATAAGGGTTTTTTCTTCCTCATGAAAAGAAAAATAAAATCTTCATAACCAATGTGTATATTTAAGCAAAACAAATTCCTGTGTTGGTTATTCCCAAAAAAGTCTAATTCTGAATCTTGAGTCTATCACTTCTCTGTCAAGTTATAAGTAGCATGTCCTCTGAAATGCTAGTTGGTCATTACGTTGACCAGAGTCCTTTAGTCTTTCAAAGTCATTTGTCTTTACATTACCCTTATGCTTCTAGTTCTACTTATTTCAATCTGTATCAGTTCATACATGTCTTTCTAGGTTTTTCTGAAGCTGTTGTTCTTTTACATTCCTATACCATGATTATCAGCCCTTCCTCAACTGATGGGAACTCCTTAGTTTCCAGTTTTTACTATCATAAAAAGAGCTACTATAACTATTTTTGTATGCATTCTTTGATATCTTTGGGATTTAGACCTAGCAATAGTATAATTGGATCAAAAAACAAGATGATTGCTATTATGCTCTACTGCCTTTCCCATTATTCTATAGAAGAATGAAACTGAGCTCAGTGTTGAGGTAGATCTTCACAAGGCAATCTGTCATCAGCCCTATATTCGAAGTCTGCCCAGCTTGGCAGAACCTGGCAAAGCTTTTGCTCCATGGGCATTGCTTTCAAGAAACTTCTTGTTTCAATTGTGTAATTATGACTCTGTGATATTCAAGCTATTTTAGAAATTTTGAATCTGTAATGAATTTAAAATGAAATGAACCATTTTAGAGTTGGATATCCTAATTTAGCCACAGAACTCGGAGAAACCCTGCTCATATATGGGGAGGTCTGGCTCATAAGGTGATTACCTCACACGTTGCTACAAAATCTGTCCAGAGTTTCACTTCTCAGATTACACAGTCAGTTGGCCACCCTGTGCATATTGACGTCAAAAAGGATATCTGCACTGAGCCCTTCTTCCTGACCTGATGTTGAACTGAAGTTAATAAGGATGATATAATTTTAATTCAATGCAAAATTATAACTACATATCTATACTGATTGCACCTTCTGTTATATGAGAAATTCGAAATAGAAAATTTGTTTTTAAGATTGCAAAGAAGTCCCCCCAAATCTGCTTTATTATGAAGTGAGTACACTATAACAAATTCTCAACATAAATTAAAACCAAGTTCTTTTTATTTTTTATTTTCATAACAGACCAGAGTTTTAGACGTAATATAGTGACTATTTGAATATTTCAAGGCTCAGTGAATTCATGTCTGTGGAAACTCCCTCCATCCACATAGATCACAATCTCTTGATGCTTTAGTACACCATATTACTGAACTGCAATTACTGAAAGAAAATCATCAGGTGGTAGTGATGGTTTCAGGGGCCAATTAAAACTTGCACATGAAAAAGGTATAAAAACCCACACAATGTCAGTGACTTTTATAAAATGTTAGCACTAACTTTCAGGCAATATTTTATATTGTAGTTAAGCAGACTATTGCCTGTGGTGGTTTGACGGCTCAGTGGATAGAGCTCTGAGCCTGGAGTCAGGAAGACTTGAGCCAAAATTTGGCCTCAGACATTTATTAGCTGTGTGACTTTGGGCAACTCACTTAACCTCTATTTGCCTTAATCCACTAGAGAAAGAAATGGCAGACTATTGCATTATCTTTGCCAAGAAAACCCCATGGATTGTATGGTCCACAGAGTCATGAAGGGTCGGACACGACTGAGTGACTGAACAACAACAACAGACTATTGCCCAGTCAGGAAGATATAGCTGAAATCTCACCTGTGTTGTTGTTGTATGATTCTAGGCAAATTAGTCTTCCAGTTCCCCCAGGAAACCCTTGAAAACCATTAAATTGCAGACAAGTTACAGCTCTGTAATCACAGAGATTTTCCTTACTAAACGACGTCTGTATCAGGTTTGGACTGAAAATCCCAAACTAAACAAAACTATTGTCTACTAAAACTGATTCTCTGGACTCCAAGCAATGGGATGGAAAAGAAATACTGGGTAGAAAACTTTATGCCTTGATCTTGGACTGCCTTCCAAATCCCCCTTTCCCTATAATTTCCATAGCCAAGACTTTCCTTTCCTTCACTGGATGACATAATAGGACCACACACACAATCTGAAGATCTACTCAGTCCAACACGTTGCTCCCAACCTTCTTTCAGCCTCCCCCTAGTTTTCAGGATTACATGTAATGCCACCGTGTAGAGGAGCTAAGGAAGAATGTCTAAAAAAAATTGATGTAGTTTTAAAATAATATTTTTTTCCTTATTCTGTAACTTACATGATCTCTCTGTTAGATATAATGTATACACCCTCTGGTGGTCAATATAACATGGTTAATTTTCCTGAACATTAACTCATGTTCTGAAAGATGTAGAGGTCATAAATAAACTTTTATATCTAAACATTTTTATAGGGTAGATCATTATGCTTTCTAGGCATATGCTAACCAAGTTTCATGCATACAATTTAGATCAGAGAAATGAAATGAAAGCAAGGCAAATCTTTCCATCATGGACATTTAAGGAAAAACTAATCATTTAATACACATGTGAACCAGTTTAAACATCACCATGCCACTCAATAAATAGTCAATCTGGCAATATAAATATGAATTTAAAACAGAAATCCTAATGTTAGCTTTGCATACTGTCTGCCCAAAATTGAAACCCTCAAGGGAGTTACAGCATGAAAATTTGTGAGCTTTATTTCTTTAGACAGAGACATGGTGATGCAGTGGGAAAAACTGGAGATCTGAAGAAAAGTCTGAATCTCAGCCCTGCCATTTACTATCTGTATGACTTTAAGCAAGTCACTTAACCTTTGTGAGTCTGTTTTATCATCTATAAAAATGGAAGAATTGGATTAGATGCTTTCTAAGGTCTCTTCCAGTTCTCAAGGTTTTCTTTTTGCTCATTTTCATAATTCTTGGTCATTTCCAAAAGCTCAGTAGTACTGGTGGAGGGAGAAGAATGGATAATGGGCTAAATGATCAAAGAACTGCACTTAGCCACAAGGTCATTTGAGTCTGAAATGGAAACATAATTGGATGTTTCTGCAAGAAAAAAAAATTAGGGAGAAAGTAAATGGCAAAACCACACAGGACACAAAGATTTCTCTGAGCTAAAAATGGATTGAGAACTGCCATGACTGCTGAGACTACATAGATTCAAGATTTCTTGAAGGGGCAGATCAAGAAGAATCTCTTTAAGCTGGTTGCCACTATACTTTGCCTCATGTAATCTTAACCGTGGAAAAAGAGATAGATTTTACCAAAGACTATCCAGTTTTGTTCCCTTATATTACCATATTCTCTGTTAAAGATATAGAGTATTTCTTTTGCAATACAGGGATAGTGCTCAAAGGTATTGTGCAGCTATGTGGACTGAATTCACAATACGGGGTTGCTGGTGGCCCATGCCTATGCATGGTGTATGGGGGATCCCTTAGGCAGGCAATAGGTAAAAACAAATGATGGATTGGCGGGCACTGAAGCTCCTTAACACAGAAGAAGGGGCTCAGTTCTACTTGTCTGAGAAAATGACAATGTCCAGCAGCTTTAGCAGTTGTACCAGCCCAACGTGAATGTCTTGGACCTGATTTGAAGACCAAGGGGTAATCCACTGAGGAAGTCAATAAGGCCCTTCAGTCCAACAGGCAGATTTTTAAAGAACTAGACAAAGAATCCCAGGATGAGGAATTCCTAAGATATGAGGGAAAGGAGAAATGCACAAGTTAACTCATCAATGACTTTAGACAAATGCCTATGAAGGTAGTGCTTATAAGCTCTCTGAGGGCAGGGAATGTCTTTTGCCTCTTTTTATACTTCCAGGGCTTATTAGCACAGTGCTTGGCACACAGTAGATAGCTTAGTAAATGTCTACTGATTGATTGATAGGAAACTGGGAATTTAGGGAGTCACAGTCACTGATTTGCACTATTAGGGTAACCTTTAGAGCACTACAACAGGAATATTCTAGAATTAATATATTTCTCCAAGCACTTAACATTCTCCCAGATTTTGTTCCATAGTGAGGTAGTCTTCAACTTACCCTCACTGGTCTCTGGCCCTGCCTGATGGCCTGATGCAGGGGTGGGGAACCTATGGCTTCAAGGCCACATGTGACCCTCTAGATCCTCAACTGCGGCCCACTGATTGAATTGAAACTTCATAGAACAAATCTACTTAATAAAATGATTTGTTCTGTAAAATGGACTCAGTCAAAAGACCACACCCAAGGACCTAGAAGGCCACAATGAGGGCTCAAGGTTACAAGTTCTCCACTCCTGGATGATGGCTTGATACTTTCTCCAGGGTTGATTCTAGTTCTACTTCCTTTGACAATCCAACTCTCACTGTTTCTTCTAGACAGGACAACTCTTCAACAAAGATATGAATGAAGCAAGTTTGACTTCTCATAGGTTTATACTAAAAAAACAAACTCAAATAACTATGTTTTTTGAATAATACTATGTGCTAATTTAAAATTTGTAAAGGTATTATTGTTTATTACAATGATTTCACTTAGAATAGTTTAACTTATTTAAATGAAATTAAATTCGCAACATTATAATTCTTTCTAGCTGGCTTTAACATCAGAGACCTAAATTGTCCATAAGGGGATGCACACATATACATAATATGTGTATGTATGTATGTATGTATGTACATATTCAAATTCAAATATTCAAAAAAGGCATTTCTAAGAAATGTAAAATAACTAGCCAATATTTCTGTTGTGCACACACAAACGTATTTTTAGTTCTTGCATCAGCAAATAGCAATACTATTTGGAAAACTGTGCGTATAGCACTGAAATTCCTGATACTTGAAGATGTGTTTGTATGAGAAAGTATTACAATTTTAAGTTCTTGTTACCGCTATATAGCAACTGCTTGGTTAATGAACTTCATTCAAAACTGAGAAACAAACTAATACTTGCCAAATTAGATAGGACTGAATCCATTAAAAAAAACTCTCAAACATTTAAAATGTAAAGAATAAAGTTTAAATCAATCTTTGTTGATAAACTTTAAATTGAAATGGCAAACTAATGTTGTCAGGAAATTTGAAACTGCTATATTAGTATACATTTTCAATTTTACTTACCTGGAACAATTCTGTCCATGTCATAAACATGTTAACTATTGCTTTTATATACTAAATTTGAAATGGGCAATTTAAATGTTTGAGTAAAAGATGTTTCTTATTTACTAAATCACCTGGTTATGAAACACTATGAAATTATGGCTATAGCATTGCTAAATAGATATTTTAATTTATGTTAAATAAAAATGATTATTTTTTTAAATTATAGTTTTAAAAAACAATTGAAAATCCATAATTCAGTGAAGTTAAATGATACAAAATACCTTGAGCTGGAGTGAAAATATGCTTACATGTCACATGCAATATTGAATCTTTGATTGAAAAAATAAGTGCTTTGGAAATTCAATTCATCTTTAGACTCCTTATATGCAAATGAGAGTATCACCCGTAAAAACCATTTAAAGTAGTTAACATTTCCTCATACTGAATCTTTAACTCAAAGAATATTGCAATGTGTCCAGCTAGTCATAATAGAAACATTACAAATTCGAACAGGTATCATATGTTAAGTGTTACAAAAACCAATGTTGGCTAGCATATACAGTGTATATCTCAAGTAAACAGGAAGTATTTTATTAAAGAGGATCAAAGAATTTAAAGTGCTGGTTTGGATAAAATCTGGCAGAATTTTAAGTACTTAGGGAAATATACTAATGTCAAAGTAATATTGTAGCTGCAGTGCCCTAAAGGTTACCCTGATATTCCAGATAAAAAAACTATAGCTTATAATCATCGAATTTATTATTCATTCATTCATTCAACAAGCATTTACTAACTCCCTATTATGTACTGGGCCCTATACAAAGTACTGGGGAATACAAAAAGAGACCTAGGACAGTCCCTTCCCTCAAGACACTGATAACGTATTGGGAAAGACAACATATACACAGAACAAATTATATACAGGATAAATAACAAATAATTAACAGAGGGAAAGCACTAGAATTAAGGAGAGTTGGAAACGGCTTTCTTTAGAAGATGGGATTTTAGTTGGAACTTAAAGAAGCCAAGGAAGTCAGTAGGCAGAGTTCAGGAGGGAGAGCATTCCAGGCATGGAGGATAACCAGAGAAAATGTCTGGTGGCTAGAGATGGAGTCAAGGGGCCAGGGTTAGGGAGTAAGGTGTAAGAAGACCGGAAAAGCAGGAGGAGGCTAGGTTATGAAATGATTTGAATGTGAAACAGAATATTTGATCCTGGAGGCAATAGAGTCACTGAAGTTTATTGAGTAGAGGGGTGACATGGTCAGACCTGTGTTTTAGGGAAAATCCCAGGCTGGATTGGAGTAGGAAGAGACCTAAGGCAGGCAGACCCACCAGAAGGTTACTGCAGTCAGTGAGGACAGAGTGGTAGCAATATTAGAGAAGAAAAGGGGGCATATATAAGAGATTCTGCAGAGGTCTTGAGTCTTGAGTCTATTGGAGAAAAGCAACAGGTGCACAGGAATCTAAATGAAAAATATTTCCAAAGTAGGCAGAAAGGAATTTGGGGGGAGTGGGTACTAGCAGCTGGGAGGCAGGAGGGAGAAGGACTAGGAAAGGCTTCTTGTAGGAGTGGGACCTTCAGTTGAGCTTTGAAGCAAAGCAGGGATTCTTTCTAACAGGAAATTCCCTGAAAGAGAGATGTAAACCCACGCATTTCTCTTCTCATGCTTTCCATAGCAGCTGGTATAGAATTCTATAGACGAAAGTCCCTCCATACATATCATTTGCTGTGTAGTTGAGGCATGCTATGGACAATACAGGTCAGTAAATCTATTATAGACCCAGTTCACACACACACAAAGTTTCCCAAATATTTCTCCTTAGATAAAACAGTATCTCAAAACTTGATGAAAGTAGTTGATATTGATCACATGTGTAAATTGTCTTTTAAACTCGAGGGAATCCCTGGTGAAGTACATAAAGTGCTGGGATTTAAGTCAGAAATATCAATTTCAAATTCAGCCTCTGACAATGTGACCTTGGGTAAATCACTTAACCTCTATGTTCCTTGGGCATCTCTCTATTATCGTTAGAGGCAATTATGAGCTATATTGGGGGAGGGAGTTTCCCACAATTATATGATTTTAAAAGAAGCAACTAGACTCTTTGTTGTTGTTCAGTTGTTTTTAGTTGAGCCTGACTCTTCATGACCCCATTTAAGGGTTTTTTTGGCAAAGATACTAGAGTGGTTTGCTATTTGCTTCTCCAACTCAGGAGAATGATGAGGAAACTGTGGCAAACTGGTTAAGTGACTTGCCCAGGGTCACACAACTAGGAAGCGTCAGAGGCCAGTTTTGAACTCAGGAGGATGAGTCTTCCTGACTTCAGGCCTGGCACTCTACCCATTGTGCTACCAACCTGCCCAAGAATACTCTACCCACATTATAATTTTTTAGCTTACTATTTTTATTTTTCAAATAGCAAGTATTTAATACTCTGTCTTTCCCATACCCTTCCTCATTGACTCATCAAAAAAAACACCAAAAAAATTTCTTCAATACATACATCTACATGATCTAGCAAAACAAATTCCCATATTATCCATATCTGAAAATACATGTTTCTTTCCACATTTTAAGTTTGCCACTTCTCTCTTCAGAGTAAGTGATAGGTTTCATCTTCATTCTTTGGGACTAGTAGTTTCTCATTACATTAATCAGAATTCTAAAGTTTTACAAAGTTGTTTTTCTCTATAACATTATCATTGTGTATATTGTTCTCGTAGGTCTGCTTACTTCACTCTGCATTAATTCATAAAGATCTTCCAAGTTTCCCCTGAAATTGTGCATTTCATCATTTCCTATGGCACAATAATATAACATTTTATTAATAAACCACACTTTAACTATTTCCCAACAGAATACCTCATTAGTTTCTAATTTTTGGCTACCATGAAAAGAGCTGTTATAAATTATTTTGTACATACAGATCCTTTTCCTCTTCCTTTGATTTCTTTGAGGTAGATACCCAGTAGTGTTATAGCAAGGTGTGCACAATTTGGTAACTTTCTGGGCATAGTTCCAGATTGCTTTCCAAAATGGCTGGACATCTTACAATTTTAAAAGGAACAACTAATCAGAGGAGGTAAATGTACTACCTGAACCAGATTAAAATGTAATTGAGAAAAATTTAACAAAGTAAATAAAAATACAATAAAACATAATGTTAATATGTTGCAAGATACAGTTTTGGGGGCCCCAGTTTCTATATGAATTTGATAACACTGAACTAAACCAGTGTGAGATTTGTGAGGAATGTGATTTGTGAACCTTAAAGTGCTACATAAATGTTTAAACAGTCCTTTTGTGGGACAATGTCTTTTTTAAGCTTCTTTCTAGCTCTTGTGACGGCATCCTGGTTCCAGACCAGACGTGGGACTAGCACCCACTGGCAGTGACCCTGCCACTGCTTTAGCATTTGACTTAGAGAGTCAGGAGAACACATAAATGCTAGTGACCAGTACCGTATCTACAGACATTAGCATCGACAACATTAACTCTAGTTTCCAGGCGACCTGGTCAACACTGAACAGATGGCGCTTTGACAATTAGCTGGAACTGTATGCCAAATTAGGGTACACAAGAATTTAAAGAAATAGGATCTTCATGGTATGTTCAGTGTGGTTTAGTGGAATGAGCATTGAATTAGGGGTCAGAAGGTCTGGGTTCTTGTTCCAGACTTGTTACTTTAAAAGTCATCTAGCCTTGGGGAAAGTCATTTCCCTTCTCTGGGAGCAGTTTCTTTCTATTTAAAATGAGGGCATTCTCTAGGTTACTTTTCAGCTTTAATTATTATTGTCATCAAGACTTACCATAAGATGTCACAATTTTCATGATGGCACAAAGAAATATCTAAAAGGCAGCAGTTTCTGAAGATTGAAAAAATATTCACAATGAGTATATTACCTACTCACCTCTCTCTCTGATCCAATGCTTAATTAAATTATGTGTGATGACTTTAAGAGATGCAGTAGAGTATTTGGGTGCTAGTGGTGATGTTTAAATTTATTTTTTCCAAAGTATTATGAACTTCTGTGAGGGCAAGGAAATTTTAGAAAAAAAAACCTTTGAAGTACTTTCTCACTGAACATGAGACCTCTCCTCACTTTTTCCCCTTTTCTTTAGAATACTATCCAACGTGTGTCTGGAAACAATTCAGATCATACAAGATTAAGGTTATAGGAAAAATAAATAAATAATCTGAAGAGTGAACACACACACATCCATGATATACTAATCCACTAATTTACTGTATCTTACACATCTCTTTTGTGACTTGAAATAACTGCTCTTTGTTTTAAAAATGATGTCTGTAGAAAAGAGTCTCAACCTTTACCATGTCAGGTATCCCTGTGAAAGTCTGGCAAAACCTGCAAGCCCTTTTCAGAATAGTTTTAATGCATAAAATCTATGATTGCAAAGGAAATAAATTATATAGAAATAGTTAAATATTTTTTTAGAAGTTGTGGATTTTAGGTTAAGAAGCCCTGGTCTATAAGATCAAAAACTGAGCACTGGATAATATTCACAGAATGTCAGAATTGGAAAGGGCCTCCCTCCTCTGACGTCTAGTTCAACCTATACCTGAACAAGAAACCCTTCTATAATACACCTGGCACATGATCAAATTTATTGAGAGTTTGCTGATCACCCCAATTAAGTGTGAGACTCACCACCTCTGGCGGCAAACTAATTCCTCTTTTGGATAACTCTAATCGTTAGGATTTTTAAAAAAGTCAAATCTAAATTGATCTCTCTACAAATTCCATATATGACTCCCAGTTCTGTTTTCTTAGCCCAAGGTGAACAAATCAAAGCCCTCTTCCATGTCAGCTCTCCAAATACTTGAAGACAAAGATCATGTCTCCCCCAAGTCTTTTGTTCTCTCCCGAACCTGCCCCATTGTTTAAACTGATCTTTGTATGGCATGAGCTCAAGGCTCTTTACCATGCTGGTGGCTTTCCTCTGGTCATCCTCTATAACAAAAACTCTTTCAGGAAAAAAAGTGTTCTTCTAATTGTAAGAAAATCATACCACATACAATAAAGCAGAATCACGAAGGAAATATTTATTTAATTTTAAGAGACTACACATTTGCTAATACTGTACAAAATGGTAAGAAATGTTTTTGCTACAAGACATTATGCCAGCTCTAGAATCTAGATACAGATCTAGAATCTCTTTGTATATGTTGTAACCTCTTGTCTTTACAGATGAGAAAAATGTGGTCTAGAGGTGGGAAATGCTATTCCCAAGATCTCAGAGCTAGTTTGAGTACTAGAATCCAGTTCTCTTAACTCTTAGTTTGAGACGGTGAGTCATTTTTGAGTTCAGTGGGAGCTCTACATGATGAAGAAAAGGAAACTTTCTTTTTTCTGGGGAGAGAGGCAAATCAAGGTTAAATGACTTGCCTAAGATCACACAGCCACAGTATACGTCTGGGCTTGGATCTGAACTCGGGTCCTCCTGATTCCAGGGATAGTGCTTCATCCACTGCACCACCTAGCTGCCATGAGAGGGAAACTTCCTAGCACAGTTTCTAGACACTGAATAGAGACTTTGATTTCCCTATTGTCTTCCAGATACCAGGCAGGTGGAAAACTTTAAATGCCTGGAGATTCCTATCGTTAGAGTTTCTTCTGGCTTCCTATATTTCTTGACTAGATGGGATTTTCTTATTTGTTATATTTCAGATGAACAAAGTGCAGTTCAAAAGGATAGGGTTAAATACAAATGGAGACAGATTTTAATTACAAATTTAAATTTGGGATTTTTTGAAGATTTGTTTTGATATCAGTGATTTAAAATGAACTATTCAACACTAAGGAGTGGGGGAGGCGAGGGAATCCAAACATACAGTTTCTAAAACATCTGTCTACTCATGTTGGGTTATTTTTTTAAATCTCTCCCCCTCTTCTTTTGTTTTTTCTAACTATCAGAGCTGTCTGACTTCAAACAAAAGGCCTGGCTCCTCCTCCTCAGCCCACCTTTCTCTCCCCCCTCCCTTCTGTCTGCAGTGAATTAATGATGCTGAATTGATTTGGCTTTCATTTTCATAGAGATTTGGTCCTCGAAATGACTTACAACAAAAATATTCATATGATATTCTGGAAACAACTTGAAAATTGTGGAAAAGAGGGAAAGTGATTTAAAGGAACTGCAGGCACTGAAAAATGTACAACATTCATATGACAGGATATCCATAAGAAGGAAAGAAAAGAGACCTAAACAGAGAAAGATTTTTTAAAAACTACAAAACTGGATAGCGAGATAGCATTAAATAGTGGGAAATGAGGGTGTGTGTTTTTTGTTTTTTGTTTTTACAGGAAAGGAGCATGACAACTAGGGAACATTAAATTTAAAAAAATCCAACAGTAAAAGATTAAGAAAATTAGAACATTTTTTTCAAATACACCTTTTGACAGATCATCTCATGCATTTTATGGATACTCCTTAATTAAGAAAGCCCTGTGGTAGGAGAGAGAGCTACCAAAACAAACCACCAAACAAAACCTGCAGTAATTAACAGGGAAATACAAATAGCTCGAGGATCAGCCTATGGTAGGAAAGTTTAAAGCTCTAGCTAGTGAAAAATATGCATCTTTGAGTGGGGTGGGATGATGGTGAGAAAACGTCAAAGGAACTTGCACCTGACCCTGAGCTACCTAGCTTAGCAAATTACTCTCCTATCCCAGAAAAGCTTTTAACAGGATTCCTGTTTCCTTAGAAACAACTTGAGAGCAAAACCCAAACTCTAAGCCCAAACACAGCCTCAGAGAAGCTCTGGTCACATCTTGGGAGCTTCAGGTCCACTTCAGTTCAAAAGTACGTAATTCTTTGACCGAGTCCACTCCTACCCATGCTCCTAGCCTTTGTGCTGGCCTCTTATCTTCCAGATCCTGGACTCTTTCTCTTAAGAGTAACAACTGATGTCTGCTCCTCCTCCAAACCCATTCAAAGAAAAGTCTGGCGATACCGAGGCCAGATCCTGAGTCCATTCTTTCTCTCTTCTCCTTTCTTCACCGTCCCTCCCTCCCACCTCTCCTTCTGCTCGTTCTATCCCTCCTTTTCCCTTTCTCTCTTTCTCTTACACACACAAACTACGAGGCAAGCTTGGGGCGTCTGTGAAGGATGGGGAGGTTCTCTACTACAGGGAGAAGGGGGCTACACACACACGCACACACACAGAGGGATGCCCGGTTACCATGGGAACACGCACAGGCTGCAGCCTGGGAGGCGGGGATGTGGGGAGTGAAGGGGCTGGTAATCTAGCGGGACAGCAAGATGGCGTCTGGGAGACTGCAGGATGCGGAGTGAGCGGCAGGAGGAGAGCGAGCCGGCCTCAGTCCTCGCCATGGCCCGCGCCCTCCCCCCGCCGCCGGGGCTCCTCCTCTCGGCCTCCCATTGATTGCCCGGCGGGGGGCAGCAGCCCAGCTTTCCCGAGCCGCCTGCCAGGTAGCGCACAGCACCCACACTCGGCGCAGGCAGGGAGCCGCCGCAAGCGACAAGTGCCAGTGAGGCAGGCATCTCTCTCTCTCTCTGTCTTACGAGCCTGACAATAACGGATAAATAACTTTTTCTTGCAGCATCTCTCCCCTTCCCTCCCACCCGCCCCCAGCCCCTCCTGCACCCCACTTCTCGGAGGTGTGAGCGCGGTGAGCCAATGCAGTGATCTCTGGCCAGCCCCGAGCGGAGTGGACACGCGAGCAAGCCCGCGGCGGCTCCGAAATGGCCCTAACCTTGTTTGGTAAGTGAAGGCACCTTTCCCCCTCCGGCCCAGGTGGGCTTAGCGCTCCGGGAGCCCCTGGAGGCCAGGGGGACCCGGCGGGCGGGGAGAGTGGGGAGCCTGCGGGCAGTCCCGGCTGCGCAGGGGGTCTCCGCCGGGGAGCCGGGCGGGCGCCGCGGCCGCTGGGCCCCGGGGGGCTGGCCAGCCCCAGCCGCCTGCTCTCGCCCTCTCTGCGCTCGCCCATTGTTTCTTCTCCGGCCTCAGTCGATGGGCGTGTGCTCCTCCGGCTAATTTCTGGGCTGCAAAGCTGGTGGCTTTGTATCATCGCAAGGTCTGTTAGCTTTCGCCGGGCTCCCGGACGCTTGGGAAATGCACAGACTGACCAACTGAGGACTGAAGTTAGCCGGTGCTTTTCGAAAGCTGCTTTTATCCGCAAGTCTATCAAATAAAAACCCGCCGGGAAGTTTATTTGTCCTCACAAGCTGTCTGTTCCTCCAAACTTCCCTGGGGTTGCCAGATGCATGTGCTGCTTCCTGTCGGGTCGGGGGTTGTGTACGTGGGTCTCTCCGGGTGAGTGTAGGGGGGGGGGGGAGTGTCTGGTTGTTTTGGTTTTTAGGTTCTTTCATAAGCAGCAGTAACTAGTTTAAAATCATCTGGATTTTGAAAAGTCTGTAAAAATCAACACTCTACGTGAATGAAAGTTGGTCAATGAAAAAATGCTTCTCGTAGTCTCTAGAGGTTAGCTTTGTTCAGAAATATCTGGGAAGAAAGAAATGTTATTTCTGCGATGTAATTACATCAGTGCAAAAATCGCTCGGTGCTATCAGGTGTCTTGTCTAAGAGCCCGCAATAGGCGGGATGGAATGAATAATTAACATTGAAAACTCCACCAGTAGGTTCCTTTTTTACATTCACTACAGTACAGGCATTCCCCACTTTTTGCTAATTCAACATGTGAAAATTCTGATAAAAAAGAAAAGGGGTGGTTGTTTCCCTTATAAAATAATTTACCATAGGATTACAATAGTCACCTCCCCTGGTGAATTTAAAATAATTAACTTAGAAAAATCTAACTTACAGTTTTTCAGATAGTAAGGGACAATGTTATGAATACCTGAGAGATATGTCACTAAGTTACAGATGATACTAGGTTTCCTGTTAAGTTGAGTTATGGTCATGCAGTCTGGGATGTTTTCATTCAGACAGTCCAGAGTGAAATAAAAATCATGTCTGTAATTTAAATTGCAAACCCTTTTAAAAGAAGTCTTTTAAGTTGATATTTTTTCAAAGGTGCTTTTTGCTGATTTATCGTGACTGATGTTCATTCTATAGGCAAACCTTAGCTACTCATTTAAAAATACTTTTACTACAAAGGAACATTTCAGAAATTTAGCCATGTACCTTTTTAAAATAAAAAGTTAAAAAATTATCATTTTGGTTCATTAGTATTTTCTTATAGCAGAATATTTATCCATATGCTGTAGCACCAAAATGCTATCCAAAGTGGTCTGTCAGAGACTAATTTAGTTTCAATACCAAATTTCAACAAATTTCATATCATTTCCTAAAGACATGCTTGTTCTTTGTTTTGGGAAGGCAAGCCTGTCAAGAACATTACAGGGTACCCTTGGATATATGGAAGGTTTTAAACAAAGATTCATAAAGGATATACATAAAAGGCTATAGCATCCCAATTGCCATAGGTTAACTTTTTTTCACTTTTCAAGAAGGAAGAATGTTCTTCTAAAAGGTGCAATAGAAAATGGATTTTGTTTTGTCTTTACACATCCACTTGTTGGTCATCTACAAAATTACTTAACTCTTGTGCATCTTGTGCCTTTATAGTGAAGATAATAATACTAGTATTTACCAACATGGTATTTTAGAACTGGAAAGAACTATGGGGATCATGTGGTCCAGTTGTCTCACTGTTCAGATAAAACAGACATTGAAATTAACCTGCCTGAGGTCTCAAAAGTCTCCTTGATAAGCAGTGTCCAAGACTAGGAAGGAAAGAAACAAGTATTTATTAAGTGCCAGTGTTCCAGGCACTGTGCCAAGTGTTTTTACAAATAATATCTGAGCTTATTCTCATAGCCCTGAGAGGTAGGCACTATTATTATCCCCATTTTATAGCTGGAGAAAATGAGGCACACAGAAGTTAAGTAATTTGCCCAGGGTTGCACAGCTAGAAATATGAAACTGGATTTGAACTCAAGGGCTTCCTGATTCCAGGCCCAGCACTCTATCCCAAATACCACCTAGGGAGATAATAGTTCTGCTAATTCAGCCCTTGTCAAGACCTATTGAGTGCCATGTTTTGGGAAAGTCATTGTTAAACTGGAGGCATCCATGGTTTTTTCCAGTCCTAAATTTATGATCCTATGAATATCTAGAGGAAGGCAACTAGGATAGTGAAGGTTCTCAAGATAATAGCATATAAGGATTGGTTGAAAGAATTGGAGATGTTTAGATTGGAAAGGGGCAGCTAGGTGGTGAAGTGGATAGGGTGCTGGGCTTAGAATCAAGAAGACTCATTTTCATGAGTTCAGATTTTGCCTCAAATACTTACTAAGCTGTATGACTCTGGGCAAGTCACTTAACCTTTTTTTGGCCTCAGTTTCCTCATTTGTAAAATGAACTGGAGAAGAAAATGGCAAACCACTTCAATATCTTTGCCAAGAAAACTCCAAATCGGGTCATGAAGAGTTGGACATGACTGAACAACACCAGACTGGAAAGTAGAACTAGAAGGAGGGGAGAATGAGAGCCATCTTCAAGCATTTGAAAAGCTGTCATGTGGAAGAGAGATAACACTTAGACTTGTTCTGCTGAGCCCCAGAGGGCAAAACCAGCTGCAGGGAGGGAAAGTAGCTCCGAAGCATGTGGATGCTTGATGGAAAGAAAAAAATTCCTAAAAATTTCCAGTTATCCAAAAATGGAAGTGATTCATTAGAAAGAACTGGATTCATCTTCATCAGAGGGAGATCTTTAACAAAGACTAGACTCCCATTTGTTAAGTATGTTATACCAGGAATTCTTGAAGCCCCTTCTCCCTCCAAGATAATATTATTCTGTCACTTAGCTAGTTAGTGGTTGAATTGGGACTTATATTTAAGTCTTCTGGCTTCCCAGAGAGTCTGCTTTCTGCTGTACTAGTCTACCAAGGGCAGTGTGATAATCAGCTGGATAAAGTTATGTGAGCACCTCAATGGAAAGAGCTATATAAGAATAAATTATCAATAAATCACATAGATCTTTTAAGTTAGCAACTTAAGGTTACTAAGTCTTAGGTCGTTGGCTAAGGCAGATAGAGGTTAAGTGACTTGACCAGGTTCGTGCAACTAGTAAATCGCAGAAACTGTCTCTGAGCCCAGGTCTTCCTGATTCCAAATCCAGCACTTGATCCGTTATACCATGCTAACTTTTTCTTGTGTTTAGAATGCACAAAATGTGTGTCTTTTCAAAGTTCTGGACAAATAGCCAAAGATATCTATTTTTCTATGACTTGTAAAGTCTCCTGTATTATTTCAAATTATATGTTTGTGGATGGGTGATTTTTAACATCTCTGAGTTAGGAAAAAGAATACTCCCCAGAATTTCAGTTTTCTATCTGAAGTCCTTTTCAGAACAAGTGGTACAAAATTTAAAATATGACTTCCATAAGACTTTGATGTTATAATTCAGTCATCAAATGAATATATGCTATATGTGGAGCTGGAATAAGCCTACAGATGTCTTCTACTTCTGTGATTGTTCAGTCATTTTCAGTGGTATCTGACTCTGACCCCATCTGGGGCTTTCTTGGCGAAGGTACGTGAAGTGGTTTGCCATTTCCTTCTGTAGCTCATTTTACAGATGGGAACATCGAGGCAAACAGGATTAAGTGACTTGCTCGAGGTCAATTTAGTACATTTGAAATCTGCCTCAGTGGGCTCCTTGAATGGCCGCAAAAGTAGCTGGGTTAGATGCTAGAGAATCCTGCTGGGTGAGAGCTTCAGAGTTTTGATACACAGTTCTTTCAGATCAGGAAGGAGTCTTGGAGATTATGAACTCCATTCTCTAATTTCACAGATAAAAGGATTAAGGCCAAGAGGAATGAAGTCACTTGTCCAAGGTCAAACAGCTAATTAATAGCAGGATTGAGAGTCAAACTTCTATCTCTTTAAAAAATGTCTTATTGATATTTTTAGTTTTTATGCCATAATCACTTCTGTTTTCCTCCTTCCAACTGAATCTTCCTTTATAATTAAGAGAAACAGTTAAGCAAAAATAACCAATATAGCGACCTCTGACGATGTAAGCAACATTGTACTTTCCTAGGCTCCAGGTTCTCTGCTGAGAAAAGGGAGATAGAATTTACCATTATTAATGAGACCCTTATTTTTTTTCTGCTGGACTATACTGCCACCTAGTTGTATGGGGTATCTTGTTCCTGTTGCCTGCCCCGACTACATGACTTTGAAACTAAGATAGGATTCAGCTGGGGACAGCTAGAAGGCAGCCCTGTTTCTATCTTGCCACACACTCAACTTTATTTTATTTTCCTTTCCCTCTGTTACCACTCAGACCCCACTCTCACCCAGATGTCTGCTGATCCCATTATGTGTCAGACTGTCATGACTTAATCCTCTCTACTACCATCAGAAACTTTCCCAGCATTGATGTTATTCTGCTGGACCAACTCTAAAAAACAACCATCACCATCCATGTTCGGCTCTTAGGCCAGTGCAGTGGATGAGGTATATCCTTTGTGAACCATTTGGGAAACTTCTTGGTTTCCCAAATATCTTTTCCAAAGTTTAATTTTGTTTTGAAAAGAAACATCCCATTTCGATTTTGAATATACTCTACTTCACCAAAAGCTTTTTGTAGGAAGAATCCCCATCAAGTAATATGTTTTGCCTGACGATGGGCATTAGAAAAGAAGAAAATAGAATTAAATGAAGCCATCTGGTGCAGTGGACAGAGTACTGGTCTGGCTCTGATATTATCACACAGCTCATTTGTGGTGAGGGAGGGCTAAAATTAGAATCCAAGTTTCTCTGTAAAGTTACTTTACCTTTTTCAGTCTCAATTGTCTTACCTGTAAAAAGATATTTATTATGCTTCTTTTTACTTGCTTGAAGGGATTTTGTGGGGATGACTGAAGATGATAGATGTGAAAATGCTTCAAAAAATTAAAAACACATGTCATCAAATATATTGTACTTTGCCTGCAAGGGTTGGGAATCTGTGGCCTCGAGGCCACATATGGCCCTCTAGGTCCTCAGGTGTGGCTTCAAAGTTTGAATTCAGTCAAAGGGCTGCATTTGAGAACCTAGAAGGCCACGTATGGCTTGGGGGCCACAGGTTCCCTGCTCCTGGTCTAGCCAGTACCCATGTTTTTTACTGACCCTCCCTGTGTCACTAAACACAAAAAGGTAAGTGAAAACCGAGAAAATGATAGAATGGAAGTTTCTTCATGACAGGGACCCTTTTCTTTTTCTGTTTTTTTTATATTTCCAGTGAGTAATACGATGCCCAGAACGTAATAGGCCCTAAACAAATATGAACAGAATTGACTTGAAATGAAGTGAAAGGTGCAGTATTTAACTAGAGAGATAGAATGAGAGAGCAGTTGGTTTGGAAGCCAGTTTTGCTGGTAGGACTTGCTATCATTCTTTTGGGTGTTTTCCTTCTACCTGAATTGCAGTCAGAGACATAAATGATCTGTTTTAGGATCTCAGTAAAAGGTTATACATCACTAGCAATGAACTGTAGTGTCAGGATTAAATATGGGTTACCCAAGGCCTGGATCAAAATGTGAACCCACAGCTTCTCATTGAGAATGCAGCTAATTAGGCTCTCCTTCCACACAAAGAAATATTAATTTACCAAGAGGATTAGCTCATGATTAGTATGTAGGGGAAGGTTTTAATCATAAAGACCCAGATATTTCTGCAAAACACAGAAATATATAGAATAATGATAAGGTCAAAAGAGAGACCACAAATTCACATGAGAAATCATTTGGGGGCAGGGGGTAGTGGGGTAGTCAAAGAGATCATTTTTAAAAATTATCTTCCTCAGTATTTTTTCTCTCTTCTACCCTTTTGTGCAAAGCCTTGTTAATACTATAAATCAGCTTGTGCCTTCCAGATAAGGTTAGTGTTATTGAGAATGTGACTAAGAAAAAGGCTACTTCTTCCCCTTTCCTTTCTTACCATTTCTGTCAACAGCTGGCTTCTCTTACTGCACTATCTCATTCAAGCTGTGGTCGCACCTGCTAGGCTATTTTCTCCTGGGTACCAGTTAGTCATCATGCTTGCTAAACATTCCTGCAACCCCTACCCTAGTTATGGAGTAGTTACTAATTTGGTTTTAAAATATATGCCATTACTTTGTGAAGATCTGACATTATTTAAGTGAAATATAAGTATTATAGTTAGTAAAACTGATAACTACATTTACACAGGATGGAAGTTGTTTCAGCCTCTTTCTTGGCCACACCCAGGTATGCACATAATAAATGCCTGATCTTGGAATATGGAAGAAAAGATACCTACACACTTCCCAGCCCACAGGGATTTTCTCTCCTACATTAGTTCAAAGATAAAATATATTTTTGTTGTTGTTGTTGATGATGATGATGACGGTATTGTTGAATCATTCAGTCATGTCTGATGCTGTGACCCCATGGACTACAGTGTATCGGGCCCTTCTGTCCTCCGTTATCTTCCAAAGTCTCTCTGAGCCTATCTATCTGTTTTACCCTCTTCCATTCCCTTCTTCTTTTGACTTTAATCTTTCCCAGCATCAGTGTCTTTTTCAATGAGTTGTCTTCTTATTATGTGAGTGTGTTTGTCCTTCGTTGCCAAAGAAGACCACGCCATCAGAAAAATAATGACATGACTTGCACTTGACTTTTGTTTTGGGTGAGGGAGGGCTATGCAAGTCACCAGCCTCACTTTTCCTCCAGAGCCATCTGGATCCAGTGACCAGATGTTCATCAGGATGACTGGAGATGACCCAGGATGAGGTAATTGGGGTTAAGTGACTTGCCCAAGGTCTCACAGCTAGTGAGTGTCAGGTGTCTGAGGTGAGATTTGAACTCAGGTCCTCCTGACTCCTGCTCTAGTGCTTCACCCATTGCACCACCTAGCTGCTTATTGTGACCAAAGTATTACACACAGTTTATTACATGCACCTGGGATGACACTATTGAAATTAGGTGCCTATTTGTGATTAGATTAGACAAACATTCCACTTCTATTTTACTATTGTTTGACACATACTAAAATGACATTCATGTATTTTGTTATTTCTTGAGATTAGATTCCAAGGAAGGACTATGAAGAGACCAATAAATCAAAGTGAAATCACCAAACCATCAGTATGTAAACCAAACCGCATTTTGGGTTTACAAAACCATCTTAGGCTATTAAAAGTTTTTTTTTTAAATTAATACAATTCTAAATGCAATTTACTCATTTTGTTTAATTAAAAACATAGTTCCTTAATTTTTCAAACCATATAATTGAAAGAAAATGAAATTTGCATATTATTAATTTATGTGTATTCATGAAACAGCTGATTTTTGAAGATCTGTTTTATATCCAGTAAGCCTTTTTTCCCTCAGGATTTGTGTGTGATCCACTGGGGTGACAGAGAATATGGCACAACAAAACAATAATGATAAGACAGCAGCTAGCCTTTATATAGTGCTGTATAGTTTACAGACTGCTTTCCATAAGAAAAGGATTGGTGGTAAATGCATCCATGTGTTTTTAATGTTTGGGGTTAGTTTTTTTTTTTAAATGAGCAAAACAGGTAATAACTAGGAAAAAAGGTTTATGCTTAAAGTTAAGAGATTTTTGGAAGAATGAGAAAGAGCACAAAGATGTAAGAATCTATAGCTATTTAAAGAAGTGGGAAAAGATTGGCACCAGGCCATTTTATCCATTGTTTTTGATCAAGCTGCATGGAAAGTTCCTTTCCCTTTTCATTAACAAGTTGTTGTTTTTTTTTTAAATAGAGTATACTTTCTATAAGCATTCCTTTGGCTCAATGGAAAGAGTAATGCTTGAAGTCAGGACAATCTGTTCAGATCCCACCTTTGAGACTTAATAGCCAAGTGATCCTGAGCAAGTCACTTAACCTCTTAGTATGTTAGGTAACAACTTAAGATTTGCTTTCTAAGGTATCCAGGTTGGTACATCTTGATGGAGTTCCCAAACCAGAACTGCCCCATCATGTTGAAATTGTAGATCTTTCCTATGTTCTTGTATTCTTTCCATGCTAAAATAAACAGAAAACAAGGGTGGATAGAAAAATATTAGGGCATGTCCTGAAACCTAATGTGTTGAAAGCCAAACTCATCTGAGGTTGACATTCCTTTTCAGCTTCCTCATTTCTATAGACAGCATATTCCTTCAGCACTTCCAGATACTCTGCATTGTTTTATAAGTATTTCTGTCATAAAAGTGAGTATGCCTTGAGGGAACTAATTTTAGACAATGAAGTAGCAGCAGACCAATAGGTAATCAGGATAGATCATTGTGCTGTGATTGGTGTGGCACCTTACCCAAACTATCTCCCTATAGGTCTTTTAAAAAAATATTTTTACTTTTGAGAACTTAAACATCAAAGAGGGAGCATTTACATATATATCTATATCTATATCTATCTATCTATCTATCTATCTATCTATCTATCTATCTAAAATGAAACAGAATTTGCTATGAAACTGTGAATCTATTTCATACCACTTGCTTTTTAAAAAAAGTATATAACAAATTCCACATGTTACTTTTAAAACTGTCCTGCTTTTATGTATTTACTGCTGAACTTCCTTATGTGCTTTCCAGTATATTTAAAAATAATGTTTTGATGGCCCTCTTCAGTATTATCCTGTCCTTTAATCCCCATCATTGTTGCTTATTGAATTTAATATATTTCTACACCAAACTGTATGTGTATGTTGATCCTTTGTCTTTTCCCTTTAAAATAAATGTGAGGTTTGCCTGATCCCTGCTTCCTCCACTGCTTCCTTAGTATTTGTATGTTCTTCTCACATACCTCAATGATGAAAAATAGCAAACTCTACTTCTTTCTTCCTCCTTTCTGTACTACCGTATTCCTTTTATCCTCCCTTATTTTTCCCCTCTTAAAACTCTTGGAATAGAACTAGTACACTCCCAGGTCCTCTACTTTTTCTATTTAACTCCCTCAGTACATGTTGAAATCATTAAGATTCTCAAGGGACACCTATTTCTTCTCCCTAGCAGAATATTACCAGTACATCATCACACAGCCTCTTCTAATTATTCAGGAAAACTTTACCTTTCTAGGTTTCTCTTGTTTGCATTTCAAAGTGCCTACTCAGTTCTGATCTTTTTATCAGAAATATTTGAAAGTCTTCTCTTGCAACAAAGGTTCATTTTTTTCCCCTGTACAATTTTACTTAGATTTGCAGGGTAATGTATTCCTTATATATCTATATATCTCTGGCCTTTTGGAATATTGTATTCCAAGAGCTCCTCTCATATATAGATGAAGCTGCCATGTCTGTGTGATCTTGGCTCTGTTTTTTTTTCCCACTAATTACTTGAAATGCTTCTTTCTAGAAGCTTGTGGTATTTTTTTTGTTGATGTGAGGGTGCTGGATTTTGCCTGTTGACATTCCAGGGACATTTCCTTTTGAGGTTTATTTCAGGAGGTGACGGATGGATTCTTTATATCTTCATTTTGCCTTCTTGTTCTCATGGATCTGAGCAGTTTTCATTTATTATTTCTTGACATCTAGTGTCCAGCTTTTTTTAAGAGAATCATGATTTTCAAGGAATCCAAAGATTTAAATTATGTCTCCTTTACTTGTTTTCTAGTTCACTTGTTTTTTGCTATCAGATACTTTGCATTTTTCCTATTTTAAAAAAATTTTGATTTTGTTCCAACATTTTTAATGTCTTATAGACTCATTGATTTGTGTTTGATTTTTAAGGAGTCTGTTATTTGGATAAGCCTTGTCACTTTCTCCTCTAAGCTATTTATTCTCCTTTAAATTCTTCACACCAGAGTTTTAATTTCATTTTTTAAATCTCTTGCCTCATATTTCTTCTAAGTATTCATGTAGTCCTTGTGGAAAATCTTTTAAGTCTTTGTTTGAGGATTTCAGTTACTCTATCCATTTTTTGGGTATCTCTAGATCTTCAATAATTTTTTGAACTGGTTGGTATTTTCTTTGATTTACCTCTCTCTCCAGGTTTAATTCCTGGATAGGGATTTTATGCCAGGGTCAGACTCTGCCCCCTACTGCACTTTTGGTTCGGGTGGGCAACCTTGCTTAGTCTTACCTTGGCTCATCCCTGCATTCCTTGGCTTCTTGTGCTGGCCTCCACTCTCTGTGAATAAAGACCTCTACATCTTTGAAGATTAGAGTACTAGATCTTCAAGGTCTTCTGACATATTAGGACACAATGTTAAGGACCTCTGAGTGCCTGGATCAAAGTTTTTCAGGTGTGAGCACTGCTGTGCTACACGTGGTTACCACCTGCTCTGCCACACTCCTCTGGACTTCCAAGGCCCCTGCCTTCAAGTTTTCTGAGCATCCTGGGGCTTCCTTAGGGATCTCCCTTGTTCTTGCTGTTTCTGGACACAGAGACTTGCAGGCTACATGTGTCTGATCATGTTAAGAGGCAAATCTGTCTTTGTGCTGGCTTTACGGGCTATATTCTTTCTTGTTGCCTTCTGGGTGCCTGGTCCAGTTCTGGGGTGGAAGAAGTCACTTTCTGTAGTTTCTCATTGGATTTCACGAATATTATTATTCAGTCTAGTGTGAACATCAGAGTTTTGCTAGATTGGGCATATAGAGTTGGTCAGTATGACTCCTGTTCAAGCATCTTTCTTGACCAGAAGTTGGCCTGTAGGTCTTTCCAGTGATGAAATTCCTACCGACCATAGCCCTTACTTTGAGTTAAGGCATTACTTCCAGAAAGACCCTATTAAAATACAGATATTTTTATCTGTGATAGGTGACACATTAACTACAGAGTCTATCATCATTAGCTTATTGTATTAACTAATAGGAAACAGATGAGAGAATAGACAATGAAACAACAAAAGCTTAGACTTAGAAACTGAGAAGAGGTTAGGAAGGTCCCAAAGACTACATGTTTCATTGTAATTACAAATAAAAAACATATGGACATGCAACAGTAGCCACATATTCTTTCTTCTTCCCTTGCCTCAAGCTTAAATTTAATGGACATTTTGACTTGTTTTACAGGGGTTCAGTAACACAAGTGGGACCGGGGTGGGGGGGAGAATAGACATTGCATAAGTGGGCCCATCACCTTAGGGCCAGCCAGGATGTTCCCTCAGACCTGGGCAAGCACTGACTAACGGCCTGCTTAATCACAGTCCAGGGAGATATCATTGTTGACTGTTTCTGTTAAGGGCAAGTTGGGATTAGACCCTCCTATTTTCATGGATTTGGGGTGACTGACACTAATTCCCCTAGGAACCAAATCCTAAGACAGTTCCTCATTTGGAATTCAGCTGATGTTTGATTTTGAGACATATGTAGATTAATGGGTAGAGTCCTGACTATTTCCACCTTAAATAGCTCGTATTTCCCCTCCCCTGCCCCCAGTGTTTCACAGCCTTCTAAACACAAGAGGCCTGGCAGCCAGTAAGCAGGCAGCCAGGGTTTGGAAGTATAGCTGGATACAAACTAGACAGTGGGAAATAGAGGCAACCTTGGTGGGAATACTGGAGAGGAAAGGGTTAATTCTTAGGGTAAACTAATAAGGAATGGATGTAGAAAGAGACCTGGTTTGAGGTCAAAGGATCTGGGTCTCAATCTAAGCTTTACCACTAGCTGTGTGACCTTGAGTGAATTACTTAAATGTTGTTTGACCTCAGTTTTCTCATCTGTAAAATGGGAGACCTAGACCAGATGACCTTTAAGGACTCTTCCAACTCTAAGCCTATGACTCTATGGTCCATGAACAACAGATCAATATTGCCTCCTGCCTCCACACTGTAAATGATTCACAGGTCACAAGGTAAACAATTAATTGTCCTTTAGGAGGCTATTTCAACCTAGAAGAGAAAAGTATAGAATCATACAATGTCAGAGTAGGAATGATTCCTAGAGATCTAGTCTGGCCATCTCATTTCACAGATGAGAAAAAGTAAGATCCATGGAGGCTGTGCCTTGCCTAATGCCATACAGCTAAAGTAACACCAGTATAGGAAAGCACTTACTTGGATCTTATTCTTCTAGAGTGAAGTTGACTACATCTTCCCCCTCAGGTTTCTAGGGATATCCATGAGAAGTTGGAGTATCTCTTCGCTAAAACCATTGGGTTGAGCCCCCATTTTGTTATGACCCCAGTACTGCCAGTCAGTAATCATTAGCAAACTAGTTCCCTTTAACCTAGTTCATTTCCATTATTGAATGAACTTCAGTTAGCTTTTACAAACTGATATTTACTTTGAAGTCACAGCCAGAAGAGAAATCTCTGATATTAACAGTCCAGTGCTTTTTCCATTAAACCACATAGCCTTTGAAAGGTCTCTGATTTCTGGGTGAAGAGAGAAGCAAGGTTTATGAGCTAGATGGGACTGCAACTAGCCCCACATTGGGAAAAAAGCTGAAATCTGAAAAGTTTTCAATCCATCCAACAGTCATATGCATATGTGTTGTGTAAAGCCAGAGAGACTATTTTTTCTCTAGAAACAAGATGAATCATTTAGCTAATAAATTGGAGGAAACTGTTGTATAGTTTAAAAGAGAACTGAATCACAGGATTTCCATAATTCTAGAAAAGGTCAACAAGTATATTAAGAAGGTGGATTTTTTTTTTTGGTTTAGCTCTAGGTGAGGAAACTCCCTCCATTAGTGCCCATCAAGAACCGTGCTACAATTTTAGATTATTGCCAAGGGCACTGAGAGATTAAATCAATCACTGAAGATCATGTAGCATAGGTAAGAGACAAAACTCAAACCCAGGCTTTTGTGACTTGAACCAGCTCTCTATCTACCATACCAAACAAATATTTGTGCTAAAACTCATATGTAGCATCATTTCACTACCTTCAAAGTCCCTCAGATCTGTGTGTTTTTTATATATATGTTTTTTAAGAATTTTCTTACTTGCTAATTTTGAATAAGAAATTCCATTGCAAGATGAAGATTAATATTAAAAATGTATTCTTTATTGGGCAATTATTTTGGAGTAAGGAAGTCCCTGATATAGCTTTCTTGATTTCCCAACAAATAATTTAATAAATTAAGTATGATGCTTTCTAAATTAAAAAAAATATATATGGATATGTAGATATAGAGACATAGTTTCCAGATATTGAAGCACCCATTATTAATAGGGCTTACAGTTATAATATTCATTAAAAAACAAGCAGTTATTTTCATGTGGTAGAACTGGACTTTTGCTCCACTGGTCCCCAGAGGGCACAGCTATGTCCAGTGAGTAGAAGCTACCTGAAGTTCCTTTCAGCTGATTGTAAAGAAACATAGGAACAATTAGAGCTGTAAAATCAGTCATTGAATAGCTGTTTTGTTTCTTTGGAAGGCAGTCTAGGTTAAGTGATCTGCCGAGGGTCACACAGCTGATAAGTGTCTGAAGCCAAATTTGAGTTGAGGTTCTTCTGACTCCAGGGCTGGTACTCTATGCACTGTGCCATCTAGCTGTCCTGAATGGCTTTTTGTTGAAAGTGACTGTGTGTCAGACATTGCATTAAATTCTAGTAATAAAAGGACAAAAAAATCTCTCCCCCAAAACCAAAACCCAATCCTTGTTGTTTAATAATGTACATCCTACTAGAGAGACAAACACACTCACACACATATATGTGAACAGCAGTGTGTTAATATAATTTTTTTGTAGGAGAAATCACTGACAGTTAGGGGGTCAGGGGGTCAGGAAAGGCCTTATTTAGAAGAGCTGAACTTTGAAGAAAATAGGAGATTCTAAAAAATCTAGGTAGCACCATAGTGCACACAGCACTGGACTTGGAATCAGGATGCCCTGACCTCAGACACTACTACTACCTATGTGACCCTGGGCAAGTCACTTAACACTGTTTGCCTCAGTTTCTTCTCTGTAAAAATGAGCTGGAGAAGGAAATGGCAAACCACTCCATTATCTTGGCCAAGAAAACCCCAAATGGGGTCATGGAGATTTGGATATGACAAACGACTCAATAAGAAAAGAGACTCTGAGAAGTCGAGGTGCTGAGAGAGCACCTTCCAGAATGGAGTGATAGGTTGTGCAAAGCCACAGAGATGAGAGATGCAGTGTCATGTCTGAAGAACAAAATTGATTTGAAGACAAATTTGGCTCCACCGTAGAGAGTATGTGTGAAGGGAGTACCATATAAAGGGCCAAGAAACAATGAAATGGATTGCCTTAGGAAAGTAGTGACTTCTCTCCCACTAGGGATCTTTAAGCAAAGGCTGGACAATTACTTTGGGATACTATCAATCACTCAACAAGAATTTATTAAACACCATGTCCCAGAGACTGTCCTAAATGCTGAATATACCAGGAAAGGGGGGGAAATGGCCCCTATCCTTAGGAAACTCTCATTCTAATGACATTCAGATATCTATGTTTATACAAGATATATACCGTGCAAATGGAAGGTAATCTCAGATGGAAGGCAGGTACTAGCAGGGAAGATAAAGGGAAGAAAAAAGAATGAAGTGCAATGGTTTGGGGAAAGTAAGAAGCAAGAGGAGTTATCATTGAAAAAATTCTTATTTTCTCATTAAATGTATATATAACCAAGTCTTGTGTTTATAATAGTACTTTCTTCTAAGTGACTCAGAATATCATTATGAGGAAGCTGAAGATGATACATTATAGCCTCCCTTTTTATACCCAGACAGAGGTTTCCATATATTAAATGATTTTCCAAAATAGTTTAGTAGTAAGCAATAGAATGGGAATAAATAATGATTAAGATCTTGAGTTCTGAGACTTTCAAAATGGCACTCTGACAAAATGGCCATGCCCAGAGCAGTCTCAAATAGGACTCCTTTGGAAGGTTTCTAGTGTTTCTCCAAAGTAACTTGCCATTGCTATCACCTCAAGAGTCAATAGGGTGGGGATTGCCCACACAATTGTGAAATCCACGGCTGAATTTATCCTTTCTTCTCTTCTGTGATCTTCCTTCCATTAGGCCCAAAGTTGTACATCATTGTCATCATTATTTTTTCAATGGTGAATAGAGAATCCTGGGAGTGCAAACCTGGGAGGTACACATGGAATTATTTTAAAGCAAAAAAAGATTCCATTTTATTTCCTTTCTTTTCAGCAGGTTCCTCCTTGTAATCCTGACTCTTGGGGTTACTGACCTTACTTATGTGTTACTAGATATTCCCTATTCAAGCCCACATGTTCTCTCTCATGCCTCAAATCTGTATATACCAAGAGAAGAAGGTTTCTACTCAACATCCATTTCCACACTTCTGGGTTCATGTCAAAGCTGCACTTCTGGTAGCCATCTGAACTCTTACTCACTTGATATTCCTACACTCAACTCATAAAAATTGGCTGGCTGTCCTTATCTCTATTTTAGATATATACATATGTATAGAGAGCATCATGCTCAGGGGTCCTCCATCCTCAGCTGACTCTATGAACCTATAGGATATTACAGGATACAGCATGTCATAAGATACTGGATATTATCATATTTTGAATGGATGAATGAATGAATGAAAAAAATGTGTGAAGTCAACAAGTAATTAAGTGCCTGCTGTGTCCCAGGTGCTGGTTTTAATGCTAGGGATACAAGCTAATTTGATAGCAAAAAGGAGGATGGACTACAGCGGGGAGGGGACTTGAAGCAGGGAGATCAACCTGTACATTATTGCAATACCACAGAGGTGAAGTGGTGAAGGCCTGAATTAGGATGGTGGCAGCTTCAGGGGGAAAAAGGGATGTATATGAGAGATATTACAAGATAGAATTAACAAGAGTTGGCAACAGATTGGATAGGGGGGATGTGAAAGAGAAAGGAGCTGAACAGGATAGGTAGGTTGCAAGCCTGGGTGGCTGGGATAATAGTGGTACTCCCCTCTGTCCTAAGTACCATTCAGAGTGCCTGGGGATACAAATACACATCCCAGATGGTCCTTTTTCATAAGGAATTTATATGTTAATAATGGAAGAAAGCAGCATCTTGAGGAGTGGTGACCAAGGCGGTGTATTTTGTTCTGGAAAATTGCAGGGATGGTGAGTGGAACCAAAGAGGAGTAGGTGACAATGACAAATCCTTCCTTGTCTCTTGTTCTTGTTTCCTAAAACTTTTTGTCTCTTTTAGCCCACCTATAATGTCACTATCCAGAGCTGCTGGTCTCCTGTTAGAGATATTGTATGTTCTTCAGATTTACCAGCTTACACTACTATAAAAAATCACAGAATCAGAGTCTGACTTGGAAGAAACCTTAACAGTCATCTAATTAAAGTCATCACTGAAAAAAATACCCTTCACATAGAAGATACATTCCCCCAAAATGAGTATAGAAACTATAAACCTTTTTGTTGACGTTCAGCTGTTTCAATCATGTCCAATTCTTCGTGACCTCATTTAGAATTTTCTTGACAAAGATACTGAAGTGGTTTTGCCATTTCCTTCTCCAGCTCATTTTACAGATGAGGAAACTGAAGCAAATGGGGATAAATGACTAGCCTAGGGTCACACAGCTAGTAAGTGTCTGAAGCAGAATTTGAACTCAGGTCTTCCTGACTCCAGGCCTGGCACTCTTATCTACTGTGCCATCTAGCTACCCTAGTTGGGTAATATTAAAATTCCATAAGATACTAATGTGAAGGTGATTGATTGAAAGTTTTCAAAATTCTGTAATCCAAATATTCAGTTTTCATTTGGTAATATAAATTTGGGTGAAACAGGAACCTTTCATTTATTTTTCTAGGATTAAAATGTAAACATTAAAAAAATTAAATGTGAGGAAAAAAGAAAGAACTATCATTGATGAGTTCTTTTTTTCATTCAGTTCTATAAATCTTAAAATTCAATCTGACAGGCATTATTATAGACCTGTGATGAAAGGTAGTATGACATAATGGATAGAAGATGTGGCTTTTAAATCGTGAAATCTAGGTTTCAAGTCCCCATCTGAAACATATTGGTTTTGTGACCTGGAACGGGTCACCTGCCTCTCTAACATCCTGGCCAGTTCTCTCAGACTCTTAGTTACCAAAAAGATGCTGACTTGAAGGGAGTTGTCTCATCTGCGATTTCTCTATATCAATGAAATCCCAGGTCTAGTTCTTAAGCCCTATTCGGGTTTTCAACTTTCTCCATAGTTCCCAGGGATGAGTGGCATCTTCTTTACAACTTAAAATCGTAGAGCGTTGAGAAGTTAAATGACTTGCCCAGGATCACACAACTAGTAAGTGTCTCGGGCCAGATTTGAACTCAGGAAGATTAGTCTTCTTAACTCCAGGGCTGGAACTCTATCCACTGTACCGCCCAACTACTCCCTTTCAACTTCTGCTCCCTCTCCATTATATACCTACTACATACCAAAGCACTAATGCTAGATGCTAGAGTTACAAAGATAAAACAAAATCATTCTCAGGGAGTTTATAGTCTAGTGGGAGGATATAATATAAAAACTGATAATTTGAAAGGAATAGTGCAATAATGAGGGAGATCCAGAAAGACTTTTTGGAGGAGGTGGCACATGAACTGAACCAAGGATATTGGGCATTTTAAGATTGTGAAAGACTTTAAGTGCCAACCTGAGGAATTGCTATTTTATTTGAGTCAGTAGGGAACAACTGAGGATAAAGTGAGATTATTTTATCAGCTGCATAGAGGATGGATTATAGAAGGGAGAGACCAGGAGCTAGAAGACCAAAGTGGTTTTTGCTTGAGTCTAAACAAAAAGTGGGCAGCTAGGTGGAGCCCTAGTGCATAGAGAGCCAGGCCTGGAGAAAGGAAGACTCATCTCCCTGAGTTCAAATTTGACCTCAGACAGTTACTAGCTATGGGCAAGTCACTTAACCCTGTTCTGCTCAGTTTCCTCATCTGAAAAATGACCTGGAGAAGGAAATGGCAAACCACTCCAGTTGTTTTGCCAAGAAAACCCCAAGTGGGGTCACAAAGAGTTAGACACAACAAAAAACGAGTAGTCAACAACAAAAGTGGTGAGTGCTTGAAACTGGGTGTTGGCTGCCAGAATGGAGAGAAAGGAAAAGATGAAACATAGAGTTAGACTGAAGCTAGACTCAGAAAAGATTCGGTGCTTGTTTTGGCCTAGGGGGTGAGGGAAGTGAAATAACCAATGATTACTGAAATCGTAAATCTGGGTGATTGGAAGAATGGTGGAGTCCTCAAAAGAAAGAGAAAAGTTTGGAGGGAAGGTGTATTATAAATAATGTAATAAAGCTGTAGTCTGGTCTTCACATTTTCTTCAGTATCATGGTTTTTCAACTAAATGCAACATTGAATAGATGTTTTAAATATAAAATTTAAGTATATTATATTTGTTCCACCAACAGCCTTGATGTTCATCTTTTCCTTTGGGTTATTGTGGCAAGAGTACTGGAAGGGAAGTGAAGAGATGTGGATTCAAATAATATCTTTAGCACTTCCTGGCTGTATGCCTAGGGAGAAGCCACAGTCTTCCAGAGACTCAGATTCCCCATCTATAAAATAGGAAGAATAGATGGGGTCTATTGAGGAGAAAGTGCTTTGTAAAACTTTGAGCACTACATAAATGTGTTTTTATATTCCCAACAAAGAAGAGAAATGATCTTGTGGAATGATGATGAGCTACAAGAAAATATACAGATTTTATCTCTGGAGTATCTTGCTTTTCTTGGCTTAACATAAAAAAAATACTGTGATTTTGAGAGAGTAAATTCTTCTTGAGTTCCATTAGAGACCTCTTAAATCTGCCCTCAGTTCTGCTGGGGAGAACGAAGGGGAAAGTATCTGTAAACACAGAGAATAGCTATAAAGCCCAGGATTGTTGATTCGTTTGATTAGGCTGATTTAAGGGCTCATACTGTAAGTTTGCCATGTATATAATATTCAGTTGGAAATTGCAGTCTCTTTCTGGAGAGACATTTTAAAAGACTGAAGATTTAATGACCGCTCTTGGCTTTTCCTTTCACTTTGGAATGTTCCTAGGTTATCAGAGATGAGATGTTAATACTTAAGGAAGTTGCTTGAACCAGCATAAAATATGTAAGAGGAGGAGAAAAGAAAAGAAAGGAAAAGGAAAAAAAAGATTCTGCCCATTTGATTCTTTATGTTTATCGATCAGTGTGGCTTTAGCAAGATAGTGTGATATTTGTAAGCAAATCTTTAATGCAAAATACAGTTGTAAGAAATTTGCTTTTGTGAATTTTTTAGGCAGTGGACCTTTGACATCTATCATTGTTTTCTTGTGTTTAGATACTAGGATGCATTGTACGCTGCATTCTAGGAGTATAATAAAAACCCAGTTGCTTGATGGAACACGTCACACACTGCATGCAGAATTTTACCTTCAGAAACTTTTTTTATTTAATAGCAAAGCCAACCCATGATGGCTACTACTATTCTCACATTAAGTTACTATGAAGAAGGTACTTAATAACATGTAAATTGTTTAGGTAAGCATGTATGTCTATCTATGAATTCTTTTCTGTGTTCAAGGGATAGTCATGGAAATCTCATGCTCAAGGGACTTCCCTGTCTGCAATTTATTGATATTAAGATACAGAATACAGGGAGGACATATGTATGTTCATTGAGGATCATAGATGTAGATAGAACTTAATGATCATCTAATCAACCACAGCTTTTTTTTTTTTTTTTTTTTTTTTACACTGGTATGAAAGCTGAGGTTTATAGAGGTTCAGTGATTGGCTCTAGGTTTCGTAAGTGGTAAACGGCAAAGTCAAACCCAGGTCTGAAGGTTCCAGATTTAGCCTTTTTCCAATGCGCGATGCTAATTGTCCCTTAGTGACCCACTCCTTACCCTATGTTGGGAGTGAGACTTTGTTTCTTTATACCCAAGAGTGAATAAGCTGTTCATGGCCTTCACAAATGCGTCAACCCCAGTAAGAAAAATCCATAAACTTATGAATATACCAGTAGGAATGTACATGCAGGCTGGCACAATTCTTTGGTGCTTAGTGTTAACATCCATGGATTCATTAGTCACTGGCTATTTCTGTCAACATTTAATATCCTTCCACCCTCTTTGTGGGGCAAGGGGCCAAGTTTTCTCAGCCTACCATAAAAACAAAACTTTGAGGTTCTTCTCTCCCAGAATGCTTTACAGCCATACCAAAGACTTCAGAGCCACACACCTTGACAGAAAAATACTGTTCAACTGACAAGTCTTGCTTCCAACTGAAGTTCAAGGAGAAATTGCTTCCGAAGGTACAGGCAAAGGAGGAAAGTGGATGGATTAGTAATACAGTAATAGAAAGGGTGGGGAGGAAACAGATGATGCTGCCCGGTAGGAAGAATTGCACGTTAGAGATCTGTCATCTTGAATTTTTAAGACAGATGGCCCCGCAGTCCCACTTGGACAGTGATGGCCCTCGTTTCTTCATTTCTCCATCCCTGCTGTTACCCGTCTTCCCCAGCCAGAGGAGCTCTCTCTCTTCCTTTTCACAAATGTACAGAACTCAACCTACAAAACAAGATTAAGAGAGGAAAAGGCAGAGGAAGGAAGGGAGGGAACAGAGGCTTCCCCTCTTGCTCCCCTTCCAGTTCTTTTCTTTGAGGAGGATCTTCTTATCTGCCCAGCTAGGAACAGACCCGCTGCTTTCATTCCTTATCAAAATTGGTCCAGCTCTGGGAGAACAGGGAAATTTCATATGAAATTTAAAAATTCCATTGGTGTTGTGAGACCACAGAAGCAACAAAAGAGATTATTATCAAAAACCTTCATGTCTTTTTGAGTATTTTTATACACATCAATAAACTTAGAGCTATCTTTGTAACTTAATGTTTTCTAATATCTCAAGTTTTTCTGTGGCAGGGGGAAGAAAACATGAATTCATGCTATTGAGCTTAATTTTGAAGAAATTTAAAACCATCAAATGTCCCTTGAGGTTATTTCTATCACACAGAAGATGAATTGTAAAAAATAAATAAAACTTTGGTATTCTAGTGACATTTTATCTTTGCACTTTGAAACGGTGAGAATAATGTGCCAGTTTATCTTTGATTTAATGATTCAATTAAAACAACAAAAGCTAAGCTACAGTTGTGGGGTAAAAGTGTTTTTGGCAGTTCCATAATGACAGTTCAGTCGGTACACTAAAGTTAAGCAATATATGGCATATAAAATTTCCCTGGCCACTTTAAAATAAAATGTTCTTTTTTTTTTTTCTGGAAAAATAGCTATCATTGGCCATAGAACAAAGTTCTTCAAACCTGAATGTGGTTTGGGAGTTGTACAGAGTTTGGCGTGGGTTAGGGGAGTAAAACAAGTATTTCTTCTTAAAATTAAAATTGCTTTTTAAAAGATGATTTATTGAGACTTATCCTTGCCTTTGACCATGTCGGAAGTCATGTGGGAGATGACTATGGTAGTACTAATTCATCTTTGATTGAGAACTTCCCCTTGACAGTGAACTTAACTATCGACTGATTCTACTACTGCATGCGTTTAATTCTAACCACCCATCCCATTAATAAACATGATTGTTTATTATTTATTTTTCTTATGTTGAACTAAAGTCTGTCTCCCTTTAATTTTAACCCTCTTGAACCAAGGTCTATCCTCCAGGGTTGCTTTTGCTCCCGGGCCATCTCCAGCCATCCCGATCTATATCTTGCCACTGGATCCAGAAGGCTCCTGAGGAGAAAGTGAGGCTGGTGACTTTGCACAGCCCTGCCTCACTTAAATCCAATTCACTTGCAAGTCATGACACCACTTTTCCCATGTCATGGTCTTCTTTGAGAACAAAGGACACGTAACAGTCCTCTAGGGCTAAGCAGGGTGAGTCCAAGACATTATGTCCTACCTAAGTCCTTCCTTCTCCAGAGTAAACATCCTCAGGTCTCTCAGCTGACCCTAAAAAGTTGACTGAACCAGACAGTACGTTACATAAGAGAAGTCCTCCCTTTCCCCTTTGCCCTGAAGGAATTAGGGTGGTGATCCATCTGAGAGAGGTACCATGTTTCTGATTAATGGAAATTAGAGTGGTATTGACCAGAAAGAAAATGAATCCTTGAAGGGAGTGGTCAATGAGGGATTGAGTGGTTTGGGGAAGTGATGTGTGTAGAAAGTTGTGACTATTGTGTGGCTTGATGAAGCAAATTGTTAACCTAACTTCTATCTTGATCTCTATAACTTTTATCATGTTTTGAAACTTTGTCTGTTGTCCATATAACTAACTCTGAAATGCCTTGAGTTAGAGAGAGATTTTCAGCATCGTGGATAATATTAGCACAGATCTTGTAGGATTCTTTTTTTGAGAAACAAATGAAATAATATATGTAAAGTGTTTTGGAAAACTTAAAGTACGATGTGCATGTAGCTCCTTTTATGCCAACCCTTTTTTAGTCAACTTCCCTATCAGAGCTTCAGGACATAGGATCCTAGTCCTTTGAATACTTTGAAATCTTTTCTCCTGAAGTCTAAGACGTTAGATAACCCTCTTTGGGATCTTTACTGGTTCAGTAGGATTCTGTCTAGAGTTTTTTTCTAGTGCTGCTTCTAACTTCCTTTTGAGATGAAATTATCAAGAAAGCAAATCAGATAATTTCTACCTTAAAATACCTCACAATCACTTATTTTGCATGACTATTTCTTTTTAACTTTGTATCCTTGACACCTGGTACAGTGTCTTGCACACAATAGGCACTTAATAATTACATATTATTGAATTAAATTGATTACTCTTTGCAAAATGCTGTTTTTGGTATTGTCCTCAAAGGGGGGGAGGGAGTGAAAGCCAAGGAGATGTCAGCGATCAAGAAAGGTATTTAAGATCTAAAAAAAAGATACAGTTGTGGATGAAATTCTGTGCTTCCTTTTAACTTCTAATGCCAGCTTTAGAAGGGAAACACAATAATTATATTCTGATGAATACTAATACATCTCAGGCTGGGTGGCATCTCTTTTTACATTGTTCAGCATTATTCTGTTCTTGTTGGGGAGCCTGTGCCCTCTCTGGTACACCACAATTCTCATCCCTTAGGAATTTGGCAGAGCTCCTCTTGCTGATTAATTTAGCCATCATCTTACTCATTAACCTTGGTTTTCCCTTGGGTGAACTAAAGGGGAGTTTCATTATAATCCAGGAGAAAGAGCACTGGCAGGTGAGTGAGTCCACCAAAGTTTTTACAAGATGCTTCCCCTCACTTACTGACAGTATCTACAGCATGACTGATATCTTTATGAATTGTGAAAATTATAATCTGTTACCTAGATACTTATATAATGTCATTTAACAATATCTGTGTCTCACTTTCTGATGGAAAATAGAGCTAATACTATTTCTCTCCTGTATTTCTATCCACCATAAAGACGTGCTGTGAACTTGAACTCAGCAGTTCATATTTTCTTTTTTTTGTTAGGGGAAGGGGAAACATGTTATAAAATCCAGGATTTTATTGGTATTTAAATTTCTACTTCAGCTTTACAAGAAATAATGCTATCATGCATCTTCCTAAAATTTGAAAACAGCAATACTAACAATGTGGTTTTTCAATGTTATTTTACCCAATAATCATTTATTCACCTAGACTTATTATACATCTGAATCCAGAACTGGAAAATCTCTGCTAATTTTAGGAACCCTTGTGATTATCTCTATCCACTGATTCTACGGATTCTGAGTTTTTAGAGGTGATATCTTTGGATTCAATTTTTAATAAAAGACAGAGATTTGTATCAGTGCCAGTGTTCTAATGGCTTGAGTGAGGAATGAGGAGTTAGGGAGGAGAACTTGCTTCTAATCTAACTCTTCCACAGACTTAGATGGCATTTTTTTGAGATGAGAGGGAACCTCAATTTGCAACTATTTAAATGTATTGTTATAGGACCCTTTTTTTAAAGTTAAAAAACCCCACACATTTCCAGTATAGGATCTGTTGATCCAATGTAGGTTCAACTTGTTGTTGATTAAGAAATTAACTGACAATAAACCATGATGAGTTTAATCTTATTAATTATAATGGTCTCTCTAAACTTCAGTACTCATATGTATATCTCATACCTTTGAAAGATGCTGTTATTCCTGTGACATGTAATTTCACCAGTGTGGGGAGCTCTGGGTATGGAAATAGCCTAAGACTGGCAACTTTTCTGTAATTTACCATTTTAGAGAATTGCCTAGGGGTCTGAAAGGTTATATGATTTGCCAATGGCCGTGCAGTTAGTGTGTGTTGGTGGTATGACTTGAATCCAGGTCTTACTGAATCTTCACTAGGTAAAACTCAGAGGTCTGTAACAATATATGTCCATTTATGTGAGACATTTGCTATCATGCTGCATATTTTTATTAGGATTAAATAAAACTCAAAATGACACAGTGTCCGATATGTAGCAAACTTCTTGCAGTAACATTCCGTTCTCCACGCACTCTCTCCATTCCTTTTTGACAATGTTCAGGGTTCGTGGGTTCAGAAACACTTATTTAGTTCTATGCTTAAAGCTCGTTAGAAGAAAAGACAAGATACAAATAAAATTTGTTGCACTTGCTCCTGGCAAGGTATTAAGGGACTAACCTTTACTTCTGTTTTGTGCACAAGCACACTGTAAGTGAGCGTTACTTTAATGAACACTGAATTAAATTGGTCTGCTTCTGGAAATTGAAATTCAGTCCTGTTGGTTACAGTATCTCATATTTGGACTGGGAATTTAGATTCAGATTAAATATTTTCTGGTGAGACCACAAGATGGCACTTGTCAGCCTCTTTCAAGTTCTGCCACAAGGTGCCCTGAAGTAGTTGCCACAAACTTGATAGAAGCTGCACATATACATCTTCCTGCTCTTACAGTCTGACTTTGATTTGGTGAACAGTAAAAGTTGTCTTCTCAGAAATTCCTTGTCATGATTTCCTGAAAGATTAAAGTGATCACTTTCGGAAAGTTGATGAAAACAAGCTTTGATGCCTTTGTCTTGTCTTTTGGGAAAGACAATCAACATGCATAAAAGACGGGCTATGAGTCTGCTGAGGTGTAGAGACTCTGCTGCAGACAGTATTTTGAAAATGCTTTTGGGCTCATATAACACAAAGTTTCTCCGACAATTTGTCCTCAAAAATACAAACTCAACAGTATCTGATCTATGAGGGACCTTTTCTATTTTAATAAGCAGAAGTATCGCAGAACCAGGCTACATGCCTCAATATCAGTGGATTAAAACAAAATGTTTTTTATTGTTTCCTTTCATTTTTATACCATAGTTGTTTTTTTAAAGCCTCTTCTCTCCAATTGAATTCTTTCTTGTAACATTGAGAATTATCTAAGCAAAAATAACACATACAGTGCTATCTCTGACAACGTATGCAACCTTCTGTTCTGTAATCTCCCACCTCTCCATAAAAAGGACAGAGGAATGCTTCATTATCGGGGCCTAGATATTAGCTATTACAATCACTCAATTCAGCTTCCATTGAATAATATTTTGGAAATGATACCCATGATTGAAGAATGCTTTTAAGTGAACAAGTCTTGACCCTTTGTCTACCTACCCGTAAGGAACTGCCCAGGTATGGAGTTAGGAGTTCTATTTTTGAATGGATTTCACCAGGGAGAGTCCTTACTTCTCCCACTCAAAGAGATATTTCATTAAGATTAACTTATTGTATGATGTATATTTGTTCTTTTTTTTTAAATAAATAACTTCTGCTTTGCAATGAGGAGAACACTCATGTGGGAGTTGAGATCAGCCAGTAATTTAGTATTTGTTTGCCTTTGCACATTTATCTCTTGTTAATTGAAATAGGTAGCTCTGTCCAGGAATAGTAAGACTGGAGGCCAAATCCAAAGATCAATTAGACTGCATTTATATAGAGCTTGAAAATTGAATGGGAAATGATAACCTTCAGATGACCTAATTTACCCAGGGACATCATTCAAATGGACAAGTAAAGAACCCAGTGTTTCTTAAACTCCATTTTTTGTGCTTTTATGTAGATAGGTGATAACCTGCAATGACTAAATTTTATAGTTTGCTCAGATTTGCTGTAAACAGCAGTGTGTCATGATACCAACTTTACTTAAAGGTCATAGTATAACTAGGTGAAAGGAACCTTGAAGAATCATTTCCTCCAGTCCTCTTAATCTGCAGATGAGGAGATTTGAGTTTCAGAGAGATGAAATGCCTTGCTTTAAATGACATATAAGTGATAAGAAACAAAACCCAGATTCAGACAGGTGTCCCATGACCCAATACTCTCTACCTAAACTATTCAATTATTTAGAATGAACACTGTGGTAGAGTGGGAAGAATATTTGATTTATAGTAATAGGACTCATGGTTATGTCCTTCATTTTATAGACATGTTTGTTCCTGTGACCTTGGGTCTGTAATTATGAAGTAGCTAGGTGGTTCATTGAATAGAGTGCTGGACTTCAAATCAGGAAGACTTGAGTTTAAATCTGGCCTCAAATACTGCCTAATTGTATGACCCTGGAGAAATCACTTAACGCTGTCTACCTCAGTTTCTTCATCTATAAAATGAGAGTAATCATAGGACTTATCTCTCAAGGTTGTTGTGAGGATAAAATAAGATAATATTTGTAAAGTGCATTGCAAACCTACATAAAATGTGCTATATAAATGCAAGCTACCTATTTATTATTGATTATTTCACCTCTCTTGGCTTCAGTTTCCTCATCTATAAAATAAAGGGATTGACCTCTAAGGGTCTTTTCAGGTCCACATTTTATTTTCTTACTTAAAATTTCCAAGGGAAAATAATCAATAGCTTCCATCAAATATCCATCTATTATGTGTTGAAACAGTCTGGAGTAGAGAGATAGCTTAGAGTCATAAAGACCCAAGATTCAAGTCCTACCTTTGACACCTTTGCCATTGTGACCCTAGGCAAGTGACTTTACCTTTCTACAGCTCAGTTTCCCATCTCACAAGATTATTAGGAAGCTCATGAAATCGCATATGCAAATCTTAAGATACTATAGAAGTGCTACATACTATTACTACTATCAGCAGTGTAACCTTATACTGGTTATTATTCTGTCTGGGGCTCTAAGGAGTTGGCCCAGATGGCTTCTAAGATGCAATGTGAAGTTCTGTGATTCTATAATCCAGGAAAACTAAGTTTTTTACACCCTTACTACGTAGTGAAGGCTAAACCTGGGTAATTCCCATAAATTCAACCACCAAGATAGACAAATCTGACCCATAGGTATATGCTCAAGTGACTTGATTCTGGGCAGAAATGATACTTGACAAGAGAAATTCTATACTTGCTATACTTTTATCCATCCATTTATTATCAGAACAGACAAACTCTTACCTAGTTCCATGTGTCCTGGTGATACCAAACATGATATATTTGTGTTTTACTTAGAACCATTTATATCAGTGGAAGCCTCCATCTTGCCTCTTTAATGTAGCTTGGTCTCTTGACTAATCCACTAAGAAGTATGTTTCCTGGGAGGCAGTTAGAAAATTAGTTCAAAGATCATAGGAGGTCATAGAATCACAGACCGAGAGCTGGAGAAAATCTTAGGAGTCATGGAATCCAACCACATCATTTTAGACATGAGGAAGCAGAGGTTTTGTTGCACTCTATTAATACACATATTCACAATTAAATTGTGATTGCCATAAGAATTGAGAATCACAGAATCTCAGAGTTGGAGGACATCTATTTCATCGAGGAGCTGATTGAGAATCTCTACAATGTCCTCAATAATTGGTCATCCAGTCTTCAACGTCCAGTTTTTTACATAGGTTAGGAAAAACATTTTAGATAGGACCAATCTTGCTGTTCTGAGGTATTTTCATTAGCTATTTCCTTTGCCAACAAAAAGCAAATAGATTTTATGTGAGACATTGAGAAGATGAAAGAAATACAATGAGGGGGCAAATGAATTTATACAAAAGCCTAATTAGTTAGATTTAAATTTTCTTATTAGTTTTAATTTCCCATGGAATGATTTCTTTTAGTATAGTCATAGCTGGTGCACTGAATACAATACTGGGCTTGGAATGAGGAACACCTGAGTTCAAGTCAAGCAAGTCACTTAACCTCTGTCTGCCTCATGTTCCTCATATGTGATACGGGGATAATAATGGTGCCTACTCCCCAGGATTATTGTAAGGATAAAATGATATAATATTTTTAAAACACTTTACAAACCTTGAAGTTCTTATATAAATGTCCTATTGTTGTTGTGGTGTATGGAGTACTCAGGGAGGACTAGCACCTCTGATGTGAGAGCTTGCTGAGTCCTTTTCAGGGCTGCTTATCCACTTTTGGTGTCACTCAACTCTTACCTGTGGCTCCAAGAAGCTATATAGCATATGCAGTGGCCACACCCCAGGAAAACCATCTTGGCAGATGGGCAAAACCAGGTGGAGGATAACTGATTGGCCTCAAACTTTATGGTGAGTTAGTGGGGTGTCTACTCTGAGCATGTGAAGACTTCCCCAGACAGAATGGGTAGATGAGAACAATTTGTTCCAATGACCACAAAGGTGGCTGAAGCAGACACTGTGGAATGCTTAGAGCTTAATCAGACATTGAAGATGCCAAGGACATCTACTATAGGCCATCTCCAGTTGTCTTGACTTTTGTCTTGCCATTTGCCTGGACTTTGATCACTCTGGAAGAGAGAGTGAAGCTGATTACTGTGCAATACTGCCTCACTTAAATCCAATTCCCATGCAACTCGAGGCATCACCCCGTGATGGTCCTCTTTGATTACAAAGAACAAGCAGCAACAGTAAGTGTTATTAGACTATTCTCTGTGGGCAGTTGCTATTTTCAAAGGTATGATTATATATATATATATACACACACACACATATATATATATATACACACACACACACATATATATGTATAAAATGTAGTCATATATGTATGAATGAATGCAGGTATGTAAATATTGGTGTAAACTATACAGTAACATTTCAGTCCAGAAGTGTAGTTTCACTGATGTAGGAGAACTGCTGGAAAAGAAACTCTCTCAATGGATGCAAATAATTAACCTTTTTTCAGTTTATAGTCTTAGAGGGTTAGTTGCCTAAGCACTCTTTGAGGTTAAGTAATTTGACTCTAGGTATGCAAGTATTCATTTAGAGATAGTGCTTGAACCCAAATCTTTCCTGTCTCTAAGCTTGGCTCTCTGTTCACTCCGCTTCTTCAGTTTTAGTGTTGCAATAATAAAGGACTGGATTTTTTTATTTTATTTATTAATTATGACTTATAAAGAATGTAAGCTCACTTAATATTAACCTGTAATAATTTCAGAAAATAGCATCTTTTGCATGCCTTCTGTTTAAAAATCCATCAACATAAAATGAAAAATTTTAGGTATGTTTTAAAAATGATCTTTATTAGTTTTCAAAAAGCAAATAATGACACATTAATGTTTTTATTCAGTAATATACACACACCTGTTTTCATTTTTATGTCATGAAATAAGGTTAAGAAAAAGAATTTGCCACATAAGCAAAGGAAAATTCCCCCAAAACTCAAGTTTAGGCTCAGGAGCATTTGAATTAAATATTTATAAGCAATTTTTTAAATTCTTGTTTAAGTACTTATTTTTCACCTTAAAACAAATGTATGTGAAGAAAGAATTGGAGGTAGAATTAAGATAGTGAAGCGAGAAGACACAACTGCCAAAGCTCTTCAAAAACCTTTTTACAATGACTGCAGAAAACATACCGAAATTAATTCTGAGCAGGAATACCAAGAAAAGTCACAGTGAATGATTTTTTTTCAGTCCAAGGCTGCTTAAAAGAACAGATAGAGAGGTCTGTAGACACTGGGGTGGGGGCTGGTCAGGAATGCAGTGCATTGACTGTGGCTGTGAAAGCAGCGGAGCAGAGTGGCCCAGGGAAGGTAAAAAGACTGAGTACATGGGCAGAAAGAGACCTCAAAGGGTGCTTCTACTAGCACTGGGTCCAGGATCTGGTGCCCCTTGGCAGCTCTGTCACACATTACCCAGTTCTGGGTCATAGCTCCAGGGCAAGGAGGAGCTATAATGGTTGCAAGGAAGTGGGGATGTTACCTATGTAATAACTGAAGCATAGACCAGGAAGGCAGTGAATAGACCTCTACCTGGATCACCTCACATTGGAATTACTGAACATTTACAGACCCTTAGACTGAACTATGAAAGGAACAGAAAACCATAAAAGATAAGCTCAGGCCAGATATTCTCCCCATCCTCCAAGGTGAGCAGAGCCTAACTCTAACATAAAGTCCATAGTCAAGAAGTAAGCTGGAAAAATGAGCAAACAACAACAAAAAAGAACCTGACTGTAGAAAGCTACTATGGTGACAGGAAAACACAAATTTAGAAGATGACAATGACTTGAACACATTTACAAGCAAATCCTCCAAGGATAAAAATGAAGGTTGGAACAAGCCCAACAAGAATTCCTAGATGAGCAAAAGAAAGAATCAGTTTTTTTTTAAATCAAATAAGAACAATAAAGGAAAAAAATGGGAAAAGAAATATTTAAGAATTATGCAAGAAAATTAGGAAAAGAGAATTAATAGGTTGGTAAAGAGACACAAAAATACTAAAGAAAATAACTCCTTTAAAATCAGAATGGTAAAAGAGGTACAAAACCTTACTTAATGAAATAAATCCTTAAAAAGTAGAATTGATCAGGGGGAAGCTAATGACTCCATGAGACATTAAGAAACAATAAAACAAAATCAAAAGACTAATAAAATAGAAGAAAATATAAAATATTGCATGGGAAAACCAACTGACCTGGAAAATGGAAAAGAGAGAATTGAAGAATTATAGAAAAGAAAGAATTCACTGACTTAGAATAATAAATGTTTTGTTCTTTTATTGAATGGCAGCTGATAAGCCAACATAGCAAGTATGTGTTGTAGGTTGATTGGTGGTTGTTGTCCTTCATCTTTGAAGAGGACCAAAATGACATCACCATGATAAAGTGAAATCTTAGTGTGTCCAACTGTGGCTGATCAGACCAATACAAGCTTGGAATGCTCTACCACAGGTTGGGCACGGATAGTCTGTGTGAATGTTTGGGGTGGATATCCTAAATATACACATCCTGCATCTACTTTGTGCTGTCTCAGTTCTGCTTTGCTCAAAGAGCACAGCACCTTTTCTTATGTGGACACCCTATGCTGAGTGGTCCTGGGCCATTGTCTCCCATATTGCACAGTCAAATCCAAAGTTCTTGAGAGAGACCTTGAGAGTGTTCATGTATAGTTTCTTCTGGCCACCATGTGATCGCCTGCCCCATGCAAGTTCTCCATAAAATAGTCTTTTTGACAAGTGTACATTTTGCATTCGAACAACCTGGCCAGCCCATCAGAGTTGCACTCTCTGAAGCATAGTTTGAATACTTGGCAGTTCAGCTTGAGCAAGGACTTCAGTGTCTAGTACCTTATCCTGCCAGGTAAACCTCAGAATCTTCCTAAGACAGTGCAAATGGAAACGATTCAGTTTCCTGGAATGGCACTGGTTATATGCTTGTGAAACATGTATTAGGTATACTGCATGTGGAGAGAGAAATTCTTAATCAGACTGACACCTTAATCAGATGTGCCTTGTACAAATGGCACATAACTTTGGGTAGCCAGGTCTATGACTTGAAAACTGAAGCTTACTTTGCAGGGGTATAAAATGATCGCTTAAATGAATTTTTTCAAATTTCCTGATTAAATTACTTTTGGCATTTATAAGAAATTTAATTAAAAAAATTATGTGGGTACCCAAATCTAAGGTACCCCATCTACAGTTGCTACCAGGTAGCAACAAGAATCTGTGATTCATTCTTTTTTCTGACTACCAAGAAAGCATTTCTCTTCTTTGGCAATTCTTTTTTGAATAAAATTCCAAGATATTTATAATTTTAAGGAGAATCTTTTTTTTCCTCTTTCTTATCAATAGAAATTCCTCAATGTTTAAAAAAATTCACTTGTGCAATCAAAATTTGAGGCCATGTTGAAATGAAATGACCCAGGCTGATATACTTGATTGTTCTTTGTGGGTCATTTCCTCTACATCTTTGAAAAATGTCCACATGTACTCAATTGTCAAGTAAATCACTTATTTCTTGGCTGGCAGACTTAGTGCTTTTATGAATGCACAGAGATTTATTTGCATAGTGACTATTGTTTGACTTATTAATCTGTACTTTTATTGTCCAACTGCTAGATTCTCCACAATACTGGGCAGGCTTTTCCTTAGTTTTTATCTGATCCTAGGCATGACCTTCATGAGTGCTAGTCCTCCCTCTCCAAAAACTCATTGGGGCTTATCCATTTAGAATAAAGCCTCTGAAGCTTTGATAAAAATTACTGAATAGGTATTGTGGTTAATATAGTGGTTAATCCATTTATTCATTGATTTTATATTTGTGTTGGGTTGGGGAGAGAAGAGGCAGTAGGGCATTCTCACTGTCTGTTATTTCCATGAGTTTTCAACTAGTCCCCCACTTTCATTTCCCCTTCTCTCCCCCACCATTATGCATACAAAGGAAAAAAAAATCCCATGGAAAATAAAACTTTATTTTAAAAGACAGACTTTGAAAATAACAATAGAAAACCAGTTATTTCCCAGATTGGAAAGGACTATTTTAAATTGCTAGAGAATTCATCAGATTTTCATTTTATGATAGCACATTATAATGTTTTTTGCCATACCTATGAATGAGAAAAGCAAGTTAACTTAAGGATAACATTGGGACCTGAGAACCTATTAATAGAGTATCTGGGTTGTTGCTGAAGTAGGAAAAGCATAGAAAGCCCACCTTGGGATTTTGGCCTTTCCCTTCTCACTTTTGAATAAAATGCTTAAAACCTATTCTTATAATCTACTAACTCTAAGTATATTATGTGATTCATGGATTATCTGTAGCAAGCCTTTCAATCTCTTCCTAAGCTACTCATTTGCTGTCTGGGCTCTGTTGTTAATGATGGTATCATCGTTCTCCCAGGCTCATCATCCATTTAGAATCATCTTTGATGCATAGGATCATAGGCTTAGAGCTATTGAGTTGAACCCCATCACGCAACATGCCTCCTTCCTCCCTTTGGCAGACAGGTGTGGGGATACAGGGCCAGACTGACGATATACACCTTGTCAAATGCAGACACTGCATCAGTTATTTTTGTCTAATATTTTTTCTTACAGCATGAGTTCAGTTTGGAAGTGGGGGAGGCCAGGATGATGTATCTGGAGATGACTGTGCTATTGAAACAAAAGGCATCAATAAATCTTTTTTTTTTTTTTTAGAAAACCAGTGTGTAGATTTTGTTAATTCCCAGATGAATGATGGTTGTTTGCTGGGAAATGATTATTTCTAGCAGCTCATCCCTCTAGGACTTCGTGACACTTTGATACAAATCATTGCTTTGATTTTCCTGGGATGGGCCAAGAGGAAATTTTTAAAAGTAAATGTCAGTTGTGTAATTCTACAAAATTCTGTTCTTTTTGTCAAAACCAAATAATGAAAAGTTTTGAATTCAACTTTGTTTTGAATGAGAAAGAAGAACATTTCCTCTAATATTTTTGTCCCTTCTTTTGTTTTCATATTCTTGTCTTTATTACATCCTCCTCCTTATTCCAATCTATTTCAGCATTTTATTGGTAGGTATGAAAGAGACAAGATGACAGTTAATATGCATGTATTTGAGACAAATCAGTATTTTTTTTTTAGAATTCCTAATTCTTTGAGAAAATATTCAGTTCTCTAGTAAAATAGATAAAATTTTTTTTTTTATCAATTAGCCATTTCCAAGGAATCTTAAATAATGAGGCATGAAGGCAACCTAATAGATGTTAGCATCTAATATCTAGGTTTAATTGTCTCCTAGAAGAAATCAGAGATTCTTTTTTTTAACATTAGTCAGTGAATAAACATTTAGTAAACACCTACTATGTACCAAGCACTGTGCTCAATGCTGGATTATTACAGAACATTTCTACTTCTGGGAGAGCAGGTTTGCTGAAATTTGCTCTTGTCATTATCCTGAGGTTCTAAAACTGAGGTTGCTCAAATTCATTTCGTCTTAAGAAAAAGAGGAGATTGGTGCACAAAGTACATGAAATGATCTTACTCTCGTGTTTTGTTTTTTAAACATTTCCATGTTGGCAGAGAAACCATTTGCAAGAGCTTGGCAGTGCATGCTAAACAAAAAAAAAAAGAGTGAAATTACAAATAGAATGGAATAGATTCTATAGAAAATGTGAAGCATTATCATGTCTTTGCTTACTTTGAGGTAATGGAATGATTTTTGATGGAGACAATATGAAAAAAACATTGGTTTTTTCCTGTTCCAGTGCCAGTGACCTTCTGTTTTTCAGTCCCTAGGGTGTAGCTCCCTAAGGATATTCTGACAATGTTAGTGCACCAAAGCATGAAGACAATATTTGATACAAAATGCTTGTTCACAGCTGTATAAGTTATTTAATCTACTTGCTGAAATAAAAACATTCAAAATTAGCATGTGCCTTGGGTTTTGAGCAAAATGAAATTGTTTAGCTAAGTTCAAAAATTGGCCAATTTTTTCATTTTCAAAAATCATTACCCTATGCACTATGACACTCCTTCTATAGATACCTTTCATTTGAGGAGAGTCTTATAGTTGTCTTACATACTCTCATGTACGTTCAAGAATATATAGTAATATCAGTACCTTTAGAAGAGTGAATTGGGAAGGAAGAGAAATTCAAAATGTTGCACTTTCCCTAAGTAATGATATTCAGAAAATTACCTACAGGTATGGAATAATTCCATAAGAAAATAGTATTATGGGGAAACTAGACAATGTGTTTAAATGAAAATCTCCATTCCTTATCTGACACAAAAGATTTCATTTAATTTTTGTTGTTGAGGGGCATATTGTGCTGCCTTAGCTTGAAATTTTCATCATATACCTTTAACCAGTACCTTCTGTTGATATTTTTCCTCCCACTCCTGATTGGATATCACATAGATTGCCATCTGTGTTGGGGCTGGGTTCATGTATAGAATATCAGATGTTGAATTTGGCTGGAATTAGACTGGGTAACTTTGGCCGTGCCCCAAGTCACTCCACATATAGAACTCTTCACACTACACTCTGCTAATTAGCCTTGTAAAGCCACATCCTAGAATAAAATAAAGTTTACTATTCTGGAGTAGTCTGAAATAGATTTTCCCTACTACCCTCAGGATGGGCAGGTAGGTAGTAGGTGGATAGAGTCAGGAACACTTATCTTTGTGAGTTCAAATTTGGCCTTGGACACTTACTAGCTGTGTGACCCTAGTTAAGTCACTTAATCCTGCTTGCCTTGGTTTCCTCATATGTAAAATGAGCTGGAGAAAGAAATGGCAAACCACTCCAGTATCTTTTGCCAAGAAAACCACAAATGGGGCCATGAAGAGTCAGACACAATTGAAAATACAACTGCAAAAAACCTCAAGATTGCATAAGAAAATGCTCTATCACAAGATCATATAGATTTCTTTCTCTAGGTTTACACAAAGCTGACTGAGTACCTAAAGATTTTCATTTGAATAGGGCTTTCCCTTTAAGATTATCTCCAATTTATCCTGTGTTTCTCTTGTTTGTACATATTTCTTTGAATGTTATATCCCCATTAGACTGAGTTTTTTGAGAGTGAAGACTGCTTTTTACCTTTCTTTGTATATGTAGCATTTAGCACATATACAGAGTATATGGCACATAGTAGGTGCTTATAAGTGTTTGTTGATTTGACTACAAGGAATAGATTTTATAGAGTTCTAACTTAGTTCATATCTCATTAAAGCCACTAGTAATAAAAGCATCAGAGGCATAATGGGAGGTGAGATCTTAATGGTCATCTGGCCTGCCAACAGCTTTGGGCATACAAACTTACTTGTCATCCACTTTTGGAGAATCTGGGATCACTTTATCTTTAGGGATATTCTGACTCCTACTTCTCTGACTGAGCTTGGAAGTGAAGCAAACTCTTTCAAGATTCAGAAAGGGTATTGCAGAATCTCTCTTCACTTTGGTGGTTTCTATTCCATTATCAAGCTCCTCTAAAAGGAAGAATTAAAAAAAAAATATCAGTACATCTTCTTGAAATGAATCCTTTGCTGCTTTTCATGAACTGTAAGTTGTTTCACAGTAGCACACACACTGAAAACTTCATTTATGTGTTCTAGGTTTGAATATTTATATTTTCTTCTTCATGTTTCACTAAAACATAGTCAGTAGTCATCCATTAAGTGCCTACTGAGTGTCAGACATTTTGCTAAGAGCTGAGGAAACAAAGAAAGGCAGTCTCTGCTCTCAAGGAGCTCATAGTCTAATGAGAAAACAGCATGTGAAAAAATGTGCACAAATAAGTACAGGATAAATTGTAGACAGTGAACTAAGGAAAGCACTTGACTAAAAGGGATCAGGAAAGGTTTCCTGTAAGAAAGTAGAATTTTAACTGAGACTTAAAGGAATGCAGGGAAACCAGGAGGTAGAGATGAGGAGGGAGAGCATTCCGGGCATGAGGAACAGCCAAGGGAAATACCTAGAGTCAGGAGATGGAGAATTTTGTAGAGCATCAGCAGGGAGGCAGTGTCCCTGGATCCCAGAGTATGCATGTGTATGTGCTTGTGTGGGTATGTACATGTGTGGGTGAGATGATAAGCTGTAAGAGGACTGACAAGGTTAAGGAGGGGCAGGCTATAACCACATGAAGAAATGTAGAACCAGAAATAGCAAGATTTCTTGTCTGATTGGATGACGTAGTTCTCTGCAAATTATGAGTCCTCAAAGATACATCTACTTTTACAGCCAACCACAGGACATACTAGTTGAGGCAAAAACAATTTAAAAAAGAATTTCAGTAAAGTTAAAAGAGAGGCTTCCCCCTAGTCTCATACATTGTACACATGGAATATCTTCTTCCACAGATTACCAAACCACCACACCACTTAAGCAAAAGAAACATTTAAGTATGAAAAATCAGTAGGTGTGGGAGAGGACACAAATGAACAGGGGAAGACCCATGGAAGACACATGTCAGGAATGCATATCCAAGAACCACACATGGAAGGCATATATGACCAGGACACATCCCAATGCTACAATAATGATGAAGTCCTTCTGTGACGTCCAAATACTACTTTTTGCCATTCTCCACTGGCAATGTCGTCTCTGTTGGTTTTATGGTCTCCATAAGACATTTCTCTGCTGGTCCTCACTGAATATCTCTATTGTACGTGTATTCAATGAGTTTCTCTCTACTCTTCATATAACAGCTGTTTGGAGCCTCTCTAGACTCTTTGAGGTAGAGGAGGACACTAGGCACATGCTAGACGTGTGTTACACTAGCTTCTGAGTTTCAGCTCTTCAGACCACTTGACCATTCTGGCTAACTCCTCTTAAGTTGCAATGCAAGAAGGCCCTTTTTTCCTTGATAACTAACTCTTGGGTCAAAGCTATACCTAGCTAAGGGACCTGCTCATCCAAAGTCAAGCCCAGACCAAGATTGCCTCTTCTTTTGACCCAGTATCTGGGGTTGAGTTGTAGCCTATTGTGCTAAATACCTATCTGAGTTACTATGAAAAATTCCCAAGTTCCTCTCCAGGCTAGCATTAGAATTAGAGTCAGAATGCTAGGGTAAAATCTAAGGAAATGAGGAATTTCTGTCTACCTTTCTGACCTACCTTCATACTTTTATTATTCATAATCCACATATTCATTATATCAAATACATATGACACATATGTATATGTAGATATAATATATAGAGGTATCTATAATGAAGGCAAAACTCACTGACTTTGGTAGAAAAATTTCATCAGCTTCTTCTATGGGCAAATAACTATTTTTTCTTCCAGTTGGATTTACATCTCTCCTACTTTTCATAGCCAAACATCTAGAAAAATCATTCTATACTCATTGTCTCTACTTCTGTACCATCTGCTCATTTCTCAACTCCCTGAAATGACCCCCAAACTGCTTTTTCTAAGATTACCATGGAGCTTTTAACTGCTAATTCTGATAGCTTTTTCTCAGTCCACATCTTTCTTGATCCTTCAGAAGTTTTTGACAATGTCAACCTCCTTTTTGTCCTGGATATTCTCTCATCTTTTGACTTCCTTAACACTGTTCTTGTATCTCCTCCTATGATCAGGTCTTCTCAACTTCTTTTGCTGGATAATATATCTCCTGTTCACTGATAAGTACATCCCCCCAAGGATCTGTCCTGTACCACTTTTACTCTCATTTACCTTGTCTGCCTCCATTGGTTCATTTATCCCCCCTATACATATGACTCTAAAATCTGTGAATATCAACATAATCTCTCTCCTGAACTCTAGTCTCACAACACCAATCTCCCTCTAGTTATCCCCTTGGTATGTCAAATTCCATACATCTTAAAGATAGGTCATTTTATTTCCTCCAAATCTATCCCTCTTTTTATTACTCTTATTTCTATTAAAGATACCACTATTCTTTTCTGTTACCCAAATTTGAAAACTCATATCTAACCTTTTAAGAAACTTTTAGTTTGTCTTATTCTGTTCAATTAACAAGCTCTTTTACTCCCCCCATATCCTCCTCCAAACCAAATTGAACAAGAAAAAGAAAAAACAAAACCCTTGTAGTAAATATTCATCATCAAACAAAGCAAAATATGTGTCTCATTCTACACCCTGAATCTTATCACCTCTCTGTCAGGAGATGAGTAGCAGCCAGCTTCATCATTGGTCTTCTGAAATTGTGGTTGGTCACTGAAGAGATCAGAGTTCTCAAGTCTCTCAAAGCTATCTGACCTTACAATATTGTTGTATAAATTGTTCTCTTCGCTTGGCTTCTTCTCTCTGTATCAGTTTATACACATCTTTCCAGGTCTCTGAAAAATCTCCATCTTTGCTTCTTCTAACATAATAATATTCCATTACAGGCATTGACCATGATTTGTTTAGTTGTTCCCCAGTTGATAGATAACCTCCTTAGTTTCCAGTTCTTTGCCCTTACAAAAATAGCTGCTCTATATAGTTTTGTATGTGTGGGTCCTTACATCCTTTTTTTTTTTTTTTTTTTTTGGTCTTTTGGGTGTAGCTCTGGTAGTGATATCACTGGATCGGAGGGTATGCACAGTTTACTGACTATTTGGGCATAGTTCCAAATTCCTTTCCAGAATCACTGGATCAGTTCACAGCTTCACCAACAGTGCATTAACAGGCTTGTTTTCCCCACAGTTATTCATACATCCTTTTTGGTCCTTTTCCTTTTTGGTCATCTTTGCCAATCTGATGGCTTGAATTTCTTCCATTGAAGACTATCTTTTTAGATTCACTCTTGATTATTCCTTCTTCTTTGTCTCCCTCTGCCACATTTAGTCAGTTGTCAAGTCTCATTAGTTTTACCTCTTCAACATCCCCTGTTTATTTACTCTTCCCTCCACTCATGGAGCCACCACCCTGGTTCAGGACCTCATCACCTTTAGCAGGGACTGTTGTCATAGCCTCTTATTTCCCTTCTTTCCAGACTCATTTCTAGTTGACCCTCTACATAGCTGCTAAATCTTCCTAAAACTGAAGCTTAATCATGTCATTTCCCTGCTCAAAAATCTTCAGTGACTCTACGTTATCTCTAGGATGAAACTCCAGCCTACCTTTCCAAACTTGTTTCACTTATTTTCTGTTACGTTCTAGCCAAAATGGCCAATTTCCTATTCCCCAAACTTGACATCCCAACTCTGACCTTTGGGCCTTTCCATAAGCTGTCTTCCATGCTAGGAATGTATTTCCTCGTCACCTTCACTTCTCAGAATGCCTATTTTTTTCATGGTTTTACCCAGGTACCCCTTCTTCTGGCCTTTTTTGATTTCTGATCCGTTATTAATATTGTCTCCTCAAATTATCTTCTATTTTCTTTTATATATGTATGTATATATATACTTGTATCCTCAAGTAGAATGTGAACTTCCAGAAAGCAGGGATTATTTTTTCTTCTCTTTTTCCCCTCTCCTCTCCTCTCCTCTCCTTTCTTTTCTCTTTGTAGGTCCAGCACTAAGAACAGCACCAGAAAAAGAATGTTTTTTAAGTGAATTGAAAACGAAAGTACAAGTTAGAACATAGCTACATAAAAAGGATGAATGACATGAAGATGGAGAGACTGAGAGGGGGTATTGTTTAAATATGCTTCTTTTCACTCCTCTAGTGATGGGTGCAGCTACATGGTACAGTGGATAGAGCACTTGGCCTCGAATCAGGAAGACCCGAGTTCAAATGTGGCCTCAGACACTTTCTAGCTATGTGACCCTGGGCCAGTCACTTAACCCTGCTTTTCCTCAGGTCCTCATTTGGAAAAAGAGGACACACTGGAGAATGAAACAGTAAACCATTTTGGTATCTTTGCCAAGAAAACCTTATATCCATGTGGTCTCAAAATGCTGGACACGACTGAACAAGTATAGGGTGCCCACTGCTATATTGTAGTGTCTTATTTTACTGTAGGGTCTGATAGTCATTGCCCACTAGGGTGAATAGCATTCTTTTGGGGCAACATCTTTGTTGCAAATTTATCTCACTGGGATACCTGATTTTGTTGGGGTTTTACCTCTGGCAAATTAACAGCTACAAAAAGGGGGAGCTCCGGAGCCTCAGTAGCTCCAGAAACAAGCTTGGAAGTAGAGGTTTCTTTGCTTGGTTTTGGGCCCATCACCTGCAGGATTTCCTTAGGGACTGGAGCTAGAAGGGATGTAATCGTTTTATAGGTGAAAAAGCAGACCTAGAGAGGGGATGTGATTTGGTCAAAGCCACATAGAGATATTAATTACGAGAGCTGGAGTTCGAATGTAGATCCTCTGCCTCCAAATCTGGATCTTTTTTGTTTGTTAAATTAAACCGACTGTGATAAGCATCATCTAAGAGTGATCTCTTCTGGTATACGATTGTCCTTAATTTCAGTAGCATTTTTTTTTTGACACTTGACAGCCTGGAGTGCCATGTGTGCAGAAAAAATGGATCAGTGTTAACTCAAATATGCAGAGCACTTTATTAAACCTCCAAACAGCCAGCACATGCTCAGAATTATTGGGCTTTGCTCATCTGTGGTTTGCAGCAGCATTGCTTTCATTTCTGACTTTGCTCTTTTCCACAGCTGTACATTGCTTTCTCCCTTATTTGGTCCCAGCCTGATTATACAGCTCACAGCTCTCCAACAAGCACCCTACTATTCCCCTCAGCTCACCCATTAACTCCCCCCCCCCCCAATTTATGGATTGGTTTTCTGAGGACACTCAGTTGAAGAGAGGCATTGTTCAGAGGCAGTTATCCTGTATGATGATACAGACTGAAAAGCAGTTCCGGGCACTTTCTGTCTCAGACTATGATGGTTAAAATTCAAGGTAACACAATCATCTCTTTCCCTCAGGATGAATTTGGGGTCTCAGAGACACCTGTCTTCTAAGTGTCGGTTGGTGTCACGTAGTTGAAGAGCCTTCATCCACTCCCAGACTTTGGGTAAGTCTGGATGATGCTGGGAGAGTGCTCTATTAACTCTCGGAGTTAAGCAGTTTAAAGCTGCTAGATAAACCCATGTCGAAGGATACTGCAAATTCTAACAGACACATTCTGTGGCACATTCCCAGCAACAAGAATGTGGCAATGAATTCCTTTCCTAAGGGCTGGGGCCTGACTGAAACATTCCTACAACTGTGTTTGGCCATGGGAGAAGCACAATCCTAGAGTCATTTGTCATAAGGGATAAATTACCACAAAGAGAAAAACAGTATTTTCAACATGTTCTTTAGGAAAAGGCCAAGAAAGGGTATTTACTGTCTCAACTATCAGAGGTGAGGAATCGTCAGACTCAGGTATATTTGTCAGGTATCTGGGATAGAGTCACACTTCTACTCAATGTTGCATTTTCCAATAATTTTATTTTCTAATGTCAAGGATTTTGTAATACTATTCAGAAAATAATGCAGTGTTTAGAAGCCCCAACTGATGTATGAGGGTCACCAGAGTGAGTTCATTTTAGAAAAAGTAGCAGTGAGCCTATGTTTTTAAACTAGATCTATCTAGGAAAATTATCCTCTGAGTTCAAAGTTTGAGATTCCATGTCTTTTTTGAAAAAAGAATCAACTTGGGCCCATAAAAGAAAAAAGATACTTTTCCATTTTAAGTTTTGACCATTGCAAAGTTGACTTTCTTTTTCTGAAACTGAATCTTGTATCTCCATTGTGTTGCCTGTGTAGCAAAGGGTTATAAGGAGACCTGTCATAGTAACTAAGGTAATGGCTTTGACTTAGAACCATTTTTTTGAGGGCTGAGAAGTTGGTAAAATGCTTGGCAGAAGCCTACTCTCTTCTTATAATGCCTTATTAAAAATCTGGTGCTTAAACAGGCCATTGCAAAGGCTCTCAGTTAATTTGCCAAATGATTAAGATTCACGTTTTTCTGGGAATTACAGAAAGAGAGAAAAATCTCAGAGGGGCATGTGCATTTTTCACTAGAGGAACAAATAGTATATGGGAAAAGGACCTTGGATTTTCTCCCCAGCACTTGTACAACTGGCAGTTTCCAGAACCCACCTCTGTTTACCTTCTTGATTTGCTGGACTGTATTGAAAGGATTAGATTAAGGAAAAGAGGGTTGTTTGCATAGTCTGTTTGCCAGGGCTGTCCAGTCAGCCTGGGAAAAGAAAGGTTTCTGAGGGTTTGGATGAAAGGCCATGCTGGAGGAGAGTAGTTTCTATGTCTGTTCTACATTTCATTAAGGAGACTTTGTCAGCCCAAGCAGGCCACTGTGGGCCTTTTCTCATGGCAAAATGCAGAGGATTTGCAAAGTTTTTGTTACTGAGACTCTGGTGAAGGAAGACCCATGTAGCACAGTGGCTATCCTGCTTTAGGAATTATCTCCCCTCTGTACAAGTTCTGGGTCATTATTCTCTGAAGAATGAAAAATAATTAGCTTTGGTTTTAAAAATAGTTTATACTTGTTAGAAGTGATTCATGGTACATCAACTTCCAACTTGGAATAGCTTTAAATGACTTTATTTTCTTCTGAGGGTGAACCTAACTGACCCCATTTGGCTGTGACTTTGCAGGATGAAATTTGAATTGTTTGAGGCAAATCTTTTCCTTTTCATCATTTACTGTCTTTTCAAGGAAAGTTTATTGAGGATGTGTTGTACCTTGGGAAAGCTCAATTTTTTGAGTTGCTGCATTATTCATGAGAGGTTTTTTAAAGCTTTTCAAAAATATTTACTTTAATTTTTTTCTGAAGAAATATATTTCTTTTAATGAAGGAAACTTAATTTCTTTCATTGCTGCTGTCAATTTTCTATTTTTAAATGAAAGATTAACAATTCTATTTCACTTTATAAAAATAAACTAGAGACTTACATATTCACTAGATTGTTTTGTTGTAGGTATTCTTCCTTTTAAAATACAATGCTTAATAGATTTCCTAAGCATTTTGCCTTATTTTGAAATATGTTTCTGGGGTTACAGGCACCTGGCTCTTTCAATATTACTGTCCATGCTTGGTGCAGAATGAGAGCCGTAGCAGTTGGTGGGGTGGAGGGAGGTCAGCCTTGCATGCTCTGCATTCAGGAGATTAAAAGAATATAACATGCCAGGTGGTTTAAATGAGGGAAAGACAGCCCTCTGTACCGCTGTATAATTCCTGTGCAGTGATAAAAACTGTGACTTCTTAAAACAAAAGTAATCTGAAATAATGAACCCCTTTCTTTCAACTGTGGAAGTCAGATGTTTTTTGACCAACCTAAAAAGGCTTGACAAAGCTTAACAGATTTCCTGACTGAAAATTCTTATGATTATATATTGTTATAAAATTGTAAATTGTTTAAGCTTGAGAACCAAGGTTGACAATCTCAATTTAGAATTTTTAAAAGTTTTTTTTTAAAACAAACAAACAGATTTCATTCTGTTCTAAAAGCTATGATTTGTCCTTGTCTTTTTATAGACTCTAAAACTGTTTATACTTCACTAGAAAAATGGTTCCGAATTGAAAAACATACAGTATGGAGATTATAAATATGTACATACAGTATATATGTATACACATACACAGAGAGCAATATATTTGTATTTAGTCAGCAAAGAAAATACATTATTACTATAAGCGTTTGTGAGTGCTGGGGAAAAGACCAATAACTCACTTATTCCTGTAAGGGATATGAAGAAGCTGGACGATTGTCTCATTTGGTTAGTAGTTCTTTTGTAACTATTTAGCCAGTCATGTAACTGAGGAGAGATGGGGCATTATCCTAGCAATCAGGGAACATTGATTGAGTGTGTAGAAGTTGTACTGTAAATTATGTTATGTAATACCGAGATTTCATTGTATGCATAATATTAAAAAGATATGTGATTTGGGAAGCTCCAGTGATGAAATTCTCAGCACAAATGAAGATCAGATCACAACCTGCCTTGGATTTAATAGATAAATCCTAGTGAATCGCCTGATGCCCAAAGAGATAATGAGGGTCATACATCTACAAAGTTTCAGAGGGAGAAGCTGAATGCTCTTCCTATTCCAAAGCTAGAACTGTACTTGCTGTGCTCCACTGCAATAATTGTGGTCATGTTGAAATGATTTAAAGTTCGTTGGGTACATTTTGCTCAGTGTCAGCATCACATGAAAGTGTTGATGAATGCTGATAAAACTTTACTTCTTTAAAGGAAAAATGCAGCAATCCCCAAAAAAATGGTATTCAGAGATAATACAAAGTCTTTTACAAACAGTCCCTAACGTATCAGTTAAGTAATCAAATAATAGTTCACATTTGTGTAGCTCCTCTTGGTTTATAAAGTGTGCTTCTGACTTCTTCTTTACTCTGTGACCCACTGGTGTGAGCAAGTATTTTTCCTATTTTAGAGATGAGGTAACTATTTGAAACTTAGGGAGGTTGTCATTTGCTCAAGTTTACATAGCTGGTACAGGAAGAGGAAGGACTTGGACAGAATTTTTCTTCAAATCAGTCAAGCAATCAACAAGAATTTATTAAGTACTTACTATGTGCCAGGCACTATGCTAAATTTTAGAGATATAAAAATAGGAGTTCCTGCCCTCAAGGAGCTTACAATCAGTGGATCACAATGAAAACCCAAGTCCATTCCACTACACAAGCTTATTTTGGGGGCAGAGTTAGGAAACTTGAAATAGATTTTTCTTTAGAAATAATGATATAATAAATGGCTGCTATGTTCTTTTAAACTAGCAATATAGCTGAAATATTCTATGTCTGTAATTAAAAAGATAACACAAAGCAACATCATGGAATGACCTTTTAATTTTAAATATCATAAAAGATATATTAACACAGAAAGTAGTAGAAAACAATAGGTAACAATAGGGATAGAGAACTTTCAGGACGTGAAATATAACATATATAATTGCAAAACTAATGAAACAATAAAGAGAAAGCTTTATAATCTCATTTGAATATTAACATGAGGGAAAAAACCAATTTTAGTGGAGGCTGAGGAGGTAGATGGAAACTTTGGTGGAGATTCTGAAGGAAACACATGAACATTTTAAACAGTTTTAGAAATGGATGGAATGGATTCTTCTTACAGTTAATTTCACTGTGAAACTTAGGACTTTCCTTTTCCTGAACAGAAGTGTTGCCGATACCATTATTGAAGTAATTGAGGTTTGGAGGGGCTTACAAATACAATAACTTCACATTCAGCATTTATTAAGTGCCTTTTATGTGCTGTGTACTAGGCACCAGGACAGAAAGATGAAAATGAAACAATTTGTAAAAAAAAAATATTTATTTTTAGTTTTCAGCTTCACTTCCATAAGATTTTGTGTTCTAAATTTCCCCCTTCTCCCCAAGACAGTGTGCAATCTGATAAAGAGTATACCCATACCTTCATATTAAACATATTTTCACATTAGTCATGTTGTAAGAATCAGAACCAATGGGAGAAACCACAAGAGATAAGGAAACAAAAAGAAAAGAAAAAATTGTATGCTTACATCTGCATTCAGACTCCATAGATCTTTCTCTGGATGTGGATAGTATTTTCCATCATGAGTCTTTTGGAGTTGTCTTAAATCCTTGCATCGCTGAGAAGAGCTAAGTCTATCAGAGTTAATCTTCACACCAAGTTGCTGTTACTATGTTCTCCTGGTTCTGCTCACTTCACTCAGCATGAGTTCATGTAAGTCTACCTGCTAATCATTTCTCATAGAACAATAATATTGTATCACACTCATAAACCACAACTTGTTCAGCCATTTCCCAATTGATGGGCATCCCCTCAACTTTCATTTCTTGGCCACCACAAAAAGCACTGCTATAAATATTTTTGCATGTGTGGGTCCTTTTCCCATTTTTATGATCTCTTTGAGATATAGACCTAGAGGTGGTATTATTGCTGGGGTAGGCGTAGTCTTAGAACTCTTTGGGTATGGGAAAATGAAACAATTTTTTGTCTTATGTTCTGTCAGGGGAGACAACATGTATACATATTAGTATGTATATGTGTGTGTGTACATATATATATGTACACACACACATATACAGGAGGCAGGTAAAGGCCCAATGGATGGGGTGCTACCAGAATTCAAATCTCCCCTCAGACACTTACCAGTTCTTGACTTGTAAATGCTTGTTTTCTGGACTCTGGGCAAATCAGCTAACTTTTACCTACTTCAGTTTCCTCATCTGTAAAATGGGGATAATAACAGCATCTATTTTCCAGGGTTGTTGTGAGGATAAAATGAGATAATATTTGTAAAGCACTTTGAAAACCTTACAGTGCTATATAAATGCTAACTGTTGTTATTATACAAATCACATGAAAATAATTACAAGATAATTTTGTGGAAGGTGGATTGGGAGGGGGGCAGAAGGCTCTAGCACCTGCTGTTTCAGATAGAAGATATGATGTCCTCAACTTCCAAAGGAAAATATTTCTTTCATGCATGGGCCCTTGATACTATCTTGTCTCTTCTGAAAACCTATCCTATTAGTAATTCTTTCTTTCTTACCATCATCAATTTCTCTTTTGAATGGATATTTCCCTGCTGCTTCTAAACATTCATAAGTCTTCTCCATACTTTAAAAAAACAACCCCAAAAAACCTTCATTTTACCTCATCATTATTGTAAGTTATCTTTTATTTCATGGCTTGTCTTTCCTTTTTTGTGTTTGCCAAACTAGTCATCTCCACTTCTTCACCCTTTTCCATCTGACCCCTCCATTCCACTGAAACTGCCCTTCAAGTTACCAGTGATCCTTTGCTTGATAAATCCAAAGATCTCTTCTTGGTTTTCTTCCTCCTTCTGTCATTATAGTCCATTCTTTCTTTCTTTCCATGACTTCTATCATGCCTGACTTTCCTGATTCTTCTCTTTTTCTGATTACTATTGTTCAGTCTCCTAAGCTGGCATGTGCTTGGTCCTTAGTGTGGGTGCCCCCCAAGATTCTGGACTGAACTCTCTTCTCTTATCTCTCTTTTCTTTCTTGGCTATCTCATCTGCTCCCATGGTTTCAACTTCCCACGGTGGTATTTATCCTACAGAAGACACCGATTTACTTATAGAGGTATATGTTTTTTTTCTTGTATCCTCAGGAGCTTGTCTCTGGTTTCCTTCTTTCCTCCCCTCTGTTGCTGTGACATGCACCTTTCCTCCTGTACAGACCTCCAGAGCTAGGTATCCTTAGCCTTTTGGCATTCTGGAAAGTGTGGGGACCTAGTTCATTCTCTGCCCAGAGTAAAACCCATGGTAGAGGATTGATCCCAATCAAATTTCTGTTATCCTTTGTAATGTGCACAGAAGCTCCTTCCCCTAGAGAACTCTATGGAGAGAGGTCTTCTCTCCCTTAATCCACAATCTCCACCTAGTCACATTCCCTCTCCCTTGCGTGGCTGGGCTGAATAACTGCTTTGGGGGTACCAGGGAAGGAGCCGCTAGAGGAGGGCTCTGAGACTCAAGCCCATGAGGTTGCTTGTGCTGGCACGACCCAGTGCCAGGATGGAGTGAACTGGGAGCAGGGGCTCTGAGATTTTAATTTCTCCCAAATTATTTCATGCGACTTAACTTGTTCAATGTTTTTGTCTTCTGATAGATTCAGCTGCAATTGCTATAGATTGGTTGCCTATTTTTTTTGGAGGGTTTTTGGGTTGCAAAGTTCTGTGAAAAACAACTACTTTTCTGGCTGCTTTGGTTACTTTGCCATCCTGTCACCTTAATAAACATGGATTGAATTGAATGCTTGTTGAATTTGATCTTGAATCTTTCTTGCCATTTCAGTCTAACAGGCGTCCCCTGTTTCTCCCTGAATCCTTCTTGGTTTCATTGTGTTTTTCTGTTGAGGAGTCGAGTTAAGCATTCAGATTCTCAGATCTCGAGCTCATATTGAATGCCCCTTACTGAACTGAAGCAGCTGGTAGATCTCCTCAGCTGATGGCCTCCTCAGATTCCTAGTTCTTTTTTCCTGGAAGGGAATGTCAGACTTGTGGGGCTACATGTTATAAAATGGGTTGACTAGTTAAGACTCAAAGTGCCTTTTGTAAGATTGGCACGGCAGAAAGCCATAAACCGCAGGGTGAATACCAGGATTCTGGATGAGTTCTCTTCCACATATGCTTATTATCTAATCCCCCCAAACTACTTAGGGTTCTTAATCAGAAAAAGGGTGAATGAGGTAAGAACTAAAAGGAAAAGAGAAGATAAGAATGGGAGACTCTAAGCCCAGAGTGTGTGTGAGGGACTACAGTAGAGGGAAGCATAGCCAAGAGTCCTTCTGTGGTGGGAATGCTGAGGTGCTGACCTCGAGATAGACATAAACCTAGAGTGTAGAGAATGATGGAAAAAATAGATCAGTGGATTGTGATGAGAGTGACTGGGATGGTAGAGATTGTGACAGCCTCCTCATAGGTTTAGATCTGGAAAGGACTTTAAAAGTCATCTACTCTGACTCACTCATTTTACAAATGAGGAAACTGAGGCCTTCAGAGGTAAAGAGATTTGTTCAAGGTCATGCAGCACATGCCAGTGTTGGGATTCAGATGCAGGCACATCTTTCCAGTGTATCATCTAAGATGATTAGCTAACTAAGCATGTAGCAGCAGCAGTCAGAGAGAATAGGGAGGAAAGGGAAAAAAGATGCCCCAGTGGCAACAACAAAGGGAAGAAAGAATTCCTAGCAGCAGCATCTTGGAGAAGGGAAGGAGAAGGAGAATCAGTGGTAGGAAGGTGAACCCTTGAACAAGATGGCTATTAACATATGTGTGTTTGGGACTTGAAACTGGCCGTATTTCCTTTTCAAGAAAAAGGCAGTAAAATGTGAATTGAATGGGTATGTGTGTGTATGTGGTGTTGGGCTATTGTTTTTTCATCCATGTAATAATAGATTTTGTGTCTTAGGCACTAAGTTTAATTTCCACATCATACCATTTTATGCTTTTAAGCAGTTGGTGAATTATTACTGAGTCATAGGCTTTATTTAAAGCAATAATAAGATGGCCCTTTCCTTTTTATCCTCGGTTTTCTGACAAATGCTAAAGAGGAGGTGGTGAGAATCTTTGACACTTTTCTTTGGAGGTAGACTAGCAGTATTTAGTGTTTATTGGACAAGCTGCTGCTTTATGTTAAAAGAGCACACTGTTCTCTTTCTTGTTTCTTCTTTTAATTTCTGCAGTTCTTTTGCTCTATATATCACAAGATGTATGCTACTTCCTTGGGAATAAGAGCCTTGCTAAGAAAAAAAATGGTTTGAAGTTTAGAAGGAGAATTTCTGATGAATTAAAGTCATGAGCTTCTTTAGATATTCTTCAATTCATCTCCAGCCTTTTTATAATTAGTATGGACTGGGGCAAGATTGAGGGTGAGGAATAAGTAGATTTATGCATTGTTCAATCAGTTAGCTCACAGTACTTTACCAGTACAAGGATGAAGACCTTAATTTAATTATCTTAAAAATTATTATGATAATCCGTCTAATGAAAACTTAACTCCGTGGTCACTTTGTCAGCCTAGATCTAGCACGATGGGGTTGCTACAGTGCTGGCCTTGGAGTCAGGAGGGGCCTAGGTTCGAACCTTGCCTTTGACCATATTTCAGCTCTGTGAACTTGAGGCAAGTCACACAACCCTGTTGGCCCTCGGTTTACTCATCTGTAAAACAGTAGTTACTAATACTTATCTCATAGACTGCTTTGAGTCTCACATGAGATGATATATGAAAAGTACTTTGGAAACTTTAAAAACTTTACAAATGCTCATTATTTTCATCATTGTTGCTTTTACCAGAAACACAGCTGAAAACCAGAAATTAAGAGAAGGCCTGTGAGAACAAAAATAATTGTCACAAAGTCCGTACATTAACACTCTACCCATAGAAACTCTCACTCAGAACCGTTTTATTATTATTTGACAAATAAAAAGAAGAATGTGATTAATTTCCAAACTAATAGTGGGGAAAGGCACTGCTAGTGGTAGGTACATCAATAATAGCAAGAACTGCTATTTGACAATATGGGAGGAGACAGAAAAACTCCAGAAAGCAGACACGAGAACTCAAAGCACACGGTTGTCTGAGGCCATTTAACTCTATATAACTCAGAAAGTCCTGAAGACACCATAGTACAACAATTGATGATCTTTAACTATCAAGAAAAGGGTGAAATGTCGAAGAAATATTTCATATCTATTAGAAGAATTTCTGTGCAGAAGAGTTTAAGTTAGAAATAGGTTTAGGTGTGGAAAACTTAGCTATCCAGAAGGACTAATTGCCAAATAGTTAAGTTTAATTGGAGTTTTATTATAATAGTGTTATGAAGAGCTCATAAAATCAGGGCAGAAGTTAGATTTTATGTTCTAGAATACAACAATATTATGGGTTTCCTTACTTTGAACTTCTATCAATTTTTGACAGTCGTAGAACATTTCTATCTGAATTGATCATCTTATCAGATAGTTCCGTTCTGTTCTTACCCTAAAAATCTTCCTATTAGAAGATACTTCTAAAGACTAAATGTAACTTTAAAACATCTTGTCCTCTCAGATCATTCACTTACTTTCTGTCATCTTTAATCTGTCCTTATTCGCAGGCTCCTTCCCCTCCCCCACAAAAAACATGGCAGATCACTCCCATCCTTTAAACAAACAAGCTTCTCTACCTTGCCATCACTTCAAGCTGTTTCCTTTTGTTTTTTCTTCCTTTTCATTACTGTGAAGTTTTGTCTAGTTTCTTTGAAATCTCTAACCTGATTGACATTTTGTGCTCCTTGTGGAAATAGAAAACCTCTGATGTGGAGAGATGTTAGGTTGCTCCCAGAGCAGTAATCTATAATGGACTTCTGTGATGCTCTGATTATGAAACTAGGAAATTGAATCTCTTTATTTTATTTAAAAATAAAAAAATAAAACAGGGGGAAAATTCTTTTCAGCTAAATAACTTTTGGTGGGTTCTTTGATAGGTAGTTTTAGAAAAGCAAGTTAGCTGCCATGAGAAAGGGTTTGTTGGATCTTTTTATTGTTTCTTTTAAAAAATATTTTTAGCTTAAAGCTATTTATACGTTGGCAATATTCATTAGATTTTTACCCTGAGCTATTTCAGTTGCCTTCTTGCTAAACATATTAGGGATTTTCTTGCCCTCCTTCACCCACAACATTCTCCAGAGTAAATTTTCTTAAGGGAGTTCTAACTGCAGTGCCGTCCACCAGTCAGGGGTCTAATGACATTGGCATCCTGCCGCTACATCTACCCCACCTTCTCATTGGCTGGTTTTGATATAGGATACTAACATTCAAAGCATGACTTTGGTTAAGAAGATTCAGCTGGACTTTACTAGAGAAGGGTCAATTCTACATCATCCTCTCCTGGCTCTTCCTTATATATTCTCTCCCTGCTTTTTTTTTTTTTTTAAACTAGACCTGTGATTTTATTGGTGGAGAGAGCTACCCTACCAATTGCAGATCATGGACTTTCCTCCATGTCTGGAATGCCTTCCCTTCTCTGCTCTGCCTAAAGACTTCCCTCACTTCCTTTAAGTTTAAAATGTATTCTTTTCCTGGAAGCCTTCCTCAACCCCTTTTAATTCCAGAATTAAGGTTTTTTTTTTAATTTTGATTTGTATTTATTTTTATTTAGACTTCCTCACTAACACCCTTTGATAACATCATGCCATAGTAGGCACACAATCTTTAAAATGCATGGGGTTTCATAAGTAGCTTGTCAAGTACAGTATATTATCTGGTACTGGGCTTAAAGACAACACTTGTATTCTTCCATTTTTGTATGTGTTATGTAACACCATATTATTGGTCTAATCATGTGTTGGTAAGAAATTCAGAAGTAGTTTCTTTTTCTTTTGTCAGTGCCTTCTTAGTCAGATCTACCTTCTTATGGGAGAAATCATCAATAGGGAAGCCTTCCATAAATTTTCAGGATTTACCCTTAATTACAATTTAATGGCATTTGTGTTAAAAGCACTGACCTTCTCTCTGTTAATTCTTCCCTATTTATCCTGTATATAGCTTACTGTGTATATATTTGATTGTGTCCCCCCATTAAATTGTAAGCTCTTTGAGGGCAGGGACTGTCTTTTGACTCGTTCTTTAGCAGAGTACCTCACACAGAGTAGGAACTTAGTAAATGATTATCGTTTGATTAACTGATGATAATTTCTGCTCTCCTTTCATTGCCTTGATGACTTATCACATCTTTTAGGACATCCCTTCTTTCTTTCTTGGAGGTGGGGAGAGGGGAGACAATTGAGATTAAGTGACTTGCCCAGAGTCACACAGCTGATAAGTGTTTGAGGCCAAAGTTGAACTCAGGTCTCCCTGACTCCAGGACTAGTGCTCTATTAACTGTGCCACCTAGCTGCCCCATACTAATAGTAGTTCAAATTTATGTAGCATTTTTAGAAGTTGTTGTGCATTTATGATCTCCCTGACCCTTCTGAGATCATTATCTGTATTTCATATAGATGGAGCTCATGGAGGTTATGAAGTGACCAAGGTCACACCTTATTTAGTAAATGGTAGGATATGAACTTGGGCTTTTTGACTCAAAACCCAAGTATAAAAGAATGGAGTAGATAAAGAGATCTCCACCACCCGCTTTTCTTTTCCTGCCCTGTCTGGGAGTGTCTGAGGCTGAATTTGAATTCTTCCTGATCACAGGCCCAAGACTTTATCAATTGCAACTATTAGCTTAACCAGGTTGGAGACTGTTGACTAGGAGCTCAGTTGAAGATGGTTGCTGTTCAGTGGTTTTTCAGTGAGGTCTGACTCTTCATGATCCCATTTGAGGTTTTCTTGGCAAAGATCCTATAGTGTTTTGCCATTTTCTTCTCCAGTTCATTTTACAGATGAGAAAACTGAAGCAAACACAGTTAAGTGACCTCCCCAGGGTCACATAGCTAGTAAGTGTCTGAAGCCAGATTTAAACTCAGGAAAATGAGTCTTTCTAACTCCAAACCTGGCTCTTTATCCACTGTGATACCCAGCTGCTATAGCTGGAGATTCTGGCTTACCTCAGAGCTTTGAGTACTGAGTCCATCATCCTAGCCATCCTTGTTTCACATGCCTTACCCTGGTCACTTGCCTAGAGGTCAGATTTGTGATCTTGTGCTGGAACAGTGACCCTCTATGGTTTCTCCTTCAATTTCCAACTTTTTATTCAGTTAGATGTTCTTTTAAATACCTATAAGATAGATGAAATAACATTTCAAATGCATCAAATTTATTAAAAGATTTTAAAAATTCCTTTGGCAACCTGGAATTTGACTTAAAGAATAATATATGCATTTATATTGTAAAAATTATACTAATTATCATATTTCAATGTTTTCTTTCAGATACAGATGAATATAGACCTCCTGTATGGAAATCTTACTGTAAGTATGAAAACAAAAATGTAGACATATTGGTTATACAAAATATAGTACCATAAAAATGCAGCAGAAATAGCAAATATAAAACCATTAGTCTGAGAACTTTTGGATTTTGATCCATTCATTTCACAAGTAGTATACAGAAGGATGGTTTAGGTTTTCGTGGTAGTCATGATTATGATGGAGCACAGCCATCTCTGCAGGATTCATTAATGGTCTGAATTTTTGGAAAGCTTAGAGTTCTGCAGTGATCACACATGCATCACACTTGCACACGTGCACAGAATTTGATTTCCTGGGGTTGGAGCTGGGTGATTCAGTACTGCAGATGGATATGATAGAGAAAAATGGAAAGTAAGAATTCAGTCATTCACATGGGTTTATTTCTAAAATTTTTTTTTATTTTGTAATTATAATAATTACACATAATTACAATAAATAACGCAAGCATTTCCATAGCATAGTATAATTTTTAAAAGATGATTACACATGAAACTGCAAATCCATTGTGTATAATTTGCTATTCCTTTGAAATATATAATAAAGTTACATAATTTTTTTCCTTTTTTTTCTTCTTTCCCCCCATCCTGGAGATGGTTACCATTAGACACAAATAAGTATGTATGTGTGTATATCTATATATATCTATATACATATGTATGTGCATATGGGTATATTTATATATTCATGTACATACAGATATATGCATATATAGATATGTGTATATATACATATAGATAAAATCATTCTACACATACTTCCATTTATCTCTGGATGCAAATAGCATCTTCCTTCATATGTCCTTTGTACTTAATTTCAATTCCTATTTTCTTTTCATGGAACATGGACATCAAACTGCAGATGGGTACTTTAGAAAGCTACTAAGATAGGATGAAAAGGAGCAATGAGTCAAAAGGAAAAGCACATTTCATTTAGGAATAACTTTTCCATTAGAGCATAGACAGAGGCATACTAAGCATGCATACCTCATACCTCTTTCCATCTTGCATATTTTTCAATACATGTGGAATCCTCTTTATCCCAGGATTTATTATCCACATCTCTGGAGTTATGATGATATATTTTATTTGGTCTGAACTTATGCTTTCATTGGTTTTGAGAATTCCTAATGAAGTTCCTTCTCTGCAGATCAGTAGCTGTTTGCAACTTATATGCCTAGAGTTGCATGGGATCCTCAGAAGGTCAATTACTTACCTTTTAGTGTAAGTGGTAGGCCAAGTATTCCTGAGGAAGCTGGTTCTCTAGCCACTCTGTCATGTTGACTTTCTAGAAGTAAAAGTTATCACACAAAACTGCTCATGAACTTACCAGCTAGAAAATTGGTCCCCACTCAGACATCCCTTCCTGGGTAATACAAACATCTCTTTACACTGAATCAACTGACTTTATTGGTCTTTTCAAAGGATTAAGAAAGGTCCATGGGGAAATTGATGAGGACCTTGAATATTGCTTCAAAAATAAAATGTGCAATGAAAGATGTCGTATCATCTTATCATAAAATTTTGGTAGAAAAATTGCTCCCCCTCAAACAAACACTTGACACCTTCCATATTTATTCTAAGAATTAGTACATAAATATCACTATAACCTAAATTTTATTAAACATAAGATAAAATAAACAGATTTTCATATTTTAGCTTCATTTATAAAATATTTTTCAACATTTACTATGAAATATTGCTTCTGATTTTCAGTGGATTCACTTTAAGTGAATTTTTTCTATTTTTTCTATTTTCTATTCGATTTCTATTTATTTATTTTCAGTTTTTTTTCTATTTTAATAATAAGGACTATTTATATTTTTGAGGGAATTTCCTACAAAGAATGCCTCATAGGAAAACAAGTTGTTTTCATTTCTCTCCTCTCACTACTAAAGTCTAATCTCTCACCATTTAGCAGAAACAGATTTTTGCCCCCCAAATACTGGTAATCTTTAAGCTCACTTCCACTTCTAAATCTTAGAAGTCTACTGATCCCAAGATGCCAATACTTTAAAAGAATCAAAGGAGAAAAAAATAAAATCTAGTCTCCACTACTTACAAATTTGAAAACAGCAGTACTTTGAATTTGGAAATCTTAGAAGTCATTAGAATTCAAACAAAAACCACTTTGAATAACTGAAAGAAAAAAATGGTATTTTATTTATTTTTATTTTTTAGAAACTGGTGTTTTAAGTAGAGGCTTTTAGCATCATTATAAATGTAAAGAGTTTGTCCTCGGTACCTAATGTTCCCAAGTTTTTGAATGCTAGACTAAAAAAGTTGCTAAATTTTGCTTCTTAACCTTATGGTGGCTATATGGTCCCCAAACACTTATAACTAGATATATAGTTTTCCATTTTAAGCTCATTATAGTAAATAAAGTACAAACAGTCCATAAAAGTTGCCATAGGTGCTTTTTCATCTGCTACTCCCTTTCCATCTCTGGAGTGTGTAGTTCAAAGGGTACCCGGGATGACTAATGTACTCTAAGCAGTTTTTGTCTCATAATACCAATGACCAGAAGCCTAATTAACGTCATTCTAGGCACTCACTGTTTTTAAGTTACCATTTTTCCTTTCCTTTTCTTTTCTTTTTTCTGTACAATGACTGGTGCTCTTCATATTACTGAAGGTAAAGCTATTTATTCAGCATGTAGATCTGTTTTGTGACTTTTATAGAAATGTTTTATGCTTTCTCCCCGTAAGGTTATTGATTGGTGCCCATACCAGGTGCAAGTTTTGTTTTCAGCATCTTAAAAAAAACCAAAACCCGATAGTTAGCATGTATCTAGGAAAACATAATATTTTCAAATGTGAATGGCATTTCTGTTGCACTATATAATTCCTCATAACTTTAATGGCCTGAACCCAACACTATAGTAATAGCTGAATTAGGAGAAAATTAAGAGCCTGAGGTCTATGTTACTTCCATCAAGTAGGAAAATCTTTCCTTCTAGAAACCATCATGATTACCCTCTAGTTATTAAGTTTATGTGGAAAGGTCTATTTTCTTTTTATTAAACTCCTTTCCCCATAAAATCTACAACATTAGAGTATGTGTTCGTCCTTCGTTGCTGAAGAAGACCATGCCATCAGAGAAATAATGACATGACTTGCACTTTACTTTGAGTGAGGGAGGGCTGTGCAGGTCACTAGCCTCACTTCTCCTCCAGAGCCATCTGAATCCAGTGACCAGATATTCATCAGGATGACTGGAGATGACCCAGGATGGACTGGAGATGACCCAGGATGAGGCAATTGGGGTTAAGTGACTTGCCCAAGGCCACACAGCTAGTGAGTGTCAAGTGTCTGAGGTGAGGTTTGAACTCAGGTCCTCCTGACTCCTGCACTGGTGCTCTATCCACTGCACCACTTAGCTGCCCTGACAACATTAGAGTGGGCATGGCACTAATAGGTGATTGACTTGCCACCCATGAGACAAGGGAGTGGGCTCCTCTGATCCACTGAAGTCAGAGTATTCTCTGAATTGCCTTAAAAAAAATCAGGAACAAGAGGCAGGGATGCAGGAAATTTAGCTGTTGTCACATCAAGCAAGCACTAGGGAGCAGGGTAATGCCCAGTCTCTGGGTCAGTTAAGCCTTAGTGTAGCATCTTGGGTGGTACCAGTTTAATTGGTTTTCACTGCTTACATTTCTAAAAAGATAAAGCAAGAATCAAAGTATAAAAATATTCCCCTAAACTGAAATACACTATCATTTCTGTCATTTTGGTCCATGGGTTACTACCAGATGATCACCCCACCAAGCTGTCTTCCAGGTTACTATAGACACTTGACAAGTTGCTTGTTTGCCTACTGGACTAGTGTCTTGACCATGTAAGTCACTCCTTGGGGGGTGCACTGAGTTCTCTCATCTGTCTCAGTTGTAGCAGTCAGCAGTCTATGTCATAGATTGCTGTCACTGGACCTCTGGTGGCTTCTCTAAACTTTCAGAGCTCACTAGATCTCAACCTGGTTTGTTACATTCTTATGCTCATTCGTCTAAGAGCAAAAATGGATAAATGCTGGTGCTACTTCTCACTCCTACCCAGTGGCTTAGAGCAGTTTCTTGCCTCAGTCGATACCAGAAAAGGAAAAAAAAAATGATTTGGTTTGTTCATACCTTTCTTTTGCAGGCACCCCCTCTTCCCACTCAGTGGTCAGTTAAAAGACTTTTCTTTGGCATGCAATAAACAGACAGGAAACTGTCATAGAATATCTATGTATATTGAGAGTTGGGGGCAGGGCCTTTCCATTATACATTATCATGTACTTTCTAGAAGCAGGCTCATTAACCCTCCACACAGGATGGCAGGAGCCAGAGTCCCCAACTCATGCTCTGAAGACTGGATCCCTATTGGTTAGTTCCTCCGTCCCATTATAGAAAAAAAAAGTGTGTTGAGTTCTAAGTCAAATCTAACCTCCAACACTTGTTATCTGTGTGACCCCCAGGCTTCAGTTTCCTCAACTGTAAAATAGGTATAATAATAGATACTATATAATAATAGCACCTACTTCCCAAGATTCTTGTGAGGGTCAAATGAAATGTTATTCATAAAGTGTTTAGCACAGTGCCTAGCAAATAGTAGGTACTTAATAAGTCCTTCCTTCCTCCCCTCCCTTCCTCTCTGTCCTTCCTTCCTTCCTTCCTTCCTTCCTTCCTTCCTTCCTTCCTTCCTTCCTTCCTTCCTTCCTTCCTTCCTTCCTTCCTTCCTTCCTCCCTCCCTCCCTCCCTTCCTCCCTCCCTCCCTCCCTTCCTTCCTTCCTTCCTTCCTTCCTTCCTTCCTTCCTTCCTTCCTTCCTTCCTTCCTCCCTTCCTTCCTCCCTTCCTCCCTTCCTTCCTTCCTTCCTCCCTTCCTCCCTCCCTTCCTTCCTCCTTAAGTGTAATATTTTGATTTTGGATAATTTGAAAGGCAAAGTATGGCTTTATGTAAATTCCATTAAGCATGCCTTTTAAAAATAATTCTGATTTAGTTGAGCTTTTAAGATAATACGAGGTAAAATCTCACTAATTTAGGCCAGTAAGAGAAAAGTCAGTCTTTGTAGTGTGACAAATTAAATAGTAAAATCCAATTGCCTTATGTGTAAATACACACAGTAATTTGAATAATATGGGCAAAATTTTTCTTATCAGGTCTTTGGGAGTCTTTCAATAGAAATATTTAAAAGAAACATTTTTATATATATCCAATCAAGATCGAGACACAAAAGGTTTGAAAGAAGGTAGGTTTCTCACATACCTTCTCAGCAGCAACAACAAAATGGAAACATCCAAAGATAAGAAAAGGGGCTAAAAAAGTACATGAAAAAAATTAATTAATCCAACATAGAAAATATGCAGTGACGAAAAGTGCCAATACAATTAAAAAAATACCACAGAGCAACTGAAAAAGATAAAATGCCTGAAGCAAAACAGATAGGAAAAGAAACAATGCAAGATATTTTGCATGATGTCAGATAGATAAATGACACACCTACAGAAATTAAGCAAGAATTAACAGTGGTGAGAAAAGTTGAAGAAAGTTAAAGAAAACCGCAAGAGAGAAACTCACACTTGAATTAAGATTCTAGGAAAAAAAACATCTGGAGGAAATATCCAAATCAAAAACTGTAGTTATGAGGGTTCCCCAAGTTTCCATCCTAGCCACCCTCTTCTGTCTCTTTCTTGGTACTCTCATCAATTTCTAAAGGTTTAACTATCAGCTCTACGCACATGACTCACGGATACATCTGTATGACTCCAGTCTTTTTCTTAGTTTCAGTCCCAGGATGGGCCAGAGATATTTTAAACTCAACTTGTCCAAAATTGAACACAATCTTTCTTCAAACTTTCCTATTTATGATAGAGTGCCCACCATCCTTTCAGGCTCCCACGTTTATAAACTCAGCATTATTCTGGGCTCGTCACTCCTCCTCACCCTTCACATATAATCAGTTGTGGATTCTTGCTGATTCTGTCTTTACCGGCACCTCCTACAGCTGATTCCTTCTCGCTACTTCACAGTCACCAAGTTGGTTCAGGATTTTATCACCACTTGCCTTAGTTATTACAGCTGCCTCCTAATGTGACTCTCTATCTCAATTCTCTCACAGCTCCAGTCCATCCTAGACGCTGATGTCTAAGTAATCTTTTTTAAGTATAGATCTGACTGTATGCCGCCAAGGACAAAATATAAACTCCTCTGTTTAACCTTTAAAGTTCTAGACAGTCTGGCTGCAACCTGTCTTTCCAATCTCGCTGGGCATTAGCTTCCCCGCCCCGCCCCGTCTTGCACTTGGTGATCCAACCAAACAGGTGTTTTTAAAGTTCTTCAAACATGGTATTGCATCTCTCATTTCTGTGTCCTTGCTCTGGTTGTACTACATATCTAGGCTTTACCCTCTCCTTACCTCCATCTCACAGAGTCCTTTTTTTCAAGGAATAGCTCAAGCACCATCTTTCACATGAAGTCTTTCTGGATCTTCCTAGCTGCTAGTGCCTTCTCTCTCAGATTCTCATCTATTTAACCATTTTGTATAATACTTCTATTCATTCACTTTATATTTAGATTTAGGTAGTCAGGAAGTACAGTGGATAGAATGCTAGACCTGGAATCAAGAACACCTCAGTTCAAATCCAGCATCAAACACTTACTAGTTGTGTGCCTTGAGCCAATCATTTAATTTCTGTCTGCCTCAGTTTCCTCATCTGTGAAATGGAGATGACAATAGCATCTAGGGTTATTGGGAAAATCAAAACATATATATATATATATATATATATACATATATATATATATATATATATATATATATATATATATATATATATATATATATATATATATATATAAAGCACATAGGACAGTGCCTGGCACATGGTAGGTGATATATTAATGATAACTGTTTTATTATTATTCTCTCTCTCTCTCTCTATATATATATGTAAACCTTTATAAATGTACTTCTCCTACATTATAATGTAAGCTCTTTGAAAGAAGGAATTGTTTCATTCTTTCTACTTATTTCTTCAGTGCAAAGCACAGTTCCTTATACATAATAGGTGATTAATAAATACTTATTAATTGATAAGAAAACTACCAGTATAAGAATATAATAGAAAATCTGAAGGAATCCATGGACTCATCCAACAAAAGACTAATAATTATAATGGAAAACAGAATAATGGCCCGTTCAGGTTGTCGGAGAAAAGGTAGACTACAAAATATCGAGTTATCTAAAGAGCTAGAAAATATACAGAATCAAGTAACAGAACAAGGAGCAATTTCAGGATTAGTAACATCCCAGAAAAATTGGGACAGACACAAATAGGAACACATTTAAGGAAATGGTCAAAGAAAACTTACCAGACTTAGCAAAACCATACAAAAATAGATTTGCATTTTTTAAAAAAATGTACAAGACAATAATGGCAAGGAATCCAAGACCCATTGTGGCTCCTAGACACATTATGGTCAAACTCTATTATAATGAAGAAGGAAAAAAGTCCAAAGTGTGAAAAAAAGAGGCAGAAATTTCGTACCAAGGAATTTTAATTACGTTGATAGCAAATTTCTCAAGGAAGATTGCTATGACCAGCAATTCTACTCCATTCTAGTGACATACTCATCATCACTCCTAAGTATTCTACCTCTGTGATTGAGAATTCTGAAGTTCCTCTGACCATAGCCTCCCTGTTTTTCTAATATACTTATGCTTTACCCATCCTAGTTTTTCTAGTTCATCACTCCCTGATGTGGTCTCACTTTCCTCCTTTTCAAAATCTTACTTCTAGGGCTGTGAGGTGGTGCAGTGAATAGAGCACTGGCCCTGCAGTCAGAAGAGCCTACGTTCAAATTCAGACACTTGACACTTACTAGCTGTGTGACCTTCGGCAAGACACTTAACCCCAATTGCCTTGCCTTCCCCCACCAAAAAACAAATAAAAACTTGATTCTGCAGTTAACTGATTTAATTTCACGTTGTCCTCTGTTTTCAGATCCCTTGCTCTCTTGTCATGGGGTTATAGGATTATAGATTTAGAGCTTGAAGAAATCTACTTAGAAGTCATTAAGTGCAGCTTCCTTATTTTACAGAGGAAGGAACTGAGCCAAAGGGAAGTTACGTGACTTGACCTGGGTCACACAATTACTTTATGTCTGAGGCAGGATTGAAATACATATTTTTATGACTCCAAATCCAGCATGTTATTAACTATGTCACCTAAGCCTCCTTAAAAACACAGTTTTTATCACTAGTCATTGTTTCCCAAATCCCAATAGGAAATGATGCCTAGCATCTTGCCTTCTCAACTCCTTTTAATGTTATGTTTAATACTGCTGAAGTCACACAACTAGGCTGGCTAGATCTATGACAGATATGTTATTTTATCTTAACTAGACCCTCACTGCTGCCTCGAAATCTTTTTCTTCATTCCTGATTTGCTTCCTATCACAAACCTACCACGTTCTTTCCCAGACGTCTCTCCTCAGGTCATCTACACCATTCTCTCCTTGTTCCTCTCAACAGAAGATTCACCTCGTATTTTACAAAGTAAATTGAAGCAATTTGTTCTGAGCTACCTCTTCTCTCTAATCCAACCCCTCAAAGCCCCTCAACATCATGCCCCATTCTTTCCTCCTTTTTCTGTAATCCTAGAAAAATACATGATTTTACTGCTTTACTACTTTAATCAATCAACTAATCAAATCAGCAAGGAGATGTTAAACATCTACTGTGTATAAAGCACTAGGCAAAGTACTGGGGATAAAAAGATAGAAATGAAACACTTCCTGCCCTCAAGAAACTTAATAGTTTGTAAAACGAAATATATTCTATTTTACTTGTGCCCTTGATTCTATTCCTTTCCATTTCCTCTGATGTGGCCCCATTCCCTTTGGCTTCCTAATTTTTTTTTTCATCAAATATAGACATTTTTATCAAGCGTGTTAACTATTTGTTTTTTTTTTTTAACATTCAGTACAATACTTGCTGTTAAGTGAATTCTCATAATTGTGATTGGAGTCCTAAAGCATCACTACCATAATTGATTAAATACATATTATGATAGTCAAGAATAGTTACAAGATGGACATTTGAAAAGCGTTTAGATTTTGATGAAGGAAGATAAGGCAAACATTGTAATTCTAATATTAAATATAAATGGAATAAACTTTGTAATAAAAAACTGGACGAAAATGTTGGTCAACAAACGTTATTAAGACAATATGCCAGGAACTGTATTGTACCAATAATATATTGGTCCTAACTATGGAGAGTGTTAGGAACCTTTCTTCTCAGTCATTTTTGGAAATACCATAAATTATTAACTGGGATTCAGTTACTTTCTAGCTCTTTGGAGTAGAGGATATTCTAATGCTTTGACCTAGTCCCATCTCCACTCGTCAGCTCCATCCAGGAAAGTGTGAGACTGATGAAATACTGGGAGCTCTTTCCTATCATGTATGGCAGGGTCTCTTGATTCAAACTTATCCCTTGGAAAACTGTGTGAAAAGAACTGGTCTTAATATCTGGAGGAGCTTGAAATGTGGAAAGTAAGATAATGTCTCTTACTCTTTTGGTTAGTAGAGATGAGAAAAGGCTGAAGAGTAGGGAAGCAGCATAACCACAAAAGGTGACCACAAAAGGCAACTCTTCATGACATGGGTCTTCTCAACTCTTTTCTCCTTTCTACTCAGCTGAAGAGCAAAGCCTTCTGGCTTCTCCTTCCCTCCCTCCCTCCCTCCCTCCCTTCCTCCCTTCCTTCCTTCCTTCCTTCTTTCCTTCTTTCCTTTCTCCTTAAAGGGCCAGGAGAGAAGAGCACTTTTTCACCTGCCACTCTTCATTCCCCAGTGGTCAAGCATCTTTAGTGTAGCCCTTCTGTAGCCCTGTCTGCTGCTTCATAGACCCAACTGGGTCTAGGAGAGATATTGACTAGTAATCAATTTCTGCTCTCTTTTTAGGATAGACACACGATTTTATGGTGGTGAGAGGCAGCATAGTGTAGCAAGTAGATAGACAATTGGCTTAATTGGTACATTCAAGCATACCCTCTGACATATACTGGCTATTTGACTGTGGTCAAGACTCTTAGCCTCACAATGCTCCAGGCAATTTTCTATGACTCTAAGTTCTTAGGATCATAGATTTTAGACCTAGAAGGGACCTTAGGAATTATATAGTACAACCCTCTCTTTTTATAGGTGAAGAAATTGAGGCACGGAAAGTAAATTAACTTGCCCAAAGTCAATAGAGCTAAGACTCCAAATATGTTGGTATATTAAATTTGTTCCCAGGCACTCCCTACATTGATCCAATAAAAATTAGGGTTATTAAGAAATATATTTTTCATTATATTGGATTCATTGTTATAATATATGCGCATATTTATGTTTATATTGACCTAATAATTCCCCCATTAGCCCACTGTTGATGGTCCCCATTAAATACTTCTCTTTTAAGCAAAATGGTTATTTAGTGGGGTTCAGCTTAACATGCTCTCTGGAAGGGAGGGGGGGAAAAGGTTGAGCTGGTCACTGCCCCCAAAGCAGACCCCTAAGGACAAAGATTTATGTCCTTGCTTATGTATGTATTTTTTTAAAATGAAGAATACAAAGAAACACAGAAATACCTTTATAAAGCATGCAAAACAAGATCATCACAACAGAAAGTGCACATGCATTAACTCCAGTTATCTGTAGGAAATGGAAACAAGGTCCAAGATGGCAGAAGTTCAGTTGGACTTCAGAAAAGACACCAGACAAATACATTTATTTGCTTATTGTCTGTTGAGCCGTTTGGATCCACTTTGTTAATTTCTAAGAGTTTTATATGGGATTTTGTTTCCTGTTTTCTCTGCTTTGTTGATAGTTATTCAGTTTGTAATGTTTACATTTTTAAAAATTCCTTGCACAAGGGCTCTTCTGAAGTTCTTGAGAATACTTAAAATGTTTTGTTGTCTTAAACAAGTTCAATAATTCATTCCATAACTTTGTTTACACCATGAATAATTCAGCAGTCCATTCGAGTAGAATATAGAGGTGAACTTCAGCCCCTATTGAATGATCAAAACATTTTAAATGAGAGGGTTCTGAATTAATAGTACCTTGCTGTTTTGTAGGGTTTTAGGAAATTGGTCATGTTGACAGGTATTTTCCCCGTGAATATGGATTGATTATATGTATTTATGTAATGTTTATAGTTTCAAGAGTGGTTTCTGCTCTTTATTATTGAAAGAAAAAGAATCTTGACTATATCACCATCTAAATCCAATCTAGAGATTTTTATCCGAAAAATTCTTTTCTTTCCCACTCCCCCCCCCAACTCTCATGCATCACCATATGTCAAATCGACAAGCAAAAAACAACAAGCCCTCAGTAGACTTCTACTACATGCTAGGTACTGTGCTAAGCTCTGGGGAGAGGGAGAAAGGCAAAAACAATATCCTCAAGGAGCTCACAACATAACGGAGGAGACAACATGCCAACAAACATATACAAACAAAATATCTACGTACAATAAAAATGGGAGATAATGACAGAAGGACGTCATTAACGTTGAATGGGGCCAGGAAAAGATTCTAATAAATAGGGATTTTGGTTGAGACTTGAAGGATGCCAGGGAAACCAGGAAGCAGAGATGAGGAGGGAGAGAATTTCAAGCATGGCAGATAATCTCTGGAGCTGGAGATAGGGTGTTTTGTTTGAGGAACAACCAGGAGGCCATTGTCACTAGATTATAGAGTATACAAGGCTGTGGAAGGAGGCAGGGATTAAGGTGTAAAACTGCAAAGGTAGCGGAATTAAGGTTATGCAAAACTTCAAAAGACAAATGGAGAATTCTGAATGTAACAAGGAATCACTAGAGTTTATTGAGGGAAGCTCAATAGACAGAGTGCCCAGCCTGTCCTGGAGCCAGGAAGACACCTCTTTTTAAATCCAGCCTCAGATAATTACTAGCTGTGTGACCCTAGCATGGCACTTTACTCTGTTTACCTCAGTTTCTTCATCTATAAAATGAGCTGGAAAAGTAAATGGCAAACCATTCCAGTATCTTTGCTGAAAAAACCCCAAATGGGGTCACAAAGAGTCGAACACTACAGAAAAAGAACTCACCAAGGAGTTTATTGAGTAGGGGAATGACAGACGTAGTCTGATGCATACTTTGGAAGATCATTTTGATAGCTGAGTAGAAGACCGACTGGAGTATGGGGACTCTCGAGGTAGAGAGACCAACCAGCAGGCTATTTCCATAGTCCAAGTGTGAGGTGATGAAGGCATGCATCAAGTTGGTGGCAATGTAAGAAAAAATAAGTATATTTAGATGAGAGATGTTGTAAAACTGGACATGATGGGGATACAAAAGCAAAACAAGCAAAAAAACAGAACAGAAACAAAATTTTGCCCATAAGGAGCATTCTGCTGGGAAGAGACAACATGTTAAAAAGTAAATATGAAATAATTTTTGAAAGGAGAGAGCCTTTACAACAAGGATGATCAGGAAAGGCTTCCTGTAGGAGGTGGCCCCTGAGTTAAGCCTTGAGGGAAGATAAGATTTCTAAGAGGAGAAAATGAATGGGTCGTATATTGTAGGGAGCTGGGACAGCCCAGGCAAACCCTGTACAAAGGGACAGACGTGAAGGATGGAATGCCAAGGATGGGAAAGGATGGGAAATAGCAACTAATCTAATTTGCTTGTAATGTAAAATTTGAGAAGGGAAAAGTTTGACTGAAGTCAGACTGGGAATGCCCTTAATAGTTAAGAAGATTCTATTGCATCCAAGAGATTTAGCCAAAGGAGATTCTGAAACCAGTGGAGTTACATGATCAGACCTGTGGAATCACCGTTTTATATGTGTTGGTAACATTTTACATCTGAATGGCCATGATTAAGTCTGAGAAGTTAGAGGTCCTCACGAGTGAGCCAGCTTCCTAGAGCCTCTTCAGTGCTGCTGAAGGAAACCTGGAGTTTCTCTAAGCAGGAAGTTAAGCACAGTAGATCTGTGAGCTTGATGTTTCTCTTTGTGCCCCACATGGTGGACAGAGTGATAAATTAGAGACATTTCATCATGAAAAACCTTTTCCAGCCCCCCTACTTTTTAAGGCAGTTGGGGTTAAGTGACTTACCCAGGGTCACACAGCTAAGGTGTATCTGAAGCCACATTTGAACTCAAGTCCTCCTGACTCTAAGACTGGTGTTCTATCCTCTGTACTACCTAGTGGCTCCCTAGCCTTTCCTTAAGGGAGAATAAAAGGCTACAATTTTTTTGGAGGGGAGAGGGGCAAGGGGCTATCATCTTCCTCTACTGTCAGGTCAGACCTAGGCAAACTTACGGAGCAAAGTTTGGTTTTAGGGACTTCCATCTTCCATCCATCTGTTTATGTTTCTTCCCATTGTTGTTCGCAGAAACAGCTTTCCCCCGACTCCCGTTAAGAAGCTTAGTACATTCACAGTCTACTTCTTCACGCCCATCAAAACCCTGTTTTCTGGGAAATATCTGATAAAAATCATTCACCAATGAAGTATAAATAATAACAGTTAGCTAGCATTTATATAGTGCTTTAGAATTGGCAAAGGGAAAGACCTTTTCATGTGTTATCACATGTGATGATTCTCGTAACAACTCTGTCAATAGGTAGTTTTTTATCCCTATTTCATAGATGAGAAAACTAAGACTGAGTTATAGTTAGAGAGGTTAAGTGATTTGTCCAATAGCTAATAAATGTCCAAGACAAGATTTGAGCGTAGGTCTTCCTGACTCCTAGTCCAGTGCTTTTATCCACTAAACTACCTAGTTGTCTATGATTAATAAAACTGCATGTATTATTGATCCTAAATGTATTTGCATTTTAATGAGGACAAAATCAAAAGAATGACTTTCTAATTGTGGGATTCTAATCATCTACAATAGTAGACTTTCCTAGTCCTTCTGAATTCAATTCAGTTGAAGAGGTTAATTCAGTAAACATTTATTTAACGAATGCAGCAAACACCTTATCGATTATTCCTCGGCCCTTTCTGAAGTCACACTGGCTCTCAGGTATATGATCATCTTCCAGGTGAAGGATCAGCCTATTTAGGAGGACTCTAGCAAGAATTTTTCCAGCAATGACTAAGAGAGAGAGACCCCTCTGTGATTGTCACAAGACAATCTATTCCCTTTACCTTTATAGAGATGGACAATGGAGACATCCTTGAACTCCTGGGGGATAGCCTCCTCTTGCCATATAACCTGAAAAATTTCAGTCAGCTTTTATATGAGGAATGGTCCTCCTACCTTGTAAATCTCAGCTGAAATAGAATCAGCACCAGGTGCTTTGCCACATGAAAGGAGTCTAATGGCTCTCAAAACCTCTTCTTCAGATGGAAGTTCAGCTAAGGAGGGATTGACTTCAACCTGAGGTAAACAGTCAGTGGCCTCAGCATTGATTGATGATGATCTGTTGAGAGCACTATGGAAGTGTTCAGCCTATCTCTCTAGGATCACATCCTTATTGCTAATCAATGTGGCTCCATCAGCACTAAGTAGTTAGGATGCACCATAGGTTTTTGGTTCATAAATAGCTTTCAGGGAATCATAAAAGCTTGCTAGAGTTCTCCTTAACAGGCTGATCCTTCAACTGGAAGATGATCATATACTTGATAGCCAGTGTGGTTTCTGAAAGGGTCGAGGAATAGTCAATATGGTGTTTGCGGCCTGCCAACTCCAGGAGAAATGCCAGGAGCAAAACGCAGGTCAGAACACAATATTTGTAGATCTGACCAAGACCTTTGACACCGTTAGTGGTGAGGGCTTATGGAAAACTAATGTCAAAATCTGGTTGCTCAAAGAAGTTCATCAATATTGTACCTCAATTTCATGATGGCATGTTTGCCTGGGTTCTGGATAATGGACAATGCTCTTGTGCCTTCCCAGTCACCAATGGAATGAAACAGGACTGTGTGCTTGCTCCCATGCTTTTTAGCATGATGTTTTCAGCCATGTTGACAAATGCTTTCAATGAGGATGAACACGGCATCAAGGTCAACTACTGTACTGATGGCAAGTTCTTCAGTATGAAAAGGCTACAAGTCAAGGCCAAAGTGGAGGGAGTGTTGGTACATGATTTTCTCTTTTCAGATGATTGTGCACTCAGTGCAGCCTCTGAAGCTGAGATGCAACAAAGTATGGATCAATTCTCTGCTGCCTGTGCTAATTTTGGCCTAGTAATCAACACCAAGAAAACACAGGTGCTCCATCAGCCATCAACACACCATCCATATGTGGAACCATTGGTTACAACAAATGGAGAAGTTTGGAATGCCATGGATAAGTTCACTTACCTTGGTAGTGTACTTTCCAGGGATGTACACATTGACAGTGAGGTTGATGCACACATTGCCAGAACTAACTCAGTGTTTGGGAGGCTCTGAAGAAAAGTTGGGAAAGAAGAAGTATTAGACTGACTACCAAACTGAAGGTCTACAGAGGCATTGTGCTGACGTCATTGTTATATGCTTGTGAAACATGGACAGTCTACCAGCTCCGTGCCAGAAAACTGAATTGCTTCCATTTGAACTGTCTTAGGAAGATTCTGAGGATCACCTGGCAGGATAAGGTACCAGACACTGAAGTCCATGCTCCAGCTGAACTGCCAGGTATTCAAACTATACCTCAGAGAGCACAACTCTGATGGGCTGGCCATGTTGTTTGAAGACAAAATGTGTGCTTGCCAAAAAGACTATTTTTATGGAGAACTAGCATGGGGCAGACGATCACATGGTGGCCAGAAGAAGTGGTACAAGGACACTCTCAAGAACTTTGAATTTGACTGTGCAACATGAGAGACACTGGCACAGGACCACTCAGCAAGGTGTGCCCACATCAGAAAGGGTGCTGTGCTCTTTGAGCAAACCACAATTGAGACAGCACAAAGTAAATGCAGGATGTGCAAATTTAGGATATCCACCCCAAATGTTCATATGGACTATCTGTGCCCAACCTGTGGTAGAGCATTCTGAGCTCATATTGGTCTGATCAGTCACAGTCAGACACACTAAAAAGGACAATCACCACCACCACCACCACCACCACTATTTAATGAATCACTTCACACTGTTCATTAGAAAGTGCCTCTGCCTACTCTTCTTGGAGTAATATGTTTTCAGTGATGGAACCCAATGTGTCAAGATATTTTGGTAAAGAATTTTATTTCCTCTAAAAACTCTCAATTATCCACACAAAAGTGAATGAGGTGACAAGAGATGCAGGTAATATAAAGCAAGTTCATTTCCAAATCATTGGAATATAGTCACAGGTTGAAATTGTAAGATATTGAACATACAGATGAAATCTGAAAGATTTAATCAATTACTTTTCAAATGTTCAAATAATTATACCTATGTATATAATATTTCTTAGTACTTAATAAAGTCAGAGATCTAGAGTTGAAAGGGACCTCAGAGACCCTTCATTTTACAGATAAAGAGACCAAGGTCCAGGCAGTCTCACTGGTTAGCCAAAGGTTATGTAGATGGTAAATATCAAAGGCAGAATTTGAATCTAGGTCCTCTGATTCCAAGGCCAGTGCTTGTTCCATTCTCCCAGACTGCTGCAACAATGTGGTACATAGATTTCAACTATGTTGAGCTGTGTTCAACTATAGATTTCAACTTTAAACCAAATATTTGATATTAAGTAGGCAGAGCTGTATGACACACATTTAGTAAAGGAAGTAAAGTACAATGCATATTGGAGTGTGCATACAGCCTTAGGTGTTCACCCTCAGCTGTCTACCTCTCTAGAACCAGGGAATTTAGCCTGGAATCATTGCAAATAATCTGCAGAGCTAATGAGTCACTTTCACATACCTTGGAGTTGATTCCACTGTCCATGCCTTCTTTCAGCAGATTATTTCAGTGTCTGAAGGGTACTCACTTCTTTATTTCCTTAATTCTAAGTTATTCTTTTGAATAAACATGCTCTGAAAGCAGATTCAAAAAGAGTTACTTACCTTTCAGAAAATTTTGATTTTTTGATAGGTAATTTTAGAACTCACAAGTTCTCATTATAAGCTAGAGCAAAGCCCAAGTCATGTTATTTTGGTTGCTTTTACCCCCCTCCTTGGACAGCTAGGTGGCACAGTTGGATAGAACACTGGACCTAGAGTCAGGGAAAACTCACCTCCCAGGTTCAAATCTAGCCTCGGATACTTACTAGCTGTGTGACACAGAGCAAGTCACTTAACCTCGTGTGCCTCACTTTCCTCATGTGTAAAAAATGAGAAGGAAATGGAAATCCATTCCAGTATCTCTGCCAAGAAAAGCCCAAATGGGGTAACAGAGTTGAACACAGAGGAAATACCTCAATAACAATAATGCCTTCCCACCATATTCTGCTGATTTTATTTTCAGGCTTGAAATTTGGCAGGTATGTTTTATCATTAATGTTTATTGGTTGACATCAAGGCCCTAATTTATGTAATGCATTCAGAAAGGATTAAAGAGACTTTATTATGAAGACCATAACCTCATAATCAGCACTGATCTCTTTTAAGATAAAAGACCATTTGTAGATTTTGGGATTTCTTTATTAGTGTCTGGGTTGTTAAACACAGTTCAACCTGGCTCATTGTTTGGTTGTTATTATTTACTTATTCCATGCAGATTCCTAGTCCATCGCTAGGGATTAACCTGAGGTATTTAGAGGTTAAGTGACTTACCCAGGGTCACTCAGCTAGTAAATTTCAGAGGAAGGATTAGAACCCAGTTCTCTGAGCACAGCCTTCTTTCCACTTTGCTAGACTGCCTCTGTTCTATGTAGATCAAAATGTAAATTTAATCATTAATATGTCTGCACCACATTTCTCCCCATACATCATCAAAAGTAGGTTTTTTTCTTTAAAAAATCTCTTAGTATCCAGAAGTTTTATATGAAGAAGACAGATAATGCTTTTTTCTTTCTTTTCCTAGTGTATCAGCTACAACAGGAAGCCCCTCATCCTAGAAGGATCACCTGTACTTGTGAGGTGGGTATCAGTTTCAGTCTTTGGGAAATTATCTAACTGCACTGTTAGAAAAATTGTAATTTAAACATATTTCTCTTGATATTCTTCTGATTTGAATACCATTTATCTATGAACTATTTGGATCAGAGAAGGAAAAAAATAAGGAGTACTTTTAATGGAAGTTGGATGAAAAAACCCTCTTCCTATGTTTAGGCCCTTTGGGAAAAGTCTCTTCTTAAATAAAAATCATTTCATTGTTGATTTAACAAATGGTATCATTAAATAATAATTGTGGAGTTATTAAATTACATAAATGTTATTAGCATATTGTTATACAGAGAAGGAAAGAATTCTTAGAAAGAATCTGTCATTTTGACACACGACTGAGAACAGTATTGTATGATCCAGGGGCTTTAATAACACGTGTTTAGATCACAAAAAAAATTAATTTACAGAATTAAGCAGGGACTTTACTAGACCACTATTTAAAAGTCTAATTGCAATTTTCCTAAATAGAGTTGTTCTCTCTTGCATAAGAGAAATACAGTAGGACTGAAGGTGTTGTGTTTGTTTGTTTTTACAGTTGAATGGAAAGCATTTTCTCTATGGAAAAATTTGAGAGAGAAATAGCATATACATATGAGTAATGGGTACTCAGCTCTAGCTGAATACTTTTCTTTGCTGCAGCACCATGATCCCATGTGATAAACTATTTTTATACATGGCAAAAATAAAAAAGAGAAGATTTTTCCCTTTAAAAAAGTTCTTTCTTCCTATATATACTAACCAGGAACAACGTATCTGCATTCTTCATGGCACTGAATTTCAACTCACTCCTTTGAAGAATCCAGAAATACTAAAAGGAGAATTTTCTTTCCTAAAGGAATTAGGAAATTAAAAATCAAAGCAGAGGAACCTCTACAGAGATGCTTAGTATGAGAATAGATTTGCTATGGAACTTTCTCATTGAACATCTTATGCAAACTGTACATAATTTCCATATCCTCTGCTACGTATTGAAGTTTTCAAAGGAATTAGTCTAAATGATCCCTAAGGTCTCTTCCAGCCCAGTCATTTTATGATTCTAATATTGGGACCAACATTTTAATATTGTGCAGAGAGCTGTGAACCTTGGTTTTCCTTTTCCTTTTTGTGATTAAAACTTAAGCTCGGCGCCTTTATAGTAACATAAATTACGTGTTCTCATTGTATTCTCTTACCTAACTTGGTGGTGTTACCACCATCCTCCACTCCAATGGATTAGAACTATTAGGGATTGTTGATATGTTTATTTTGTAAATGAAACTAAAACAACTGTATTGTTGACATCACCATATGAGATGTGCCCATCTCAGTAGGTAAGGAAATCATCCTCACTGCAAAGATGAATTTCCCCTTGGTGAGAAGAGAATAGATACAAAAATTTCATAACCTTTCCTCTCAATCACAGGTAATATCTCTAGAGTGACACTAAGTTTTTTGTGAGTCCCTTCTGTAAAGAGAACATTTCATACAAGACGTGGCATGCTATTTTTTATTTTTAGTTGGATGCTTGAGAAGGTTATCGATGCTTACTAGTACTAGTGCTTGAAAGAGAAAAAAATTCCCAAGAGATAACAGCATTACAGTGGCTGCAGACTGGGCTAATTTTAACAATTGACTTTGCTTTTTATTATGTCATGTTCGTTGTTTTCATTGCAGTGCTAGCACAGCACTTAGTACATGTGGGCATCTGCCCAGCAATAATCCAGGGACTTAAATTAGAATGGGGCTCTGACTACATGAAGATGTTTTAGAAGGCTAGCCTTGGGGGTAGGAACATGTGGATTCAGACTCTGCTTCTGACATATTCTGGCTGTGTGTGCGTCCATGGCCAACTCATGTAATTTCTCAGTGCCCCAGCTGACTTTCTAAAACTATAACCTATAGAAAAATTATAGATCTGTGTTGTGGGGGAGGGGGAGAAGTCTACACTGGAAGTTCCATATCCTAATAAATAGAGTTTAAAAGATTTTTTTTGGTTGTGAGAATGTGATGAAAATCATGTATAGAAAATATTTTTTAATCATGAGGTACTATATATGTTATGTTCTTGTATTAGATATTGCATATAAACATAGCTTACAGTGATGTGCTAAATTTCATAACTTAATAAAAATTCACATGGTTTGTTTACACTGTTGTTGTTCAGTCATTTCAGTCTTGTCTGACTCTTCATGACCTATGTGGGATTTTCTTGGCAAAGATACTAGAGTGGTTTGCCATTTTACTAAATGATTTGTCCTGGGGCACAGAGTTAGTAAGTGTCTGTGGTCAGATTTGAACTCAGGAAGATGAGTCTTCCTGCTTGTGTGCCTGGTACTCTACCCATTGCAACACCTAGCTTTCCACTATTATCATTCCTATTTTATAATTGAAGAAACTGAGGCAAAGACTAAATGATTTTCCCAAGGCCACACAACTAGTTAGTATTTGAGGCTAGATTTGAATTCAGGAAGATGAGTCTTCCTGACTCCAGGTCTGGCACCCTGGAGCTACCTAGCTGCCCAATTTGTTTACATAGGGCGCTCGGAATAGGCACTAGACTTGAAGATTCTTTGGTATAAGAATCTCCCTAATCTCCAAAATTGATTTACTAATCAATGTCAATCAGTACCTTCACTCCAACTTAGAGCCTTAGATAGCTTTCCAGGAGATTGAGAGATTCAGTGACTTTCTCAGGGTCAGGCAGCACATAGACAAGAAGAGGCAGGGCTCAAAGCCAAGTCTTCCTGCCTGCTTCTCAGGAAGATCTCTGTCCTCTATAGTTGATATTGAGCCTCGTCTTTATATGTGTAGTGTTCGGATAAGAGGAATTTATCTGTTAATATGCATGAATGAGTTATTCCATATTGTGTGAAAAAACATACTGCAGAATAAATACTATACACATATGTATATATGTATATGTACACACACACTCACATTTTTATATATAAATATATGAAATTAAACTGATGATATCAAAAGTTCAGACTAATAATGAACAGTAAACAGATGACGAGGATAATCACTCATATTTACATAGTTTTACCCAAACTCTTCTTGCACCTCTCTGAGGATGGCAATGGGAAAATGTCAACCCCATTACATAGATAAGGATATTGAGTTTCAGAGATACTGAGTAACTGCCCAAGGTCACATAGCTAGTAAGAGACAGACACTGGCTATTCATTGTTGTTGACTTTTTGGGAACCGAAGTAATATTGTTGATACTATATTGTAATTTAATGTTTATTTTACAAATGCTGTACATGCATAGAAATACTAGCTTTAGATTGGGTGAAGCAATCCAGCATCTCACCACTTTGTTTTTTGGTGAACAAATCTAATTCCTCTTGTGCCTGACAGTTTTTCCAGTGTTTGAAGACAGCTCTCAAAGACCTCCTAATCCTTACTGATTTTATCGGTGTGAAGAACTGCAGAGGGCAAGCTCCTTCTACAGACTCAGATCATTATCTCCCCCACAACTCACCATTGTAATGAATTTCAAATAGAATTCCAAATTATATTTATTATACTCATAATTTGATACATTAATTTTTGAACAAAATAGGCAGATCTTTGATGAGATTTAGAAATATTTTTATTTCATTGAAACCTTGGTTGTAATACAATTATTATATTATTAGACTTACATATCATTTTGTATTTGATACATTGCTTTTTTCTCTGTTATTTCATACTTTGTTTATCATGTCTACAGATCATATGTTCCTGTGATTAATCAGAAATTGCAAACCAAGAGAGAACTAAATTTCAACTAATACAGTAGTTATTTTGGCCAGTATTCAATGCTGCTGTTGTTTAGTTGTGTTTGACTCTTTGTGACTCCATTTGGGATTGTTTTGGCAAAGATACTACAACAATTCGCCATTTCCTTCTCCAGCTCATTTTATAGATAAGGAAACTGAGGCAAATAGGGTTAAGTGATTTGTTCAGGGTCACACAGCTACTAAGTGTCTGAGGCTAGATTGGAACTTAGGTCTTCTTGAATTTAGGCTGCCCTTTTAGAACAGGATGGAATTAACTAAATCAAAGGAAATGTGAAGTTGGATCTTAAACAAAAGGTGTATTCAGTACTGTTCAGCAAGAAAGGCATTTCATGTATTAAGGAAGCCACTTGAGGGAATTATCAGATTTTTTAGATACCAAACAAGTTACTTGGGCAAGGGTTGGAAAGTTAGAATTGTGATGAAATTGTAGAAATATAGAAGGGCCAGTTGGTGCATATTTTGTAATGTTCAGGAGTTTAGATTTGATATGCTAGGCCATGACAATATTTCTGTAGGTGAAGAAACAGCAGGATTTAGTGACCATTGGAATAGAGAATCAGAGGTGTGTCCTAGTTCCTCCCTCTCTATGAAGGATCAGTTGCCAAGTCTTGTGGATTCTATCCTTCCAACACTTTTTGCATCTATTTCAAAAGATTTCCTCCACTCACATTGCCTCTATACTACTTCAGGCCATCATCTCCTGCCTAGAATATTTTTAAAGCCTCCTACTTGTCCTCTGTGTTTCTAGTCTCTTTCCAATCCATCTTCCAAACAGCTGCCAGATGGTGTTTCTAAAGTACAGATTGGCTGAGTCACACCTCCCCCTTCCCACCCCCTACTCTGAAGCCTTCAATTGCTCCTTATTACCTCTAGAATAAAATACAAAATCTTTGCCCTGACATTGAATATCCCCCACTTTCTGGCTCCCTTTTACTTTTCAGTCTTATTTCCCCATGACTTCTTTCTACACAATCTCTGTTTTGGTTAAAATGGCCTGCTAGCTTTTCTCCACACAAGACTCTCCATTTCTGACACTTTGTCTTTGCACAGATGGTCCTCTATGGTTAAATGCACTCCTTCTTTTTCTCTACCTCTTCAAAATCCCAGGCTTCCTTCAAGTACTGCTTCCTGCACATGGCTTTTATGTACCCAGTTGTTAACATTCCCTCTTAAAATTATTATGTTCAGTTATTTTTCAGTTGCGTCTGACTCTTTGTGGAGGTTTTCTTGGCAAAGATCTTGAAGTGGTTTGCTTTCTCCAGCTCATTTTACCGATGAGGAAACTGAGGCAAACAGGGTTAAGTGACCCACCCAAGGTCACACAGCTAGTAAGTGTCTGAGTCCAGATTTGAACTCAGGAAGATGGGTCTTGCTTGATTCCATGCCCAGGACTCTACACCTACCTGTCCCTCTATTGAAATTACTTTGTATTATTTTGCATAATTGTTCACATGTTGTTTTACCCCTGGTAGAATGTAGCTCCTTCTGCCTTTTTATAGTCCCAGCTCCTTACAGAGTTCCTGAACATGATGATCACTTCATACATTTTTTTTCCTTTTTTTGTTTAGAATTGGTTTTATCATCAGTGTGAAGAATTGTCAGTGTGTGAACTCCTTCCACAGATTCCAGTCAATCTCTCCCTTGTACATCACTACCTGAGAGAGGTGGCTGGAGCTCATGGGTAATTGACTTGATCATGGACATAGAGCTGGTGTGTGTCAGGGACAGGAATGCAGTGCAGGTCCTCTTGATTCCAAGACCAACTTTCTATTCTCTATGCCACGCTGCCTCTCTAAAAATATTTGTTAATTTGAATTGAATGGAAAAGTAGAAAGAGCACTTGATTGGGAGTCAGAGGGCAAGAGTTAAAATTTTAGCCTTTCTATTTACTTTTGCAATCTCAGGTAAATCTTTACTCTTGGTGTACTTCTGCTTCCTCTTCTGTAAATGAGGGAATTGGATTATGTGTTCTCCAAGGTCCCTTCTTCTTAAAACCTGTGATTCTGTAGGAAGGAAGGGTCAGGGAGGAATGGTTGTTCCTGTGTGTCTACATAAGAGTGATAATGACAATATTTGTACTAAGAAAGAGGTTGAGTTATGAGGCTGACTTCAAGAACTTTTTCCTGATGTAAATTTATTGAATTTCACTTTTTAAAAAATTGTGTCTTTTTTCTTCTAGCATTTCATTATGTTGCAGAGTTTTAGTGCAATGGCTGAGGATAATTGGAATTAAGCCAAATCAAAAAGTAAAAATATATTCAGTGACAAATCATGTGCTTCACCTTCCTCTTGTGATCTAAGCTTTTCCTGCTGATGCTAGCTTCCTGCTCTGCTCCTTCTCAGCTGGGTTTCTATTATCGGCAGTGAGGCCACAAGGTGCAGCATCTTCTTCTAGAAATTTGACTTGTTCAGCTGTCAAAACAAATTAGGAATGATTAGTAATGAAACACTGATGCCAAAACATCTACTAGTAAGAGAAGAACATATGATATATGGTGAAGGGCCATGTGGCAGTTGAGATACTCTTTATTTTCTTAAATTTCAGATCTTAAAGATCCATGTTGTGAAAGATGAACAGAAACAAATTATGGCTAATGGTTTTTATTAAGGGACAATTTGAAAAAAAAAGAATATAAATAACCCTTTCAGAAGTGTGAGGATATATGCATTGTCATAGTTGGGAGTGGTTTTAAAAACCAATCAACCATCAAAATGTCTTAAAATGATTTTGAAAAAGCATTTATATCATAATGCATATGTAGATACATATGTACATCTATGGATACTGCAGCTCCTTCCTAAAAACATGTTTAAAGATATTCCAGTAAATTTTTTTTAAGTCAGGAGGCAACTTTGAAATAGTTCACTCTAAATTACTTTATGAGCCAAGAAGACTTAAAAAAGGTATTATTTCATGGTTCATAATATTTTGTTCTACAGTCCTTTGTAAAACATGAAATCAAACTATACTTCACATATACAATAGGTAACCTAACGTAGTGTCACCAAATCCAAGCTATCCATTCGATCCTACTCATTATCAAAAAGAAATATGTGGTAGGGAGAGTGAGGGATAAACATTTTGTAATAATGTCTGTGGGAGAAGAATATAATTCTGAATTTGTTGAGATGTCCATTCTTTCTCACTTCAGCCTTGATTTTAGTCTCAAGGTTTAAATCTACAGGGTGATAGTCAATGTGTAATTTTAACAGGTATATGGAGAGAAACTACATATGGTAGAGATTTAATAAGATGTTGGGAGAAGAGGGAAATAAAGGGATTTGAACTTTATGCCATCGTTTCTGTTAGACAGATATGAGAATAGTAGACCATCTGCCTCCATAGGGCCTTGCTTCAGCTGGAGGACCCACCTGGAGCAGGGCATTGGTGCCACCAATTGTGCCCTAGGGCCTTCCGTAGCTACTACCCAAATTTTCTCTAACTTAGGGCCTGACCTGGGCAACACCCCGCTTTTCAGCTTTTGCCTTAGGTCCCTACCCCAGAGACTTTTCCAGCACTGGGCTCCAATGGTCAGTTCTGGACAATACCTAGTTCCTGGGTACTGTAGTCTTCACAGTCTTCAGCACCAGCCTCCCGCAGGAAAAGATCTTATCCACCTTCTGTACTCCAGTACTTTCTTCATAAAATATTTTATGGAGAACTGACATAGGGCAAGCACTCACATGGTGGTCAGAAGAAGAGACACAAGGACACTCTCAAGGTCTCTCTTAAGAACTTTGGAATTGATTAAGTGCAATGGGAGACACTGGCACAGGACCACTCAGCATGGCATGCCCACATCACAGAAGGTGCTGTGCTGTATGACCAAAGCAGAATTGAAACAACCCAAAAGAAACACAAGATGTGCAAATTTAGAGAATCCATCCCAAATGTTCACACTTGCTATTTGTGCCTGACTTGTGGTAAAGCATTCCAAGGTAGTATTGGTCTGATCAACCATAGTTGGATACACTGAAACTTGGTTCTAACATAGTGGTGCCATTTTGGTCCTCTTTGAGAACAGAGGACAACAACCAAACTTTCTCCAGTGTGGGTCAGGTACTACTGTCTCATGATAAGCTCCTATACCCTCTCTCACTTTGACCCAAAATAAGATGTACCTCCCAGGACCTTATAGGATGGAATGTCAATTATTTGCCATAAGGATGAACTTACAATAGCCTGCTCACATCCTTCTCTCGATGGATCTTTCTCTACCTGCTGATTTTCGGCTTGGCCTCATTCCTCCATAGCATGATCTCACCTTATTCAATGTGCATATCACTGAACCCCTGCCTGTTACTGTACAGACCCCATTCCCTATCCCTAAATGCCAGCTCTCTTATGTCCAAACCCCTCAAACTAAGTCCCTACTCCTCCCTACCATGTTCCAGTCCATATCCCCTTACCTCTTCCACTGTGCCCTCTGGAATACATTTTCCATAATTAACAAGCTTGCTTTTACCCTAAAGCTCTTTCTCAGTCCTTCCATTTTCTAGCACTCACTAAGATCTGTCTCCCTACTCATGGTGCTGTTTCCCTTGCTACCCTTTCTAATACTGACTACATTTTCCTTTATATCCCTGATGCATCATTCATGGTGGAGGAGTTGGAATATTCTTTGATCCAAATTGGCCAAACTCTTTCCTCTATCATCACCACTCAGCACTGTCCTTTGAGGTTCATGTTTTCCAAATTTGTTACCCATGCCCTATCTTGGTCACCATTATCTAATGACCCCCAGGAATTTTCTTTTCTTCCTCAGTGAATTCAGTTCTTGGTTCACAATCTTTTTCTCCTCCCCTATTTGACTTGTATTAGGAGACTTCAGTATACATACTGATATTCCCTTAAATACCCGAAGCTTCCCAGTTTCTAAACTTAATCAGTTCATATGACCTACTCTTCCACTCCACCTCAGCTACATACACAGATGGTCATTCCTTGCTCTTGCCATGACTGACAAATGTTTTGCTTCTATGGGTATAAGTTCTGAAATTCTTTTATCTGATTATAATCTTTTATCATTCCATTTTCCACTCTGCCATGCACCACCTAACTTTTTTCTTCATCCTGACTTGCATTCCCTCTCAAATTCAAATCTTCACTATACTCTTGAATCTCTTACCACTTTCCTTCATCATGTTTTATAACCCCCCCCAACCCCTCACCCCTGAATTATTCCTACCATCTAGTTCATTCATTCCTATTCACATGCTGATGAATGGAAGTGGAAGAAATTAGAAAGCCATTAAGATCTCAATGCAGTGGGTCCTCAGTGCCTTCTTAGAGATGGATGAACTATCCTGCTGGTAGATCCTGTGGAGTTCTCATTTTTCATTTAGCAGCTTCTGAATTTCCTCATCATTTTCATCAAACCAGTCTTGGTGTTTGTGAGTATTCTGACCCAGATGAGCAAATGCAGTACTGTACACCAAATCTCTGAAAGCTACCCACTCCATTTCTGCTCTGCTGTTGCCAAGTGTGTATCCAGGAGGTCTCAAACCCACTGGTGAGTTGGGGGGGGGGGGTGTCTACCCCAAGCCTGTGAAGACTTCCTCTGGTGGAATGAGCAGGTCCTCACAGCAGCAAGGCAAATCATTGTACTCTGCTATAACAGATTCAACACTCCACTTTTCATGTGTTTTTCTTTTACTTCCTTGTCTTTCCTCAAACATACCAGAATAGAACAACCTCCAACCCCTCTGCTGAAGACCTAATCTAATACTACATAGACAAAATTTAGGCTATCCACTGAAAGTTCCATCTTCTTCCCTCTCTATCTCCCATCATTCAGACATCTCCTCCCATCCAACCTTCTCCTTTCCTGTCACAAATGAAGATTATTACCCAGTCAACACTTTTGCATACATCCCTGATTGCATCCCCTCCCATTCCCCCTTCACAGTCCTCTTAATCTCTTATCGTAAATTTCTCCCTATCTACTAGATGCTTCTTTCCTACCTACAACATGCCCAAGTTTTCCCATCCTTAAAACAAACAAAAAACCACCACATTTAATATTGCCATCTCTTCCCCCTCCCTCCAGGAATCATTCCATATCTCTTCTCCCCTTTTCAGCTGAGCTCCTTAAGAAAAGCATCCATGCTAGGTACCTTCACTTTCTTTCTCCTTTTCATCTGAAGGCTTTGCAATTTGCCTTTGAACCTGATCATTCAATTGAAACTCTTCTCTCCAAAGTTACCAAACGACATCTTAATTGTAAAATCTAATGGGCTTTTCTCAGTACTCATCCTTTTTTACCTTTCTACATTATTTGACACTGTGGATACTTCTCCTCCTGGATACTGTCTTCTATCTAAATCTTCATGATACCAACAACTCCTTCTAAGTCTCCTTTTCTGGATTTTTATTCATGTCATGCTAACTAACTGTGGATGACCCCCAAGGCTCTGTCTTGGATCCATTTCTCTTTTCCCTCTATGTGATCTTATTAAGTGATCTCATCAATTTCCATGGATGCAATTATTAGTTCTAAGCAAATGATTCCCAGATCGATAGATCTAACCCTAGTCTCTTTCCTGAGCTACATTCATGCATTACCAACTGCTTCTTCAACATCTGGAACTGGATTAAGGTTTACTTCCTGTACATCGTAGATCAAAGTAAGTCAGTCAAATACTTAAACCTTGCTTTGGCTCAGTTCTTTTGGCTTTTTCCTCTATGAAGGCCTGCCAACATTTTTTCTCACTGGCTAGAAAACAAAGCAAAGCTATGCAGCATGAGTTGCTGTGACTTTTAAAAATTAGAATCATAGGTGAAATCGGATGTCCCATAGGCATCTCAAATGTGACATGCCCCAAACAGAACTCATGGTTCCTCCCCCCCCCCACAAGGGATTTTTTTCCAAACTTCCCTTTGTTATCAGAGTACCACCCTCTTCCCAGTCACCTCGGTTTGCAGCCTGATCTCATTCAGCTCCTCACTCTCACTCATCCTCCATGATTTATTCCATTCATTGCCAAATCTTGTCATTAGTGCAGTCACATTTCTCACATATATCTCCCTCTCTCCATAGAACCATTTCCCTAGTTAAGGATCTCATTATCTCTCACTTGGACTATTTCAGTAACCTTCTAGTTGTTTCTCTGCCTCAAGTCTCTAATCCATCCTCCAGTCATCTGTCAAAGTCATTCCTAAATCATAGGTCTATGGATGTTACTTCCTCTCTCCCCCTACTCAGTAAAATCTAGAGGCTCCTTATTACCTCCAGGATCAAATACAAAGTCTTCTCTTTGCCATTTAAAGTTCATCATAACTTGGCCCCATCCTACCTTTTTGGCCTTTCTGCATTTTTCTCCTTGCATATACTCTCCATGCTCTGTATACTTTATAATTTATCTGTTCCAATCTCTTTGCTATTACACACACCATTCAATCTTCCATCTCTCTGCTTTTGTACTGACCACCTCCCAGACTTGGAATGCTCTTACTCTCACTCTACCTCTGCCTCTTAGTTTCTCTGTTTTCTTTCCAGTCGGTTCAAATTCTGTCTTCTGCAGGCCTTTCTTGGTCTCCCAAGCTGCTACTATCTTAAGATTTACATTTCCTCCTAACTTGTATATACTGAATGACTTACACTTTGTCTTCTTCATTAGCATGTCCTTGAGAGTAACTTTATTTTTTGTATCCCCAGTGCTTAGTTTAGTGCCTGGCACAAAGTAAAATCTTAATTAGTGCTTTTATTGAGTGATTGATTGAAGTGTTTCAAAGGAAAGGGAACAAACAGAACCTTTCTCTCTTTCCTCTGAAGCTTTCTGGTCAAGTGTTTATTATAACAATTTTTGTTGTGTATGTCCAGGACAAATAAGAGGACTAAAAACCCAAGTCAATACCATTTGTGTAATAAGAGATGTAAGGAAAGTTACAAGTTTTTTGTGAGATTCTAATCTTGATGGTAACATGGATTTGGATGTTTGTCAAACTCATTCTAAATTGCCTATTCGTTCAACAAATTAATAATGTTAGTGGAATAAATGTCTCTATTTTAACACCTCCCTCCTCTGGCCCCTTGAGATTTGGTTAGAAAAAAATCAGTGCCTTCATATCATTTATTTATTAACATATAAGGTGGTCTTCTTATAAATAAAGTAACAATGAGGGATATGTTGATACTTGTATAAGATATAGGTGCTCTCATTCCTTCTGTGATGGATGCCTCTTACATCCTGGTGGGTGGAGTCATAAGGGTGGTCCTTCCAGTTTGGTGAATTTGTTTTAAAGAACATATTATATTGGTAGAAAGTAGCATATTCTTGTTGTTCAAGCACAGAAGTAAGAGTGTAATTGTTTCTAATTCTGTACTAATTGTTGCTGTATGGTGAATTAGCCTCTCAGCCTTTCTTACAACTCGTCTCCAGGTATCCCCTGGGTGTTGTGAATATTCACTACTTAAGGTTCATAATAAACTCTGGATATTTTATAAGAGTATTAACTAAGTATTATTACTGTTACTTAACATCAGGGTTTTTTTTTTCTTCTTCAAACAGAAGTAGCATTCAAAACCTTATTTGAATGGATCTTTCAGTTTTGTTTTTAAAAACCTCATATAGGCAATTCTACTGCTGCTTTGCCTTAATATCCTGATGTAGGAGTATAACTAGAAAGTTGGGACCTCCCAAGATAACATTTTGGAAAGGGCTTATTTTGTCTGGTATTAATTGTAAAATAAAGGATGTCCACTGCCCTCCTTGCTTTACCTAGCCCAGGGAAGTGGTCACTTAGGTGGGAGTTACACGTATGGGGGAAAGAGGAATGAGGCTAACGACCTAGGTTCCTCTGTTGTCTTTCACTTTTTCCTCACATAGGTAGGGCATAGGCTAATGAGTAATTAATCATCCCCCTACCAAAAACAAGCTAATAATTGATATTTATCAAATGACTGCTTATGATTCTTGGTGTCTCATAAACTTAGAAGGTTTCACTGTAGAGACATTTCATGAAAAGGCAATTATGGGGTGTTAATTTTGATAATATGGTAACCCTCTAAATATACCTTGTTGAATCAGCAAAATTTGCTAATAGTTAAGATGTAATAATCTCAGCGTGTAAGGCTTTATTTGTGTGGTCTTTATGGGAAGAGGGCTGTGAAGTAAAGCAAGCTGGATTCTCCCTCCTAGAGATCTAAAAAGTACCCAGGTAGCCTTGACAGTGTGAGTGGAAGAAAAGCTATGAAGAGGTTATTTTGGAGTTAACTTAAGGGTTAGCTGAGAGTGAAGGATGACCTTGAATAAGTCACTATCTCTCTAGTTCTAAGTATTCTTATGTGTAAAATGAAGAGGTTGGGTTAGGTGATCTCTAAAGATCCCTGCCCAAGCTCCACTTAAGGGCTATTTTCTGGACCCTCCAGGCTGAAGAGTGATTATCAACAGTAACTGTTGTTCTTTCCCTCCCAGCTTGATTTAGGTTTTTTTTTCTTTTGCTCAGTAAAGGGGTCATTCCATGACTACTTCTTAAAGAGGCCTATTCACTAACTGGGCATTACCTCACCCTAAGTGAGTACCTGAATAGGCCTTGGCCTAAAGGTGCCAAGGTCTCCCATTGCATCCTGAGTTATTTCCAATCATCCTGATGAATATCTGGTCACTGGATCCAGATGGCTCAGGAGGAGAAAGTGAGGTTGGTGACCTGCACAGCCCTCCCTCACTCAAATCTAAGTAAACTGCAAGTCATGTCATCATTTCTCTGATGTCATGGTCTTCTTTGCAAACAAAGGACAAACACAACAACAACAACATTTCCTATCTGTAAAAGGAGGAATTGGCCTAAAGAGAGCTGTAAATTCCTTTGCAGCTCTGATATTCTGAAATTCCTACATTTGTCCAGTAAGCATTTTTACGTTAACCTTTATTTTCTAAGTTTACATTGATTAATCTACTATACGCCAAGAATATATGGTTCCAAGTCTTACATATAAGATCTTCTTTACCATTTTGCCATTCCAATGTCAGATTATTGTCTATTTTAGAACTTGTTTCTTATTTACCAACTGAGGTTTAGCAATAGACATTTTCAACTGATTTCCAATGCCCACATAGACATTTTCAGTTCCAGTCTATCGAGAAGCATCTATTAATCACTATTATTATGCCAGGCACTGTACAAAATGCTGGGAATACAAAGAAAGGCAAAAACCAGCCCTGTTCTCAAGAAACTCATCAAGAAGGGAGCCAACCAGACAATCTAAGTCAGAACATAGACTCTGACAAAGAGTAAATTTAGACTAGTTTGTCTTCACATAATGGCAGCAAATAATTTACAGTAAGACACTCAGGACATTTGGCATTCCAGTCTATGGATCTGATTTTTAAAAGCCACAGCAACTCATGTTCCACAGTTTTACTTTGTTTTCTAGCCAGTGAGAAAAATTTTGGCGAACTTTCATAGAAGAAAACCAAAAGACTTGAGCCAGAGCAAGGCTTAAGTATTTACTGACTCACTTTGCTCCAAGATGTACAGGAAGCAGGCCTCAAGTATGTAATTTTCTCTTCTTTCATTGAACCATTTTAAGGGATAGAATTCTCCCAACTCAAAACTTGATAATTCAAAGTAAACTTATGTACATATGTATCATTATCTATTTATATGTATGTGTACCTACACATAATATATACATGTATTGTTTCAGCAACAGTCATGGGAAGAGAAAATTTAAAATTTATGATCTGTTATATTATTTGTACTTGAGAGCTTTCACATTTCTTGTGGCTAGAGAATCACTTCTATATTAGGGGAAAGCACTAGGGAAAGGAACAAATATACAAGTATTATGTGCAAGTACTTTAAAAATATGATCTCATTTAATATTAAACAATTCACCTTTATTTCACTGGCAAAGAGTACAGGGAACGAGTTTTGGATAATGGATTTAGAGCTGGAAAAAGCCTTACAAATCATCTCATACTGTCCCCTCATTTTGCAGAGGAAGGAATTGTCTGGAAGACTTTAAATGGCTTGTTCAAAGTTGTGTAGTTGGTAAATAACAGAGGTGGGATCACATACACGCAAAATACACATTTACAAATTGAGGATGTTTCATAAGTCTTAGTGAGTTTTTGAGTTATTAAAACTTAAAACAGATATTTATCTACATAGATATCATAGATATCTACATAGATATCTATATAGATAGATAAATAGATAGATGTAGATGTGGATATGGACATAGATCAGTGTGGAAACAGAGATAGAGAGATAGTGGAGGGACAGGTAGTGAATTCTGTGATTATAAAACTTTTAGTTGTATACATCTATTTTTCTTTCTTTCTTTTTTTGTTGCAAATTAAGGCTTGATTTATTTTTTTGTTGATTGTCCATACTTAAGAAAATGATAAGAGAAAATGTTAATGATGCAGATTAAACTTTTTCTTTTTAGAAATGTGCATATTTATTGCTACTTCTTTTTTTTATTTTTTTAAATTTATTTATTTATTTAGTTTTAGATTCTGACATTCATTTCCACAAAATTTTGAGTTCCGATTTTTCTCCCCATCTCTCCCCTCCCCCCTCCCCATAATACCCTGCATTCTGATTACCCCTTTCCTCAATGTACCCTCCCTTCTATCACACCCCACCCTTCCCTTATCTCCATCTTCTCTCATTTCTTGTGGGGCAAGATAAATTTCTATACCCCATTACCTGTGTTTTTTATTTCCCAGTTATATGTAATAGTAATTCTCAATATTCATTTCTAATATTTTGAATTCCAACTTCTCTCCCTTCCTCCCTCCCTACCCATCCCCACTGAGAAGGCAAGCAATTCAGTACTGGCTACATATGTGTCATTTTGCAAAAGACTTCCATAATAATCATGTTGTGTAATACTAACTATATTGGCCTCTATCCTACCCTTTCCTCCCCCCTTTTTTTATTCTCTCATTAGACCTTGTCCCTTCCCAAAAGTGTTTACTTCTAGTTACTCCCTCCTCCCATTTTCCCTCCCTTCTATCATCCCCCCACACCCCACTTCTCCCCAGTAGTGTAAGATAGATTTTCATACCAAATTTAGTGAGCATTATTCCTTTCTTAAGCCATATGTGAAGAGAGTAACCTTCACTTTTCCTCTCTCATCTTCTCCCTTTTCTCCTCCATTGAATAGGATTTTTCTTATCTCTTTTATGAGTTATAGCCTGTCCCATTCCATTTCTCCCTTTCTCCTCCCAATATTTTCCTCCCTCACCCCTTAATTTTTATTTCATTATTTTTTTATGGTTATCATCTCTTCTGATTCTACTCAACCTGTGCTCTCTGTATATGTGTGTGTGTGTGTGTGTGTGTGTGTGTGTGTGTGTGTGTGTGTATAATCCCTCCACCTACCCAAATACGGAGAAAAGTCTCAAGAGTTATAAATATTATCTTTCCATGTAGGAATGTAAACAGTTCGGCTTTAGAAAGTCTTTTATGATCTGCCTTTCCTGTTTACCTTTTCATGCTTTTCTTGATTCTTGTGTTTGAAAGTCAAATTTTCTCTTAGTTCTGCTCTTTTCATCATGAATGCTTGAAAGTCCTCTATATCATTGAATGACCATTTATTCCCTTGAAGTATTATACTCAGTTTTGCTCGGTAGGTGATTCTTGGTTTTAATCCCAGTTCCTTTGACCTCTGGAATATCCTGTTCCAAGCCCTTTGATCCCTTAATGTTGAAGGTGCCAGATCCTGTGTTATCCTGATTGTATTTCTACAATACTCAAATTGTTTCTTTCTAGCTGCTGGCAGTGTTTTCTCCTTGACCCGGGAACTCTGAAATTTGGCCACAATGTTCCTAGGAGTTTCTCTTTTTGGGTCTCTTTCAGGAGGTGATCAGTGGATTCTTTCAATATTTATTTTGCCTTGTGGTTCTAGAATATCAGAGCAGTTTTCCTTGATAATTACATGGAAGATAATGTCTAGGCTCTTTTTTTGGTCATGGTTTTAAGGTAGTCCCATAATTTTTAAAATTGTCTCTCCTGGATCTATTTTCCAGGTCAGTTGTTTTTCCTATGAGATGTTTCACATTATCTTCTATTTTTTCAAACTTTTGGTTTTGTTTCCTAACTGCTTGGTTTATCTCATAATCATTAGCTTCCCTGAACTCGATTCTCTCTTTTAAAGAACTGTTTTGTTCAGTGAGCTTTTGAACCTTGTTTTCCATTTGGCTAATTATGCTTTTTAAAGCCTCCTTCTCCTCATTGGCTTTTTGGACTTCTTTTTCTAATTGAGTTAGCCTCTTTTTAAGGGCATTATTTTCCTCAGCATTGTTTTGGTTCTCCTTTAGCAAGCTGCTGACATGCTTTTCAAGCTCTTCTATGGCCTGAGCCCATTTCATATTCATTTTGGGGGTACTACAGACAGAGGCCTTGACTTCCTCTGACAGTATGCCTTGTTCTTCCTCATCTGAAAGGAGGGGAGGAGACACCTGTTCACCAAGAAAGTAACCTTCTATGGTCTTATTTTTTTTCCCCTCTTTTGGGGCATTTTCCCAGCCAGTTACTTGACTTCTGAATCCTTTGTCAAGAGGAGGGTCCTAGTGCTTCTCTTCTCCCCAGTACAAGGCTGAGATTAAAATCAGCTGCTCAATTCCTCAGGGGCTTTGGGTGAGGGAGTGTCACCACTGAGGGCTGAGATTCAGATCAACTGCTCTATTCCTCTAGGGGCTTTGGGTAGGAGCGGGGCTGCCACTAAGCTGAGCTGCCCAGACAATGGACCCAGGCTGCTTCCTTGGCCACAGTAGCTGCCAGCCTCCCACTCCTGGGGCTATTGCTGGAGGAACGCCTTCCCCTCTAGCCCAACTGGGAAAGCCCTCCCACACTGACCTTTGGAGCTTTCTTTGTTGCTTGTGGGTTGAGGGATCTGGGACCCTCCCTGCTCAGAATTCTGCCCCAGAGGTCTGTTCAGGTCCTGTTCCTCCTGGTGCTGTGCGGCCAGAGCTGGGCTCTGCTCCACTCAGTGTCCAGTGAGATAGACCCTTCCAGACAGCCTTTCAGGTTACCCTTGGCTGAAAACCTCTTTCACTCTGTTGTTCTGTGGCTTCTGCTGCTCTAGAATTCGTTGAGAGTCATTTTTTACAGATATTTTGTGGGCTGTAGGGGAAGCACTAGAGTATATGTCTTTCTACTCCACCATCTTGGGCTTTCCCCCACATCTGTTTTTCTTAGACTGGTACCTGAGGCTATAAAAAACGTAGTACTGATGATAACATTTTTTAGGTTAAAAAAAATCTGGCCAAGAGAGAAAGACAACTACAGTGGAAAATATTGTTTTGTTCTTTGTACTTGTGCCTGCTGTGGAACAGTGATTGGTACCTGGTAGGGGCTTAATAAATGCTTGTTGATTGATGGAGGACGTAGTTTCAAATACCCACTCTGACACTTACGACCTGTACGCCCTTGGGCAAGTTACTTAACCTCTCTGGGTCTCCATCTCCTCATCTATAAAATGAAGAATTAGAACTGTCAGTAAGGTTTTTCTCAGACTTAACTCAACACAAAAGACTACTACCTGATGTTACCATTCTTTACAACAGAAATATAAGGTGAGGCTGTTAATTGTCCTTTCACCTATGATTAAGTTAGTACTGCTGGAAGCAAGAGAGAAATATATGTGTTTATATTTAGAAGTTTGATAATTTTCTAAGCTCAGCTTTTTAAAATGACATTTCCACCATTAGGTAGAAATGAAGAATCAACGTTTTTTTCCCCTGCCTGATTCTTTTGGACTGTAGCCATAAAATAGTGTTTCTTAGCTAAATAAAATATCAAGAAAGCTGATTCTACAACATTTGTAGGGGAGAGGGAATCAATACCTATGATATTTTTATTGTTTTTACCTACTGGCTTTCAAATTGCTAGTAGCTAGAGAAGCAATTTTAAATTAAACAAGTTGCCTTTGTTTCTCTGACAGAATAGGATACATGGAGCTGCAAGAGCCTTTTTGTGGATGACGCATTTAGGTCTATAAGGAACCTTAGAAATTGTCTGGTCCAATCTCATTGTGTTACAGATGAGAAAACAAGCTAGGTGATGGTAAATGACTTGTCCAGAAGCTTATAGTTATTAAATGGCAAGGATGAATTCAAACTCAGGTTCACCCAATCAATCAAGTATTTGTTAAGCTCCTACTATGCATGAGGCACTGTGCTAGACATCAGGAAATATGAAGACAAAAAGAAATAGTTCTTGCTCTCAGGGAGTTTACATTCTACCAGGTGAATCAACATATACATAAATAAGCATATACCAATATATAAAAAATAAATACAAGTTAATTTTGAGAGGGAGGACACTAGAGATTGGGGTGGGGGGAAGATCAGGAAAGACTTTAAGTACAAGGTAATGCCTGAGCTGAGTTCTGAAGGGAACACAGGATTCTAAGAGTTGGAGGTGAGGAGTGAATCCATTCCAGGCATGGGGGATAGCCAGTGTAAAGGCACAGGAACTGGAGATCAAATGTCCCCATCCTCAATCTATTGGTCTTTCCACCATTTGAGGTGCTACCATCTTATTGTTATGCTGATTAAAAAAATTTAACATGTGAGGGCAAATAATGAAATACATGAAGTGTTGTGATATAGCGCTCATGGCTGCTGAGCCCTGATCCTTGGAATGGGGACACTTACATTCTATATAAATATGCATGACCTGTAAGTTTTGAACTCAGAAGGACATGGTTTCAGGTATCTCCTACATACTAACTCTAAGTCTCTCAACAAGGCACTTAACTAAGCTCATACATGTAAGTGCTTTGCAGACCTTACAGGGTTATTTGTTTAGTCATGTCCAACTCTTCATGACACTTTTTGGAGTTTTCTTGTCAAAGATACTGGAGTGGTTTTGCCATTTCATTCTCCAGCTCATTTTATGGATGAAGAAACTGAAACAGATAGGGTTAAATGACTTGCCCAAGGTCACACAGCTAGTGAGTGTCTGAGTCCAGATTTGAACTCAGGTCTTCCTGACTATAGGTCTGGTACTCTTTCCACCTTTCAGGGCAGGCAGCCCTCTAAGACTATAACTCCCATATGAATTGCAAAACTATATGGAGGAAGATTTCCCCTTATTCCATGCCCCAGGAGTTCCCTACAAAGATGAAATCACTTGTGTGGATGTCTTCCTTCCCAAATGACATATTACACCAAACATAGGTTATTGCTCCCTCCCACGTGTGGTTTAGAATACTGTGATCACATTTGAATATTTGTCTTGAGATTTTTGCTCTTTCTTTAACTAATAGCTTAAAATTCTGCAGCACTTTAAAGTTTACCAAGTGTTTTCCTTGAAACAACCCATGGTTGTACAGTTGATGAGTATCTTTCTAGGGATACAATTCCAGATCTCCTGAAATTCAATATTTTGTCATGCTTCAATGTTCCTGTCCTGTTTTTTGTTTGTATATTCAGTTTTTTTCTTTGATGTGAACACAGTGAGAAACTTCAAAAATGCTAATTCAACCTAATTGCTCATTTAAGAGCAGTTTTATTTAAAGTCATATTATTACCTTAGACTAGTTTATTTTTAAACGGTTCATTTGGCAAAGTATGAATTGTTTCCCTCTTGTAATCAGACATACACACACACGCACAAACACACACACACACACATTCCAAGAATGTGTTCATGCAAGTCCAATTTTATTTCCTCCATTGTATGGACCATTAAACTTCTATTATAATATATTTGCACATGTAATTATAAAAGATAAGTAAAATGATTTAGGAGCATTAAGAATCACTTCAGTATTGCTGAACAACCTTTTAAACTGATCATCTATCAGTAACACTAACTTGCACTGCCTGTTCTTATGGAAAGACTGTCCCGAATCATTACTTAATTCATGACGTCTTGGACTTCATCAGCAAAACAAAAGGAATTAGTTGCAATTTAATTTTGTTTGTGATTCCCATTATAACATGCAGAGAAGATGAAACTGGGGCAGAATGTTATTGTGAATGTTGCCTTAGTGTACATTAAAGCCATTGTTTCCACCCTCATAGAATACCATGCTTTCTGACAGACCCCTCTGTTTCGGGTGAAGTGAAATCATTCTTTTAGAAGGCTGAACCAAAGATGGTTTGGCTTTGAAAGAGGAGCTCAGGCCCCAGTGAAAAATATGTTATATTTTTAAGCCTTTTGGTCAAAGTTATTTATGGTTTTTGAGGGAGTTACAAACGAGTGGTAGGTCAAGATATGCAGGTAGATTAAGGTTAAAGGCTATGCTATCCCCTCCCTGGCTCCTTTCAAAGACTTAACTGTTAGCTTTCTCTCCAAACATTCTCCCTAACCAGGACCTTCAGGATCAATAGCTAATCCTCATAAACTCAGTCCTGTAGAGAAATGAAATTTAATTGCTCCCCACAAAAGTTTGGGGATCCATATTGTCAAGTGTATTAGGGTCTCCTGTTTGAAGGAGAAAGTGGATTATCTTCTTTTTTTTAATACCTCTGTAAATCAGTCAACCAACAAACATTGGTTTTTTGTAACATTCATTTTTTAATTTTAAAGTTCCAGATTCTCCCCGTCCTTCCAGATTCTCTCATCCAGTGAGAAGGCAAGAGCTATGATATCCATTATACATATGAAGTCATATAAAACATATTTTCATTTTGCCATGTTGCAAAAAAAGCAAGAAAAATTAAAAAAACCAGCAAACATTTGTTGAGCACCAACTATCTATCGTTCACTGGGTTAGATGCTGGGGATCCAAAGAGACAAAACCAATACTTGCCTTCAAGAAGATTATCTTCTAATAGTTTGTCCTCACTGAGATGGAGAATATTAAATAACAGTTTATCAGGCAACATTATAACATTTTCTCATATAGTATTGGAGTCCTAGAATTATAAGGAAGTCAAAAGAATATCCATCCGTGAATGAATTTTCAAGGCTTCTTGAAATCGAAGACTTGGGTTTGCTTTCATTTATTTATTTGCTTGTCTGTCGATTCATCTATTTATTTATCTGCTTCTTTATTTATTTGTGTGTTTGCTTGCTTTACCTCCCACAGCTTAGGTGAATGTCATCCAGTGCTATGTGGCTTCTAGGTGAAGCCTTACTCCACTTATGAGTTTCCTACATCTAAAAATAGCCCAGACATATGTGGCTGTTGAGAAAACTAGCTTATTTATTTACAGCCAGTGTTAAGAGGAGGGAGATAATGGAATGGGGCCAAGTCAGGTGAGATTTACCTTGGGAATACTATAAATAGCCTGACCGCAAACTCCACAGACAACAGAAGGTAGAGGAGTGGGTAAAGTATTCAGAGATCTTGGGTTTTCTTGGACAGTATCAGGATTTAATGGCTTTTGGACAGTGCTCTGGGAAAAATCCAGGGTATGTGTGTCTTTTCTCCCTAGAAACTAAGAGAAGCCCCCAAATTTAGTTATAGGAAGTATATATATATATATATATATATATATATATATATATATATATATATATATATATATATATATATATATATATATATATATATAATTGTAGGAAATGTTTAATTACTTTTATGGATTAACATATCTAGCATATACAGATGAGGTTACTTTGGGTATTTTTCCTACTTAAGATAAACTATGAGAAGACAGTTAACCATTAGTCATGGTGTTCCAGTGGTTTATCAATGACAGTCCTTCTTAATGGAAAAACACTCTTTTACAACTGGTTTGGCAGTTGAATATTTGAAGTGAAAAGGACACCCCCAACTCCCCCACAGCACAGGAAGTTCCTCTGTAGGAACACTTGAGGTAAGAGGGCCTCCCTCCCACCTTCCCCTCCATAGGGGGCCAGGACTCCTCTGCAGGAAGCTCTTTCCTTAGTCCTCTCTCTGGCTAATATATCTGTGATACTCATTTTGGGGTAATAGTGAACACACTGGATACTATATCCCAAATTCCTCTGTTTGACTCATATGACTCTTCACAACCTGGCTTCTTCTATCTTTCCAGGATTTTTACATAATATTCTCCTTTGTGAACTCTGTGGTTTAGTCACAGTGGCCATTCTTTACACGATGCTCATCCCCAGACATCTCCTATCTCCATGCCTTTGTACTGGTTATCTCACATTTCTGGAATACTTTCCTTCCTAACCTCTGCATTTACAGAGACCCTTTCGAATTCAACTTGTCTGAAACAAGAACTCATTTTTTTTTTTCTAGTAAGTGACCTTCTTTTTAGGATCTCAGACTTAATTTAAAATTCAGTTCAAATGCTACTTTCTCTGTATCTATCTATCTATCTATCTGTCTGTCTGTCTATCTATCTATATGTCTGTCCATCTATCAATCATCTGTCTATCATGTATCTATCTATCTATCTATCTTTCCTTTAGGATTTACTTGCATATCTACATGTAATATGTGTGTATACACAAATACACACACATATGACAGCTAGGTGGCACAATAGATAGAGTGCCAAGTGTGGAGTCAGGAGGATTCATCTTCATGAGTTCATATCCAGCCTCCAACACTTACTAGCTGTGTAACTCTGGACAAGTTACTTAACCCTGTTTGCCTCAGTTTCCTCATCTATAAAATGAACTGGAGAGGAAAATGGCAAACCACTCCAGTGTCTTTACCAAGAAAACCCCAAATGGGGTTATGAAGAGTGGGACACAACTGAAAAATGATTGAACACACACACATACACACACATATAGATATGTGTGTGTATGTGTGTAGTATACACAATAGTTTCTAGTTCCTTCACCTCTTATATGGTTGCTGCTGTCATTCACTCATTTTTCAGTTGTGTCTGACTCTTCATGACCCCATTTGGAGTTCCGTTGGCAAAGATCTTGGAGTGGGTTGTCATTTTCTTCTCTTAGAGTACCCTCCATCTACTGCACATTTGTGTTGTATATGCTGATTCATGTGTATGTTAGAATATACTGTATACTCATTGAGCACAAAGACTTTGCCTCCCCATAGCTTAGCATGGTGCCTGGCATATACTGGGTGGTAATGTCCAGCATTGCATCCCACAGTGGTTGGTCAGAATGATTGTCACTTAATTGAAGGAGAAGCTTAGTGGAAATGTGGTACAGGGGGAGAGGATGATAGGAGGAGGAAAGGACAAGGTTTTTACAAGATATTAAGAGATCACCAATGACCTTCTAATGCCAAATACAATGATTTCTTACTAGGATCATAGGATGCATAGAACTAGAATGGACTTAGGGATTTTTCTAGTCTAACCCTTTCATTTTATCAAGGAGGAAACAGGGAGGATCAGAAAATTTATGACATGTCTAAGGTCACACAGCTAGCAAATAGTTGAGCAGGGTCGGTCTTCTCCATCCTCCTTTACTGTTCTGCATCATTGGCCACTCCTTCCTTCTCAATACACTCATTTTCCTTCACTTCCATAACTTCTATGACTTCCATGTTCTCTCTTCACTGTCCTCTTACTTGTCTGAGTATTCCTTCTTAGTCTTCACTATACTCAGTATAGTGAATATATATATGTGTATATATATATATATACATACATACATATGTATATATATATATATATACATACATACAGATAGATAGATATATATATTTAGTCTAATCTGATGTGGGCACACTCAGCATGCTATGCTGAGTGCTCCTGTGCCAGTGTCTCCCATGTCACACAAACAATTCCGAAGTTCTTGAGAGAGACCTTGAGAGTGCCCTTGTATTACTTCTGAGCACCATGTGATCACCTGCCCCATGTGAATTCTCCATAAAGGTCTTTTTGGCAAGCATACATTTTGCATTCAAACAGCGTGGCCAGCCCATCAGAGTTGTGCTCTCTGAAGCATAGTTTGAATGCCTGGCAGTTTAGTTGAAGCAAGGACCTCAGTGTCTGGTGCCTTATCCTTCCAGGTGATCTTCAGAATCTTCCTAAGACAGTTCAAATGGAAGCAATTCAGTTTTCTGGTATGGTACTAGTAGACAGTCCATGTTTTGCAGGCATACAACAATGAGGTCAGCACGATGGCTCTGCAGACCTTCAGTTTGGTAGTCAGTCTAATACTTCTTCCCTTCCATACTTTCCTTCGGAGCCTCCCAAATACTGAGCTAGCTCTGGCAATACATGTGCCAACTTCGTTATCAATGTGTATATCACTGGAAAGTACACTACCAAGATAAGTGAATGTATTCACAGCATTCAAAACTTTTCCATTTGCTGTAACCAATGGTTCCATGTATGGATGGTGTGGTGGTGACTGATGAAGTACCTATGTTTTCTTGGTGTTTAATTGTTAAGCCAAAATGAGCATAAGCAGCAGAGAATTAATCCATACTTTGTTGCATCTCAGCTTCAGAGGCTGCATTGAGTGCACAGTCATCTGCAATGAGCATAGCAGAATTGAAACAACTCAAAGAAAACACAGGAGGCACATATTTAGAGTGTACACCCCAAATGTTCACATGGACTATTTGTGCCTGACCTATGGTAGAACATTCTGAGCTCATGTTGGTCTGATCAGCCACAGTTGGACCATTAACACTTGACTTTAGCATAGTGATGTCATTTTGGTCTTTGAGAACAAAGGACAACAATCAACCAATCAACGCTTAGTCTGCTATGTGTGTGTGTTGTGTTTGTGTGAATATATGTATACATATATATACATACACATATATATATTTAGTCTTTACTATATTCACTTCAATTCAGTTCAGTACATTACAATTCAGTAAACATTTATTAAATTCCTCCTATGTGCCAGGGACTGTGCTCTTCTATCAGTCTCCTAAGTGTGGACCCCCCTGAAGTCTCTATCTTGGGTCCTGTTCTCTTTGCTCTCTTGCTTGGCAATTTCACTCACCCTCAAAGCTCTGTTATTACCTCTGTGTGGATTGCTCCCAAATACAGTACCTTAATCTTAACCTTTATCTCACCTGTGAACTCCAGATTCCTATTTCTAACGACCAGCTGCAATTTCCTCCTCCAGCATTTCACATCCAACGTGTATAAAATGGGAGCCATCATCTTTCCTCCAGGCTTGACCATCCTCCAAACTTTCCAGTTTCTATGGGTGATTCTATCCTTTTTTTAGTCACCCAGATTCAAAACCTCAGAGTCAGTCTTGTCTCTTCTCCTTCTGTCAGCCTCCATGTATAGTCATTTGTGAAGTCCTATTATTTCTGTCTCTAAAATACCTGTCTTATTCATTCCTTCCATTTCACTTTTGCCAGCCTATTCCCTCCCTCAGTTCTTTTCATCTTTAATTGCCTCCTAAGTAGCTTCCTAGTCTCTGACCTCTTCTCTGTCAAATTTTTTTCACACACTACTGCCAACATGGTTCACACACTACATGCCGCTTCACTATATGAAGCCTGAATTGTCTCCTAGGTGCCTACCAGATAAATAGCCTAGCAGTCAAACCCTTTCCTCCCTTGGCTGCTTCTCTTCTTCCTTTCCAGCCTTCTCCCCCAGAACTTCCCTGTATACTGTCTTTACTCCAGCCTAACAGGAACCTGCTGTCCTATTTCATGTTCCCCTTGCAAATGCCATGCCCAATACTTTGCACATAGTAGGTGCTTGATAAATGTTAGTTGAATTGTTATTGTAATGAATTGAATAGTGGATATGGCAAATATCTGAAGTCATAAGAATAGAAGAAATCAAAGAAAGAAAGAAGAAAAATAGAGAAGGTCATTAGTGGGCCACAAAGGAGAATTTCTTGCATAGTGATTTATTAATTTTTACTCTTTGGATAAAGTATTTAGATAAAGTTTCATGTAATTCGTATTTATCTTTCTCACATACAGGACACATATTGTATGTAAATGAAAATTTTCACAAATATAAATATGTAATATATTTTCTATGCTTTTTATGATCTCAAAAGAATGAAAACTTTTTCTTCTTTTTTAATAGGTAGAAAACAGACCAAAATATTATGGAAGAGAGTAAGTACATATTGCTACATAACATTTTATTGGTGATGTGAACTTGGGGTAAAGAAAGGTAATACAAATGAAAAAGTAGTTTAAAGGGGTTAGTGTGGTTCTTTTTCCCCCAGTGCAATAAATCCAACAAACACTTATTAAAGGCCTGTAAAATTCCAGGCACTGTGCTAAGTGCTGGGGATAAAATTAGTAGAAAACGGTTCCTACCCTCAATGAGCTTACAATTTAAAGGAAGAGACAACACACAAAAAGGAAAGAGGAAAGCCTTAGGGAAAAGGCAATATCGGGGGCACCTGGGTAAGGAGCATCTTGCTTTGTGGAGTTGAAACCAGGCAGGGGAGCAGATGTAAAGTAGAGTTTAACATTTTAAAAATGTTAAGTCTATCTTTATGTTGGAATTTATCTGTTTTCTTAGGTTACTATTGCATAATCTAAAAATATGTAACAGATAATTAAATGTTAATATGCAAAAGTAATGTCATGTTCTACCAGCAGAACGCACTATGTCGTATTGCTTTTAGAGACAACAGCTTTTCCTACAGAGTTTTGGACCAGTAGTCAAGTGGCCAGTTTGAGAAATGAATGCAGTTAAGTCATTCACAGGTATAAAGAGTCAGGGCAGTCCCTCATTCATCTCAGTTACTCTGGCCACTAGAGTTTGCATCACACTGTTCTACTGTCACACTTAAACTGAGGAAGGCAGGCCCAGCTCCTTTAGTAAAACTCCAGAGAGTGGTTTAGTTTCACCTCCCTGAAAGTGAGGGTCATGTGAATAAAGAAAAGGGGACAGACAGAAAAGCTGCTCCAAAGGGGCAATGAAGAAAACTTTATAGCCAATTGGATATGGCAGGAGCAGGGAGGGATGTGGACACTTAGAAACATGGAAGAGTTAAGGATGAGTCTAAGGTTGTGAGCCCAGGTGACTAGAGGGACAGTGTTGTTGACCCTCAATAGAAATAGAGAAGTTTGGAGCAGGGGTGAGTTTAAGGGGAAATATAATGAGTTGTATTTTGGACATGTTGAATTTGAGATGTCAGTGGGATGTCCATGTGGTTATGGCTCAAAAGACCTTTGTAGACGGAAGATTAGAGTTTCACAAAGAGGCTGGGGATGGACATGTAGATTTTAGAGTCATCTTCATAGAGATGTCATTGAATCCATGGGAGCCAATCAGGTCACTCAGAGTGTAGAAAGAGAAGCAAGCTCATGAGTGAAACATGGAGGACACTCATTTAGTAAACAGGAAATGAATGATGATCCAGTAAACGTCACTGAGAAGGAATAGTTTGACAGGTGGGATCAGAACCGAGAGAGAATAGTATAGTAGAAGTCAAGGAAGAGAGAGAATCCAACAGGAAGGGGAAGTCCATGGTATAACATTTAGCTTCAGTGACCTTGGGGAGGATGAGGATGCCAAGAAGTCTTATTTGATAAAGCAGTTGAGATCATTGATAACCTTGCAGCACACCATTTTAGCTGCATGGTGGGGGTCAGAAGCCAGATTGCAAGGGGCTGAGGAATGAGTAGAAAATGAGGAGGAGGAGTCAAGTGTAGCTGACTCTGGGAGTTTGACTGTAAAAAGAAGAAATTTAGACTGTTTTTAGAAGGTCAAGCGAAGCATTTGAGATTCAGTCAATAAGCACTGAGTATGTACTATGTACCAGGAACTCTGCTATGTGGTGGGCATGCAAAGAAAGACAAAAGAATGGTACTCCTCTTCAAGGAATTCACATTCTGATGGAGAAGTGTTTTATTCAGTAGGTAATGGGAAGTCATAGGACTAAGAATCTTTCCCCTTTTCAATTTTTCTTCCTTATAATATTATGCATATGCTTATTGTTCATGTATAAAGGTTATGTTATTTGCATTTCTTTATCTTCTTTTTTTTTTCTACGTTAATTAAAAATGGTTCCAGGAGAAAGAATGAAGGCAAATGTTACAACATTTGGCTGGGAGATCAACCAAATAATGCAGATTATTGAACAATCATGCCCATTAAGGGCAACTGGCAGGGTTCTGGCAAGTGGCCAGCCTAGCCCTTCCTCCACGGTTTGGATCATGGCCACTGAAGGAAGGAAGTTGGGCATATTTCTGTTTCTCTGACAGGTATTGGTAGGCTCTATAGAAAAGAGAGAGAGCAGAATGTAAGTGTCCTATAGAGAAAATAGATATATATTTCCTTAAAAGGATATACACTTTGAGTCAGTGATTAGTAATGAAATTGAGGAGTCCTCTGGTGCTATCCTGACCACACAGAAGTGATCTGGCCAGGCTTCAAGCGGAGAATAAAATGAGCATGGTGAATGCCACAGTCCCCTGTGGATAGCAAAGAAGTCATTTTGGGGGGATAACAATCGAGAGGCAGGTGGACTTTCTTGTGGTTGCTTCAATTTTTTGTTTTAAAATAAAAAAAAGATGGGGAAGCATGTAATTTGCAATTCTCTTTATGGTTACTCGGTTTGACTTTGTTCTTCAGGTTTCATGGCATGATCTCCAGGGAGGCAGCAGACCAGCTCCTGAGTGTGGCTGAGGGGAGCTATCTCATTCGTGAGAGCCAACGTCAGCTAGGAACCTATACTTTGGCATTAAGGTTGGTCATGGATCTGTAATTATAAGTGTTTCATTTAAAACCATATTGATTGAGGGGTTTACTTTGTAAAGCATCCAGCATATAATTGAATAGGTTCTTGTTTTTTTATTCCCTAATTACCATTTTCATAGCTTCTGGAACCTCAAAAACTTTCTTATGAATAGCAAATAAATTAAAGATTCAGAATCAGAAATTTCTAAAATAAATTTTTATTGTAGATGTTTTCTTCCTGTCTCTCCAAAATCTGACACACTGACTGTTCACATCATTGTTTTGAATGAGATGGACATTTAGACTAATGCCAGTAAAGGAACACAAGTTGTCTTTTGACTTGGGCAACATTTTTTGGGAGTTGTTACCTAATGATTACTGGCTATGTTTTGGCAGACTCTCTTAGCCTGAAGGGATTAGGCACAGAATAATTATTTTCACTGATCCTCATATCTCCAGTCATAGGAAATAGCTGAAATGATCACTCAGTGTCTTGGCTACATTTTGCTGGGAAAGAATTGAGAATATCTGTTTCCCCTGAACCAAGGATCAGAAAAGTAACATTGGCCCTGCAAGAATTCTTCTAAGGTGATTGCTTCCTTCTCCACCTCACCAGATTCCCATTCCACCAGTTAGCTCCAGTGTCCCCTGCTTGCTTGAGTCAATAAATCCGATAAGATCTAATACTAATTCAAGTGCTGTACTGAGTTCAACTGTACATTGTTAATTTAATTCCATATGCCCTACTCTGTAAGATGCAAATTTAGGGAATAGAGCTTAAATCCTGGAGTTCACATAAATTTGTATTTCATGCTTTAACATAATATAAATGGACAGTTTCATTATATTGGTTAGTTCAGTGGTGATAGAAGTACACTACAATGGGAGTCGGCAAACCTTTCTCTCTGACTCATTGAGATCTTGGTCAAATCACGTTGAATATCTTGACTTCAGGCTCCTCTGGGTATAAAGTGTTTCCATGTTGTCTCTTCTATTAGAATGTAAGTTCCTTGAAGGCAGGGACTTACACTTCTTGTCCTTTATATCCCTAGCATTTAGCACACTGCCTGGCATATAATAAGTGTTTAAAAAATGCTTGAGAGATAGAGCCAAAGACCCCTTCTAGCTCATATGCTCTAAGGGTCTGAGGTTTCATCATTCTAGTAGTCTAGTGCCTCAGGGCTGCATGAAGGTGTGACCTTGTCAGCAGACCCTGTTTCTGCCGATGCTGACCAAACCTAAAAAGCCTGCTGGCTTATTTTATGCATGCCTTAGATTACTGGAGGATCAGCCTTACTTAGGGCAGAGGCTTCCTCTTTTGGAGCAAAGAGGCTTATTCACCAGTTGTGTACATAGTAATCAATTTTTTGGGGCCATATCAACTCCCCTAATCCTTCATTAAGGCATAGTACGGATTCTAAATGAATTTCCTAAAAACCCGGTTCTACCTTGATCAAGGATGAGTAGGCAGAGGAAAGGAGTTCCTCACCCAACTACATGACATGTTGCCAAGAATCTTACTGACCTACTCCTCCAGGGCCAGAAGAGGGCTATCTCCCTCTTGTCACTTGCCCATCCCCACAACAGAGCTGTAAGTGAATGGTTCCTTTATTACTTTCCTACTCCACCTTCTTCACTCCTCTAGTGTTTTCTTACCTTTTTCTCCCTCTCTGAGTGTCCATCCTGTGTCCAGTTCTCATAGGGACTTGTTCTTGGCTAGCTCTCTAATCTTCATTAAGAAATTTCCTGATAATCATTTAAGGTGTGATCCTTAAATCAGGGTAATTATATTTTAATAAGAAAATCTCCAAGACTGAGAAGGCTTCCAAACCAAAGGAATGGAAAGATAACAGTGCCATGACTAGTGGAGATTTTTTGGGTGAGACTCATCCCCTCTCATTATGAAAATAGCACCCTGTATTCAATCATTTCTCCTGTTCCTAAGACCAGTTTTGTCCCCAAGATTTCACTGACTGCCCAATCAAATTTTCATTAGAGTCAAGGGTGTGGTTGGAAGAACAGCAGAGCTGTTGATGCTGTCTCCAACTCCCTCTACTTGGTTCCACCATCTTAGATTGTCCATGGCCTTAACCTTATAGTTCTACTTATTCACTTTGACCCAGTTATTGCTAGTGTAGGTTGGAGAAAGGGTGGAGGAATGCCTAGATGAATGGATATGTTTTTAATTTATAGGATTGAGGTTAACACACCAAATCTCCTTTGTTATACAAAACCACCATAAAAATCAGTTGAAGAAAAAAAGACTAGAATGAGGCCAGGGTGGGGACAGGGAAAATGTCTTCTAACTAATTCGATTCTGAAATTCCATAAGGCATTTTCCTTGCCTTAAGGTTTTCATAAAAGTGAGATAGTCTGTTGAACCACATGGACTGATAGTTTTATTAATGTCATCTATTATTCTTTTCTGATGCCTTCCAAATTTTTTTAATAGATGAGCTTCTTCACAATTATTTTGCTTCTGCTTTTGTTTTGCTTTTATTTAATACATATTCCATTTTTGGTAAGCAATCTGTCTAGTTTGCAGCAACCGAGGATATTGAATGTCATCATTACAATGCATAACTAAGGGCTGAAAATAGGTAGTAAGGCATATATGTGAAGATATACTGTCCTTTAAGGAAACTATAAATATTCATCTACCAGGGCAGCAGGAAGTCTGTAGATAGTCCTTTATTTCTGTGGTAGAGTATAAAGTTTGCTACACTTAGAATCAGGAGACCTGAATTCAAATCCTGACTGCCAGTTATTAGCTGCATGACTATGAGTTATGCTATTTTTACCTTTTCTGGGTCTTGGTTTTTTCCTCTGTAAAAGGGAAAGGTTTTATTAGGTTGCTTGAGGAGATGTAGTAGCTAAAGTGCTTGATGGGGAGTCAAGAAGACCCGAGTTCAAACTCTGTCTCAGACATTGACTAGCTGTGTGACTTTGGGCAAGTCACTTTAAAAAATCTGCCTGCCTCAGTTCCCCATCTGTAAAATGTGGATCATTCTCACACCTACCTCGCAGAGTTTTTGCAAAGATAAAATGAGGTTATATGTGTAAAGTGCTTTGTAAAACTTAAAGTGCTATACTAGCTATTATCATTACATAAATGTTTGCTGTGCCTCTTGGGTCCTGTCCAGGTGTAATTATAAGTAAAACTAAGTTTTCTCATTTTTGATGAAGAGAAACTTGAAATGAGTTTCTTGTTATCTCCATTTTCATGAATGCATAAGGTTAATGGAGTAAGACAATGGCATGATGGTTATAAAATCTTCATGGTCCTATTTACTCTTTGATATGGGCCAGGTCCAATGGGTGTCTTATACTTAGTAGTTGGTGTTAAGAAGTATGCTTGATAAGTGTTTGTTGAATTGAATTGGGCTGTTCTACTGAGAGAAAGACAGACAGACAGACAAACTTAGGAAATGTATTTCTTGAACGTCATAGGAAAGCAAAGAATATTTCCTTCCCAAACTCAGCAACACTAAACACTGTAATACCTCCTCATTGTGGTGTGGAGATAACTGTAGCTTCCTAAAAGTGATAACAGTGGAACATAAGATCTAGCAAGTCCTACAAAATTGGAAAGAGTTTGGATACAGGGCTGAAAGTGGCCTGGGTGTCTGTCGTCCAAGAATCCATCAAAGTAAGTGTGGAGAGAGGTTCACCACAAGAAGGTTGATTGCCAGGGGATGACTTTTTTTAGCCAGGTCAACTCATGAAGATCATCTGAGAAGTGAAAGAGCTTTAATGTATATGATTGAGGGAATCTTCACAAAGATAAAATGGAAAATCCTCTGAAATGTTATTGTTGATATGCCAGGTACTTTTTAAAAAACTGAAGATAAGGGGCAGCGAGGTGGTCCAAAGGATAGAGCCCTGGTCCTGAAGTCAGGAGGACCTGAATTCAAGTTTGGCCTCAGATATTTACCAACTGTGTGACTTTGGGCAAGTCACTTAACCCTAATTGTCTCAAAAAAAACTCCCACTAAACTAAAATGTGACAGATTAACTAGCATTTTGTATGACTTAAGTCTGAAAATAAACAGCATTGTTGAGTAATGAGGCAGTGAATATTATATCTCTCAGGAGGTGAATTAGGCAAGAGAGAGGAACGCTGGCAAACTCCTTATCCCATTAGAAAAGCTTTTATCTAGAAGGATTTTTCGTTTATGAAACAAATGCTGGATTCCTAGGTGACTATCACCTAGGCAAGTGAATGGAACAGTGGATAGAATACAAGATTTAGGGTCAAGAAGGCTTGAGGTCTAACCTACCTTAAAATACCAACTTGCTAGGTGATCCTAGGCAAGCCATAACCACTGTCAGCCTCAGTTTCCTCATCTGTAAAAAAAAAAGGGAGTAATAACAGTCCATCACAGGATTATTGTAACAATTAAATTAACATGTATAAAATGCTTTGTAAATCATACTGTTATTACTATCGTTCTGCTGGATCTGAGTCCATGAGCCAGTCTGCCTTTGTAGCCACAATTCATTCAAAATAAGTTGTTTTCATTGTTAATTTTAATTTATATGTGAGAAATCAGTGTGGCCATGAATACAAAAGTCATAGACTTGTAAGCAACATATGTAACTTTTGGGGGGCTGCCCCTCCACTCCACTGCAGGAGAACAAGCAAATGGGAGAACCTTAACTTTATGTGAAGGCCTTGATATATTCCTGTGTACCATAAGGGTAGAATCCATTCAGTAGAATCAATCCATTCTACTAAAGTCCTCTTATAATGTCCCATCACAGCCTTGACATGATCCTTCCAAAGGTGTCAGGTCCAAGCTTTAGTATGTCCTCAAACCAGAAGGGTTTGAGTACGATTTCTGATAATGGAACGATTGTCATCATCTGGGTACCAGCCTGAGTTAAGTTAGGAGAGTTTCATTATCGGGCTGGTCTCAGAGTGATAAATTTGTAGATAAATCAACCTTTAAAACTATCTGCTAAGTTTTAAAGGGGTTGTAATTTATGTCATTTGAGAATGCCAAAATCACAGTCCTTAAAGTACATGTTTGATGTATAGCAGGTCTGCCTTTGAAATTGCTGTTTTTTGTAGGAAATACCAAACATGCCTCATAAGATTTTGTTTCAACTAAGTAAGGGCACAAAGGACTGAAGAGACATTTTTATTGTTCTATCTTTGGTCTCTGACTGCTTATTTACCCATCCTGTTTATTAAAATTTATATTATTTTCTGTGAGGGAGGGTAAGATGGCAAGGGGTAAATTGTTCTAATAAATAAGATTTTGCAGAGTTGTTATTTAAGAGGTATGGGGTTATTGATTTAAAGCTAGAAGGGACCTTGAAGGTCATCAGATCCAGTGCCCCCATTTTACTGATGAGAAAAACTGAGGCTTCAGAGTGTTCCATGACTTACTCAAAGTCATGAAGTCAGTAAGTATCAGAGGCAGGATTTGAAACTTGGTCTTCCTGACTCCACTTCCAGCACTCGTGTGTGTGTGTGTGTGTGTGTGTGTGTGTGCGTGTGTGTAGCACGAGTGTGTGTGTATGTGTGTGTGTGTGTGTGTGTGTGTATTTCTTTCTTCAAATATTATTAAAGCACTTTAATTTGTCCTTTGCTCTTTGAACACCTTACCATGTATTATTTTCCTTTGTGCATGTTGTTTCCCTCAGTGGCACATAAACTCCTTGAGAGCAGACACTGTTTCATTTCTCTCTTAGTTTTCCTAGCACCACACTGTACTCTGCACATTGGAGATGCTTAGTGAATGTTTATAGAAATAATTTTGAGTAAAAAAGCAGTGCAACATTGGTAACAATGACTAAGGTACTTTAAAATGTACCTTTTAATATAAAAGTGACAGAAATTACCTGTGAAGCAAGATAAAAGATAAGATATCTGTGGGAGAAAACTGATTATTATATTCATGTAACACCTTCTACCAGATGTTGTGGTCCTAAAGGTCCCAAGGGGTAACTGATGATGTTCCTTTTACTAAACTAGAGATTTTGATAATGTCATTGGGTGAATCATAACTTCAGAGGACTGATCATAAAGCATGCTTCCTGACTCTTGACAGAGAGATCATGGACAATGGGAGCAAAATGCTGCATTTATTATCCTATGTGGCTAATGTGTTGATGTTTGTTTGTACCTGTTTGTTCAAGGAAGGGCTGCTGAAATTGAGGGGGAGGGAGAGAAGGCAGTGGGAAACAACAGAGACTAAAAAATGACAATACCATCCACAAGGCAAAAGAACTTTAGAGGAGAGCACAAATGATGAGTTTGTTACTGTCTTGTTAAAATTAATATACACTTTTTAAAACAAAGGATCATTGCAACTGAAAATTGGTGGACTTTTAGATACATGCTCACATATGTGTATGTTTTTATATATATACATGTGTATATTCTATATATATGCAGTACAAATAAACATGCTTATATTTCCAGTGATAGAATACTGTACAAGAAATTTTAAATAATGTAATTTACAGGAAATAGCATGTATCAACCTATGTTGTAATTTTCTAATTTTTTTTTAACAGACTTGGCCAAAACCTTGCTTGAGTTGTACATCTACTTACAGGCCATGTAAATAAAGAGTCTGTACTGGATTTAAAGGAAAGATTCTCTTTTATTTGAGGTCAAGAACCAGAGCTTTGCAAAACTTGTTTTGTATCTGGTATTTTTTTGCCCTCTCATGATAATTGATCCTAAACTTAATTTTACATACTTTTCATCCCATCTTTTAAAAAAAGATTTTGACATTCTCAAAGATTGAATGTAAAAATAAATTTCCAAAAGAACTCCATGCTGCAGATTAAGGCTTTGCCTGACCTAAAAAGAGCCTTTACCCATAGACCTCATCAATATTTGTCAGTCACTTCAACAACATGTGATGGCCAGCTTTTCATAGTCAAAATACAGAATTAAAGAAATGATCCATCATTCTGACAAAATCTCATAATCTTTTCCCCTGAATCCCTTATGTAATTTGTTTTGCCAAATTATTCAGAAAATTGCATGGTCTTTTTTCCCTCATTTGGTTGTGGGAACCTGAATATATGAGTTTGTTTGTTTGTTTTTAATTTAAAATGATCATTGATCTGTGATCAACTTTAGAGGCATCATTTTGCTCTCTGATGAAATACAGCTATTAATTGAGGGAGAATAGAACTTAGATTTTGCCAGTTCCAGAGACATTTCCGCTGAATCTGACTCATTTTAGTTTCTTGAAACTGGGGGAAGAACAAAGTGACATCTGTGTATGACACTTGATAATACCCAAATCCTGTCTTTGGATATTCCAAGCAGGTTTGGCACATTGCAGAGAATGTCTTACACCCACACAGTCTGGAACGTATCCTGATAATTTCATGGTGAACTAGACCATTATAACTTGCATTAATTGGATTACCCCATAGATTAAAGATGAGTTAGATTTTTGGGGGTGGTTGTGGTGGTAATGGAGACCAAATTACAAAGGGAATCTAGATTATCTACTCTTTCATTTAAATAAATCTGCTAGATTTCTTCCACTTGATAGATTCTAATCATTCACTTTAAGCAAGAAAAAGACCTTAGTGGTCCACAATACCAATTCTCTCATTTGAAAAGATAAGGAAACTGAAGTCAAGAGATTTAAAAATGACTTCTCTAAGGTCACACAGTAATTGACCAAGCCAGGATTCAAATCTAGGACCTGCCCACTCCAAACCCAGCACCCTTTCCACTGTACCACAGTGGTAGAAATGCCCTTGCATATTTATCCTCGTATCAGGCAATTAGCCTGAAAAAACCCTCAACAACAACAATCAATTATTTGTTAAATCAGTGTTAATTCTGTAGATGAAAAAAAAAATGTTGAGGGAAGATAAAACAATTGTTCTCGTTTTTCTCTTTTTGTTTCCCACATTGTTTCATGTGCCAAAAAATATACAACCATTCTGAAAGGTATCCACAAAAGCCTATCAAAGTTAACTTTACTTTCTCTCCAAACTATAACTAGATTTGTCTCTAAATTAGAATAGGAAATGGTTACAGTTTTAAATTAACTCCAACAAGAATTTTAGTGTCTGCCATATGCCAGACATCATGATTCACCCTAGACATACAAAGACAAAAATGAAATAAATAATCCCTGCCTGCATGTAGCTTACATGATTTTGGGCAGTTTTGCTCCATGCTAGGGAACTCAAGGGGTTCTTCATTTTTTTAGTCTTTCATCCCTCAGTACAGTTTTCATTTAATACTAATTTTGTCTGTTCAAAATTCCATCCCTTCTGTTCCCTAATGTGCACATATTGGGAGAAATTCAAAGCAGAAGGTAGAGACCAAAAAAGATATCCCAGTGACTCTTTTTAAAGGAGAAGTAGATGGGACAAAATGTTTCATCATCATTATGATTCTTCTTCAAAAGCTCTATAGTGTAGGCTAAAACAAGAGGCAAGGGGTCCCTGTACTAGCAATCAGTAGATCTAGGATATGGCGTAGTTTTTGTAATTAAAAACTTGATGCTATCTTATTGGTGAATCATCATCTTTGAAATTCAGTGCCCTTTCTAAGGGAGCTGGAATTGAGTTAAGCTGATTTTTAACAAAATACTGCATAAGGCACATTAGTGTCTCATAATATTAGGGAAATTTCCTTAGTATCTGAACATGTCGTCAGAGTGTACTAGTCCATAGGCATGATGGTAAATGCAAATCTAATTGTTAACATAGCTTCTTACTCTCCAAATGTTGTGCTGCAATGTCTTTTTGATGGATACACCAAGAGTTTTTAAATGTAACTAGCAAAATGTAATCAAAGGAACTATCTAATGATAATATAATTACTAACAATTATACAAGACGTGTCTCTTCAAGGATCTGTCTATTTCATTAGTGTGGTACCTACTTTCTTCACTGCTTCATTTCTGCCATTTAGTGAGTGGTCTTAAGATAGGTGATGTGGCCCCAAAATTCATCATTCTGTAGCACCTCATAATGAAATTCTTTGAACTAAGATAGACTGCATTTGTTTTCTAAGACCAGGCTAACACTGGTCCAGGACTCAAAGTCTTTCCAGCTTGGTAGGACCTATGGTGTTTGTCTCTCTGGTGTTGCTTCTGAAAAGCAAGAATGTCTCCTGTGTCCATGATGAGGCCTCCAAGTAGGACCATGTAGTTGATATTTGATAAAGATAAGCATGTTGGATTGACTCTGTGTTAAACATTCTCTACCCATCAACATTTTATTTAGCTGACAGGTGTTTTCTTTATTGAGGGATGTTTGTATACTGAAATAATGTTTGTTGAGTATGGTAGAGGACTGATCATAGTCAAACGTAAGGCAATCATGGAAATTTATAACAATAACAGTAGTTAGCATTTCTATAGAGTCTACTATGTGCAAATCACTGTGCTAATCTTAGTGCACTTTACAAATATTGTCTTATTTTTATTCTCACAACAACCCTGGGAAGTAGGTGCTATTTTTTTTTATAGTTAAGGATATTGAATTAGATAGAGGTTAAATGACTTGCCCAATGTCACATAACTAGTAAGGGACTGAGACCAAATTTGAACTCAGATCTTCTGGACATTCTATCTTCTGAGTCACCTTGCTGCCAAATTTAACTGCAAGTATAAATAAAGCAGAGTACATAATGAGGTGGAGCAACTAGAAACTGATGTTTTGTAGTAATAGAAAAAATTGTGGGCCTGGTGTTAGGAAGACCTGAGATCAAATCCAGTTTCAGACACTTACTAGCTGTGTGACCCTGGACAAGTCACTTAACCCTGTTTAGCTCAGTTTTTTTCATCTGTAAAATGATCTAGAGAAGGAAATGGCAAACCACTCCAGTATCTTTGCCAAGAAAACTCTCAAATGCGGTCATGAAGAGTCAGACACAATTGACAATGACTGAATAACAGCAAAGTATTTTTGAGGGATGCTGTTCTGTAGAGTGAATTTATGACTCAATTTATTACATCCCTAGGTTTTGAAACTTTATTACCTGAAATTTTACTGAGTAAGGTGTTCCCTTAAGAGCTTAGTCATTTAAGATTTTCAGTCTTCATAAGGACAAGGACAAGTCCTACAGATCTCTTTATATTTTCTAGAACCTAATATAGAGTTACACACACGTAGCAAGTCTCCCCTGTCCCAAGCTGTTGAAATGAATTGAACCTTTTATATCTCTGGAGCAAACTTGATGCATAGGTTCATAGCTGTAGAGCAATCTTGGACTCTTCCCTCTCTCCCTTACACCTCATGTATCTAACTATTTACCAAGCCTTGTTGATTCTATCTCTGTGACACCTTTCATATCCATCCTTTTCTTGATATTCAAGTGATCCCAACACTAGACCAATCCCTGTCTTTAATTGTCTTTTACCTCATTATTGAAAAGGCCTCCTAGTTTGTCTCTCTGCCTCTAATCTAATCTCTCATTTTACATTAGAAAGCCAAGGCCTCCCAGCACATCACTTCTAGTTTATAGTGTCCTGTTTTACATTTAAGGGTTCCCTCTCAAAGCATATCCCTTCCATGAGAGGTTAACACACAGAATCCTAAACTAAATTGTGTTTCAGAGTTGTGGCTGAAGATGAAGGACTGTGAAGAGGGACTTTTTTCCTCCATTTTTCCCCCCTTTCCCAACATATTTTGCATCATATAAATGTCCTCAGATCTAGCCAGTCTTCTAGGATTCCTGTGTCCCTTATGGTGGCAAGTAGAACATAGTCGGACTATAATCTTGAACCAAGTAAAGGAGCCAAGAGAGTTTATCAAGAAGAAAAAAATACATGCATCTCACCATATCACCCTTCTATGGATGATTTCATATGTGTAATTGACATCACATTGTTTGCCTTCTCGAAGGGTGGGGGAGAGACTGAAGAGAGGGAAAGAATTTGGAAGCCAAAAATTTGTTTAAAATGAATGTTAAAAAAATAAATAATATTTACCAAAAAAATCTGCAGTGGCTCCCTCTTTCCTATAAGATAAAATACTATTTATTTCTTGTTGCTACTAAGTTGTTTCACTTGCATCCAACTCTTTATGACCCCATTTGGGATTTTCTTTTGAAATGTACTGGAATGGTTTGCCATTTCCTTCTCCAGCTCATTTTACAGATGAGGAAATTTAGGCAAACAAGATTAAATGACTTGGCCAGGGTTACACAGCTGGTAAGTGCCTTAAGCTAGATTTGAACTCAGGAAGGTGAGTCTTCCTGACTTCAGACTCTATCCACTGTGCCGTCTAGCCATCCCCTCTATTTACTTAAAATTTATCTCTAAAAATACCCCCCAATCTGGCTCCTACCTATATTTCCAGTCTTCTTTCCTTATTCGTTCTCTACTCTTGCTAATTTTTTTTTCTTTCTTAGTGTCCCCAGCCCTTAGCACCATGCCTTCCACATAGCAGCCATTTAATAAATGATCGTTGACTGGCTGATGTGACATTCTATCGCCAGTCTTTGTATGAGCAGTCCTTTGTGTTTGGCGTGCCCTGCCTCCTAACCTGTGCTTTGTAGAATCCCTAGCTTCCTTCAAAACACGGCTCAGCTACCATCTCCTACCCTAGGCAGTTCTGATGCCTCCCTTCCTACTCTTAGGAGTACTCCCTTCTTCATGAAATTACCTTCTGTTCTTTAGTATATGTTTTGTATTTACTTACTTGGGTACACATAGCCTCCCTTCCCCTCCCTCTCCCAGGGGATTATAAACTTCTTAAGGACAGGGACTTCTATTTAAACTTTGTATTCTGGCACATAGTAGGTATGTAATAAATATTTATTGAATTAAAGTTTTTAGAATCATTACTACTGTGCCAAAATCCATTATAGGAGGGAGATAAAAGAGACTGTAATGTAATATTACCTACTTAGATATTGTTAAAGATCTAAAACAACCAGCAATTCTTAATTCTCAGGGGCATTTGGTTGATAACATTTAAGGTCAAGTCATGACAGAGTACCTGGTTCAAGAAAAGATTTGCAGTTTCATGTGCAATCACCCCCCTTTTTTAATTATTATACTGTGTTATGGAAATGCTTGTTTTATTCCATAAATTAAAAATAAAATAAATTTTAAAATAAATAAGATTTGAGGGTAAAAAAAAATTCTTGGATAGGATTATAGTAAGAGAAACTTCACATTGCAGTGGTAGGTTTTGTCCTGTTTTAAGAAAAATGTGATGGAAAGCTTTTTCTTTTCACATTTCAGAGGAAGAATCAAAAGGAAATGGGGCGAGATTGTGCTAGTGGTAGGCGGAGAAATGTAATGGTACTCTATGTTCTTTTGAGCTGATAGCTGCTGCAGAAGGTTTCGTTGGTGTGGGTTACCATGGTTTCATTTCATTCCCTATAAGCTGTCTTTTTCTCTCTTTGAAATAGATGAAAAATAAATTTCTGCTGCATTATTTTTTCCAAATGTTCTGTTTCTCATAGTTGTGATCATGAGTCACCTGTTTTGTCTACTTACCTACATGTAAGAGTAACTGATGCTCTAAAGGACAGTTCTTTAGAGAATTTAACATCCCATTTGCAACATATTGGGATTCAACCTTCAATTCTGTAAGCATATGCCTAGTGCTGAGGATGCAAAGACAAATGAAGAAGCACTCTCTCTGTCCTGAAGGAGCATATAGCCTTTCTGCTTGGGTGAGGGACAGGGGAAAGCATATTCACAGATAAGTCAATACAAACTAGAAAGGAAGTCCAAAATGACTGGGAGAGAGGGGGAGGAGGAAGGAAGATTGTTGGCATTTTTGAAATCAGGAAAGGCTTCACGTAGGAGGTGATACTTGAGCCAAACCTTGAAGGGAACAAAGGAGAACAGGAGGAGAGAGAAGATTCCAGGCTTGGGGGAAGGCAGCCTAGTCAAGAACAGAGAGATGGGAAGGATCTGCTGTAGGAGGAAAACCATATAGGTCATCTCTGCTGGAACATAGATTACATGAAGAGAAAGATAAATCTGAACCAGAATGTGAAGGGTTTTTAAAAGTCCAAAAGAGGAGTTTGTGTTTTAGCTTGTAAAAATACACTTGCACGTGAGCGTGTGCATGCAAACACACACACACATGTGCAGAGATTTCTTCTCCATCTATCTGTCTATCTATCCATCCATCCATCCATCCATCTATCATCTATCATCTATCTGTCTGTCTGTCTGTCTATCTATCTATCTATCTGTCTATCTATCTATCTATCTATCTATCTATCTATCTATCTATCTATCCGTCCATCCATCCATCCATCTATCCATCTATCTATCATCTATCTATAATCTATCTGTCTGTCTGTCTATCTATCATCTATCTCACTGATGGTGGAATGGTGGATCTCCCACGAAGGGCCCAGCTTCAGGCTTACAAAATCAGATTTGGACCTGAGCGCCTGGAAAGGAGTCTGACCCAAAGGAGGGGGTAATTAAAACTTTTTTTCCCACTCTCTGACTGATTTTGTTCCCTGTAGAATACGGGAGAAAAAAGTCAATTAAATAAAACTCAGGTATAGCTCGTATCTAAAATCTTCCCTAAAATGAATTAACTGAATCTCTTCTAGAAAAGATATCCACTGTATAAAGTAGATACTGGGTATAGGACAACCCTTTACTTCTTCTACTACAAAAAAATATTAAAACATAAAAGGTTCATAAATATTTGATAACAAATACTTAAAACAAGAAACAATAACCCATCACATTTATTCTGTTTTCCTGAAAGGTAAAGACAACTTTGTAGGACTTGTGAATAGATATTTTATTTTTATCTCAGGCATGCATCATTTGAATGACTTACAAGGTCCAGATCTACTGGTCAGTCGGGGCATGCCTTAGGTTTTCTTATTCCATCCAGTTGTAGCATTTTCCTGGACCTGATTATCTTCTCTCAGAAGTGGTGTCACTGCAGAAAGCACTTCCTGCTTAGCAATACACGCTGACTCAAGAACCAAAGATCTCTTAAACTCATAAGGTACCTAGCCACCATGACCGGAAATGTTCATGTCTCATGATCATTATTTAGTCACCTGTGCTCAGGGAAAGAAACATAAAATGGCAGAGACAGTTAGGGACTCAGTACCTGAGCATAGGTTGATTGCAGTGTACTCAACGTACCTGAGTTGTGGGCCACTTTGGATACTGGTAGAGGAAGGGAGAGAAATCCCTTTTCCACCCTTGCTGAAGCCCAAGGGAAAGTTGACAAAGTCTGAAGTGACACACTCGAAAGAAAAGATGATTTTTTTTTCTTCTCAGTCTCTTATTATAACTTGTTCAGGAAGCAGCTCTTTTCTTGGCTTAGTCATCATTTATCACAGATGCAATCCCCCAGTATAGGGCATCAATAAGACCAGTAAGAAATCATTTGTCAGTCATATCCAGTAGCAGGAGCCAGGACATGTGTCTTATTTGAAAGGGCCAGAGGATATACCATGGTAAGGACTCCAGTCCATCACCTTCCAGAGATCTATATCTATGTCTCTTTCTATCCATCCCCTCTCCCTATGACATGCTGCATGTGTGACCCTGGACAACTTTCTTGACCTTTTAGTGCCCCCAGGCAACTCTCCAAGATTTTAAGTTATCAAGCAAATGATGATCTGCATTGGTAGAGGGAGTTTCCTCATTGAGTATGCCTTATACCAATGGAATCAGGAGTCCTGGTCAAAATGTAAACATGAATAGACAGAGATAGATGGACAAATGAGTCAGCTAAGTGGCATTCAAATCCAGCCTAATACATTTACTAATTGTGTGACCCTGGATAAGTCACTTAAGCCTATTTGCCTCAATTTCCTCATCTGTAAAATGAGCTAGAGAAGGAAATGGCAAACCCCTCCAGTATCTTTGCCAAGAAAATCCCAAATGGGGTCACAGAGAGTCAGACATGACTAACTATCTCAACTACAACAACAAAAGATTGATAGATATAGACATGTGCATATAAGTATATATATATATAATGTGCATACATATATGTATATGTGTGTATGTATATATGTGTGTAGATGGATAGATTGATGGATGTGTGTGTGTGTGTGTAAGGAGATTTGGGTCTGTTTTTTTTTTTTCAGAGATACAAGTTCCCAGGATCATAGCCCATAAACAGCCTCACTGAATTTGTACATCATTATATAACCGTAGATAATATACACATTTGTATTTACCCTAAAAACACCATACTTTGCCTGCTCTATGCTGAAGTACCATGATATAACCAAAGTTAATGTAAACTTATGAGCTTGTTGTCTTCTTTGTCTGCTTCTTAATAAATCAAGTGAGCGCTGACCAGATTTAAGGGGGTTCCTGTGTAGGGGCAGCTGCCCCCACCCCCTTGTCTACCCGCCGCCTCGAGGCAGGAGAATAGAGTAATATGACCACCTTATCTGTGGTCTCCAATGTCACCCTTCTGAAGTCTGCCCAGATCCAGAGTGAACCTGCAGGGAACTGAGGAGCTCCTGTCTAACAGTATGTGACGACCCTTTCATAAATCAATTCACAACCCTTTAGCTTTACAGTTAAAGGGTGGAAAGGAGAAGACCCCGGAGGAAAAAAGTGGTTAGCTAGCTCAATTGGTATATAATGCCAGAAATCGCCTGAAGCTGTAACCAGCAGTTGTTCCAAGCTCCACTGATCACCTTGCAGTTTCTCTGGTGTTCTCTCTAAAGTCCAGTTCCCTTCTTGTAAAACATCACTAGACAGCTTTCTACAACTGATCTTTACTAGGTGGCTGCAGCAGACTGAACAGAAGGTGTGCACTTCAGCAAATTCCATATAGATACACAAATTCTTGGGTGGCAATAGCCAGGCAATGGGAATATTTTTAGGGACTTTGTAATTAAAAAGTCCTTTGGATGTAAGAGCAGCTGATAAATTGATGGAGCTATAACTGAAACTGGTAGTTTTTCTTTCCAACAATCAACTCTACTGTATCTTTGATGAGGTATGTAGAGCTGCAAAATAGAAGAATCCTAAAATCTTTGGGGGGCAATATAAAGGAAAAAGTAAAAATGTAAAAGCAAAGTAAAAAAGTAAAAAGAAACAGAATACTGATGCAAAAAAAAAAAAAAAAGAGTGGTAAAAACCAAAGGTAATTCTTGGCCTCCATGTACTGGAGCTATGGGTTACCAGAGGATTTCGCATGTGTGCTGGAAACTGTAGAGGAGGTGGTGCTGCTCTTGAAAATCATGGTGGCTCTATGCCATAGCATAGGGGTGGGAGTGGAGGTGGTAGGAGTAATGGAATTGTTAGCCCTATGTTCATGGCCCCGTATTTCCCAGTCGAGATATCCAAACAGAGACAATTACACCAGAGGGGAATGCCCAGTATGAGCAATTCTAATTAGAATTTCAGAGACCAGGTAAACAATAGTGGCTACCAAAAAAATCCAGTAAAGGGCCATTGCTCATTGCCACAGGGTCAGTTCTGATATATCAGATGTCATGGAATTAACATTACTACCTAGGAGTAATATTCTTGATTAATTGAATACTCAATTAAAAACAAATTGATAAAAATTTTTCAGAAAACAGTTCACAGAAGTCTACTCATGACTTTCATGGGGTGAAGAGGAGGGAGTTATGCCTATGAAAACAGAATTGTACTTTCTCCATCATAGAAAAGGCTGATTAATGCTATCCAATTTATAAATGATATAACCAGATATCATTACACCTTCTTTCGCTTTTCCTTTTTGTTCTTTCTACTTTTTAGAATTTGTCTCTTCTTATCAATGTGCCCCCACCCATACACTCCTCAAAAAGCAAAAACTGTCTAAAGGTCATGTGGTGGAAAGAGCACTGGCTTTGGGATATCAGATCCCTTATTTATTACTGATTTGCTACTTGTGTGACCTTGGCCAAGTCACTTAACTGCTTTGGGTCTCAGTTTTCTCATTTGCAAAATGATGCAATTGGACTAAGTGACCTTTGCCATGCACAGTGATAGAAATAGCCTGTGAGCTCACATATGAGGAAATGCCCTTTCCCAATGGAAGTCTGAAAGTTATCTTTTTAGAGTTGCCTAGAGCACTCGGAGGTGATGTGACTTACCAAGGCTGACACAGCCAATGTGTATCAGAGACAGGATGAAAACTCAGTTTTTTCTGGTTCTAAGGTCAGCTCTCTATCCACTAGGCCATGTTGCTTCTATCATCCAGTCCCGCTCTGGATCTATGTTCCAGTAATTCTCTGAATCTGTTTTAGGTGAGACATTTTTAGAGCCTTATTCATTCTTTTTAACCTGACTTTACTTTCCTACAAGAACAATCAGAACCATTCTGTCTGTGACTGTGGTTCTGCTTTAGCATTATTAAAATATTTTTGTGTTCTTTTGCAGTATTTTTTTTAAAGTGCTTATACAGTGCTTCTGGTTATTAATGTGAAAATTCTGTATGGAAACTGATGACCTCACTGAGTCAGGCCCAGTTTTCTCATATCATTTCCCTTTTTTTATCACTATAATTGAATTAAGACATATCTTCAGAATATAAATTTTTTCCTCTGGTGATAGCAAATAACTAGCAGTTCTCTCATCATCATGAATAAATAGGCATTTATGCTGCAAGTCAGAATTTCCTAATAAAGGACTAGATACTTTTTTCTTTTAAAACACTTTCCTGTAAAACAGTTTGACAGAAAAAAGAAGCTACTGCAGAAGGTGATTATTCTGTTAATTCCATGATACTCAAACTTTTTCATCTTTTGAACACTTGTGAGTTTTAACAAATACCTATGTTTCTTATCACTATGCTATGGGAAAGAGGGTGAAAGAGAGACAGAGAAACAGAGAGAGACAAAGAGAGACAGACAGAGAGGAAGGGAGGGAAGGAGGAAGGAGTTGGAGGAGAGAGAAACATATCTATAAATGTTCATAGGAACATATTGAATGTTGTCATTACGTGATAACCACTAATTGGCAATAATGGTGTTACATAATCACAATATGGATAACAAAAAAGTTCAAAATGGGGGATGTCTATTTGCATTTGAATATTATTAGAAAGCAGAAAATGTTGCTAATGGGCAACACAATACAGACATGAATTTGAAACAAAACCACCAACTTGCAGATTCATTTTAGGATTACATGTTAAGTTTGAGGCAGAGGCTACCTGGATACTCATTTGCCTGAAAAGGGGTCCAACGAGTAGACAAGGATATGTCAATGTCTCAAAAAATATATAGCGCTGATGGTGAACATTGGTTTCCTTTGCACAGAGAAGGATGCTGACTTGAATTTCCTAAATTATATTCTGTAAAATGTTAAACATCTCAATTCTCATGGCAAATAAACATATTGGTTACTGACATAAGCATTTACATTGCTGAAATATCCAGATACTCCTAATGGTGATAAATATAATGATTAGCCCTCCTACTTCCTCTCACTGTCATTTTTAACTCAACTCAACAAATAGAAAATGTCTGCTGTGTTCAGAGCACTGTGCTAAGCAGTGGGGGAGGTATAAAATTTAGACAAGATACCATTCTTTCTTTCCTAATAACAATAGTAACGTTTACATGCCAATGTTTCCTGTGAGGGTGCATCCATGAAGTTTTATTCCATTTAGGTAAACAGAAAACAGTGTTGGTGATGAGAAGGTCATGCGATGCACGAGTCTTCAGCAGTAAATGACCATTGCTGTTGCTGTTTCCAACTCCATTCCTCCCTAGGACTCCTTGCCAAGTCTGGTAGTCTGAGCCTACTCTAGCATTAAAGTCCCCCAGGATTATAAGCTTGTCCTCTTTTAGCACACTGATGATAAGGGTCTCCAGATCTTCATAATATTTTTCTTTGACCTCATGAGGGTTCATCATGGTGGGGGCATAGACACTGATGATGGTGGCATGGCGTTTTCCTGCAAGTGGCAATCACATTGTCATGAGCCTGTCATTCACTCCTTTTGGCAGGTATACTAGCTTGCTGATTAGATTAGTTTTGATTGCAAAACCTACACCAGCTTCGCGAGACTCCCCTTTACTGTGGCCACTCCAGAAAAATGTGTATCCAGCTCCAACTTCAGTAAGCCAGCCTTCATTTGCCAGCCTTGTTTCATTCAGGGCTGCTATTTGGATGCAATACCTGTTGAGTTCTCTTGCAACAAGAGCAGTTCATCTTTCAGGTCTGCTGGATTTTGTGTTGTCTATAAGTGTGCACACATTCCATGTGCTGATGGTGAGTGGAATCATTTTTGCAGATGTTTTTGTACATCTTTTTTGCATGTGTTTTGACCACAGAGTGGAATTCCCTGCCTGCCACAGTAATCAGGCCAGGGTTGGGTAAGCAGACAAATTTTGGGGGCACCTTTTCTAGCCCTTTTCGCACCAGGAGGTGAGCAATGTGATACTTAAAAGGCTGCTCAGACACCCAGGGGGCTGCTGAATCCCACTGCTGCTTCCAGTGAGAAATGACCCTATGGCCTTGGTTGCCTGTGTGCAGGTTTGTGACTGCAGCTCCCAGTGTATCTGCACCTGCTGCTTTATCACTTGCCTGTTGCCACAGGACTTTGAGGTATAATAGTAAAATGGTATGGGTGATGTCTTCTGATTCTTGCGTAAATTAGATTTAAGTGAGGCAGAGTTGCATGAAGTTGTCAGCCTCACTCTTTCCTCCAGAGTCATCATAGTCCAGTGGCAGAACAGAATCAAGATGACTGGCAATGGCTTAGGATGCAGTGGATGACCTTGGTGTTTTCAGTGTCTAATCAAGCATTCTTTAGCCGCCTTCATGGATGATGGAACAAATTGCTCTCATCCACTCATTCCCCCAGGAGAAGACTTCACATGCTTGGGGTAGACACCCCTGTAACTCACCAATGAGTTTGAGACACCTTGGTTACCCTCATCCTGGTTTGGCCCATCTGCCAAAACAGTTTACCAGGGTGTGGCCACCGTGCATGCTGCAGCTTGTTGGAGTCACAGGTGAGAGCTGGGTGGAACAGGTAGATACCAAAGGTGGAAAGTAGCTGAAAAGGGCTCAGCAGTAGATGTGAGAGTGACGAAGGCAATGTGTGGTGCAGAGTTGGACAGATCATAGACTTATCCTTTCCAAGCTTAATATTCTCATTCACCAAAAGTGCCACCCCAAGGCAAAATCACTACCAGAAGAATTAATGTCAACAAATTAGAGCTCTTCTCTGAGTGGGAACAGTTTGTTGCTAACTTGGAGGGAAAGTTGAGCCAACACACAGTTGGCAACAGTAGAGCAAAAAAGGAGGGGAGAGCTTTCAGAGATTTTGTGTATTTGTTCATCTGGGTCAGAACACTCGCAAACACCTAGACTGGTTTGATGAAAGTGATGGGGAAATTTAGAAGCTGCTAAACGAAAAATGAGAACTCCACAGGATTTACCAGCAGGATAGTTCATCCACCTCTAAGAAGGCAGCATTTAATTCCATCAAAAGTAAAGGACAAGCAAAACTTAGCAAGATGCAGGATTTCTGGTTAAGTAAGAAGGCCGATGAAATTCAGTTTTATGCTGACAGTAACAATCCAAAGTGCTTTTATGATTCCCTGAAAGCTATTTATGGTCCAAAAGCCTATGGTGCAACACAACTACTCAGTGCTGATGGAGCCACATTGAGTAGTGATAAGGACATGATCCTAGAGAGATGGGCTGAATGCTTCCATAGTGTTCTCAACATCAACCAATGCTGAGATCATTGACCATTTACCTCAGGTTAAAGCCAATCCCTCCTTAGCTGAACTTCCAACTGAAGAAGAGGTTTTGAGTGCCATTAGGCTCCTTTCATGTGGCAAAGTACCTGGTGCTGAGTCTATTCTAGCTGAGATTTACAAGGTAGGGGGACCATTGCTTATACAAAAGCTGACTGAAATTTTTCAAGTTGTATGGCAAGAGGAGGATGTCCCCCAGGAGTTCAAGGATGCCTCCATTGTCCATCTCTATAAAGGTAAAGGAAATAGATTGTCCTGTGACAATCACAGAGTGTTGTCTCTCTTAGTCATTGTTGGCAAGATTCTTGCTAGAGTCCTCCTTAATAGGCTGTTCCTTCACCTGGAAGATGCGCATGTACCTGAGAGCCAGTGTGGCTTCAGAAAGGGCTGAGGAACAGTCAGTATGGTGTTTGCTGCCTGACAACTCCAGGAGAAATGCCAGCAGCCGAACACAAGTCTGTACACCATGTTTGTAGATCTGACCAAGACCTTTGACACTGTCAGTCACGAGGGCTTATGAAAAATTATATCAAAATTTGGTTGCCCAGAGAAATTCATCAGTATTGTATGTCAATTTGTGCCTTCCCAGTAACCAATAGAGTGAAACAGGGCTGTGTTCTTGCTCCCATGCTTTTTAGCGTGATGTTTTCAGCCATTTTGTCAAATGCTTTCAGTGAGGATGAACACGGCATCAAGGTCAGCTACTGTGTTGATGGTAAATTCTTCAGTATGAAAAGGCTACAAACCAAGACCAAAGTGGAGGGAGTGTTGGTACATGATTTTCTGTTTGCAGATGATTGTGCACTCAATGCAGCCTCTGAATCTGAGATGCAACAAAGTATGGATCAACTCTCTCCTGCCTATGCTAATTTTGGCCTAATAATTAACAGCAAGAAAACACAGGTGCTCCATGAGCCACCACCACACCATCCATATGTGGAGCCATTGGTTACAACAAATGAAGAAGTTTTGAATGCTGTGGATAAGTTCACTTACCTTGGGAGTATACTTTCCAGGGATGTACACACTGACAATGAGGTTGACGCATGCATTGCCAGAGCTAGCTCAGTGTTTGGGAGGCTCTGAAGGAAAGTATGGGAGAGAAAAGGCATTAGACTGACTACCAAATTGAAGGTTTACAGAACTGTTGTGCTTACCTCATTGTTGTTTGCCTGTGAAACCTGAACAGTCTACCAGTGCCATGCTAGGAAACTGAATCACTTCCATTTGAACTGTCTTAGAAAGAATCTGCAGATCACCTGGCAGGATAAGGTACCAGATACTGAGGTCCTTGCTCAAACTTCAGATTTCTTTAGAGAGCACACACCAATGGGCTGGCCACGCTGTTTGAATGCAAAATGTACGCTTGCCAAAAAGAGTTATTTTATGGAGAACTTTTATGAGTCAGGCAAACACATGATGGTCAAAAGAAGTAATACAACAACACTCAAGGTCTCTTTCAAGAACTTTGGATTTCATTGTGTGACGTGGGAGACACTGGCATAGGACCACTCAGCATGGTGTGCCCACATCAGAAAGGGTGCTGTTCTCTCTGAGCAAAGCAGAATTGATACAGTACCACAGAAGCGTAGGATGAGCAAATTTGGAGTATTCACCCCAAATGTTCACACGGACTATTTGTGACCAATCTGTGGAAGAGCATTCTGAGCTTATATTGGTCCCATCAGCCACAGTTGGACACACAGAAACTTGACTTTATCATGGTGATGTCATTTTGGTCCTCTTCGAGAACAAAGGACAACAACCAACCATGAAGTACTTTATGTAGCCTCTAGTCAAGTTGGATATGACATACAATCAGATGATTATAGTCATGATTGCCAACATCTTTACCCTCCACCCTCATGGTAAAAAAAAAATTGCAAGGGCGTGTGAGGAAGCTTGAGATATAGACGGACCACAAATATATTCCCAACACAAGTACTTTAATGCACTTGCTGGGAAGTAGTGATGTGGTGACACCTTTACTTTCACAGACTCTGAAAGATGAAAGGAATTTCAGAGACTATCTAATCCAAGTTGTTCTTGGCCAAGAATCACCCTTATAATGTTGCTACAAGAGAAGGGAAGAAGATAAATGTTTATATGGTGCCTATTATGTTCTGGGTACATAGTAGTTGTGCTTAGCACTTTATAAATATTATCTCATTTGAGCTTCACAATAACTTGGTGAGATAGGTGCTACAATTGTAACCATTTTACAGTTGGGGAAACTGAGGTAAACAGATGTTAAGTGACTTGTCCAGGGTCATATGGCTAACTGTTTGAGACTGGATTTGAATTCAGGTCTTCCTGACTTCAAGCACTGCATCTACTAAGCCACCTACCTGCCTGTAAGCAGTCATCCAGCTTGTTCTTGAAGATCTCTAGTGAGGAGGGAACCACCATATTTTCAGAAACACTATTCCACTTTTAGACAGCTTTACTTTTGAGGAAGTTTTTTCCGTGTAGTTAGCCTAAGTCTTCTTCTCTGAAATGTTCTTCTCCATTCTCCCTGTTCATTACTTCTAGTTATTGCCTCTGGAGCCGAGCAGGATAGATCTAATCCCTCTTCCATATTACCTCTTTTCATATACCTGTCATCTCTTCACAACCCTTCTACTGATCAGGCTAAATATCCCCAATTCCTTCAGTCAGTGTTCAGCATGTCATATTCTTCTCTCCTCTCACCTTCTTTTGAACACACTCCACCTCACATGTGTCTTTCCTAAAATGTGGTGCCCAAGACTAAATAAATACAGTGTAATCTAGAGAACAGTGTTATTATAGTACTTGTTTTGGACACCTTTCTTCTCTTACTGAAGCTGTAAGTAACCTTAGCTTTTTAGACTATGACCATAACATTGATTTGTATTGAACCCCTGGTCCACTAACACCTCCAGCTGGGTTGGCTTTTTAGTTTTGTTTTGTTTTAACTAGAACTATTGTCTAGTCTTGTCTCCCCCATCATGTTCTTGTGAAGGTAATTTTTGAAAGCTCATTTGGAGAACTTTATATTTCTCCTACATAAATTTTGTTTATCAGGGAAAGGAGTGATAACTGAGAAGAAGTAACAAATATTTACTCTTGTGCTCTGCATGTTGTAGAAGAATCAAGAAATGCTACTGATTTTTAAAAGTTAGCATGCATATACATATATAGTATATATACCTTATATACAGTGTATATAGTGTATAATGTGTATATATATAATATGTAGATATTATATACATATATGTATATCCGTCACATGGCTTATACATATATACATATTATATATATGATATCATATATCATATATATATTATACATATATATACATATGTATATTATATATATATTATATATATATCAGTGAAAGAGGGAAGAGTGGTAAACAATAAAGACTTTGGAGTTCATAGTTTTAAATATTTTAGTTTTGATTTTGTTTATTTGACTTTTTTGTTGGTTATGTCATTTATAATGTAAAAATTTAGTCTTTCATAAATCTAGAACTGTGCAATAGTATTCAGCTCTAAAGTGCTGTGATGCAAATTATTAAAATGTTGCTAATGATAGATGATTTGGTTCAGGTCCATTTATATTTTATTGTGATCTAAAATAAATATTTATAGACCTAATAAATAATGGAATGATTTTTATATGTAGACTTTGGCTTTATGAGTCTTTTCCTTTTTTTTAGCCATTTGTGTATAAGTGCATGTATGAATGTTTATGAGTCAATAAACATTTATTAAGTGCCTACTATGTGCCAGGCATTTTCTTAAAAGCTGAGGGCACAAAGAAATATAAAAGATGATCCCTGCTCCAAAGAAGCTCACAGTGTAATGGGGGAGACAACAGGCACCCAACTATGTACTAATAAGCTATGTGTATACACATACACACACACACAGGATAAATTGGGAATAACAATAAAGGGAAGGCATTAGCATTAATAGGGAGTGCGTGTGTGTGTGTGTGTGTATGTGTGTGTGTGTGTGTATAATCCATACATATATTCTTAGGTGAATCACTGATCTCATCAGTGTGGACTTCCTTACCACCAGAACCGATTACAATTTCCTCTGTACCCACACATACACCTTTTCTTCTGTGGACAATCCTCCCAGTGTACTGGAAGCCCTGCTCTTTGGTTATTTCTTTTAAAATGGGATGAGTACACTTAGGTTGTCCATCTATCATCCCTCATCTTCATGGAATGCCTAACACACTTCCTTTCTAAGGCATTCATGTCTGTGGTGATGGCTTCAAATATTCTTTCTCTACACAAGTTGCCACAAACTGGTCTTGGCTCAGCTCAATTTATACGAATAAATAGCAGTTTCTCCCATGGCAGAATTAATAATAAGAGCTAGCCTTTATATGTTTTAAGGTTTGCAAAACAGTTTGCAAATATTATCTGTGAACTGCCCAAATATTAGGGCAGGAGGCAAAGACTCAAGGGAGTGTCCAAGTGCGGAAATGTACTTCCTCGTAGACATTTTCAGGCCAGGATCTGAAGAATTCTCTCCTTTCTCTTTTAAAGGGCTTGTTCTGATTTTCTCCAGGAGGCATTGTTACTTTGTCCCAGTGGGGCCTGTTTTGGGGTGATCTGTCTTTTCCTCTAGCTTTTCTGACCTATGGACATCCTGGATATTTCCCATTGATTTCTCCTTCCTAGCTCCGACAAGTCTTTCTGTTGTTTCAATTTCAGTTTTCTGATTAAACTACCTTCTCATTTCTGAGTCCAGTAGGGCAGTTTCCCTACCTGCATTCTTTGGCTCCTTCCCCAGACTGAAATGCCTACCCTATGGTTCTTGTCATCTTGCTGAGTGAGTATCCTCTTTGCTTCTGTTTCCATCTCAGTGGTGTTGGCTTTTTTTGGCTTTGCTTCTAAACTTATTTGTGGCTGTTCTATAAGCTCCAGATTGTTGCCTGCTGACAGAGTTTCCAAAAACTTGGCCAAAAGTTAAAATAAATGTTTGTAGCTAGAGAGAACTTTTAGCTTGATGCAGAAAAGGATGTTAATTTAAGGAAAGGTGGTTGTTCAATCATGTTTGACTCTTCATTACCCTATTTGAGGTTTTCTTGGTGAAGATACTGGTGTGGTCTGCCATTTCCTTCTCCACCTCATTTTATGGATAAAGAAACTGAGGCAAAGAGAGTTAAGTGATTTGCCCTGGGTCACACAGCTAGTAAGTATCTGAGGCAGGATTTGAACTCAGGTCCTCCTGACTCCAGCTCTATGTACTGCATCACCTAACTGCCTCCTTAAGGGAATATACCTAATACTTAAGTTATATATGTATTCCTACTAAAAACACAGTTACCAGGCCCAGTTGATCACATGGTCCCCTTTAAGAAGATTGGTTCCCAATTCACAGGTTATCTGACATTAAGGTTTTTAGGACTGCTTCTGGTCAGACACAAATCTTCTTAGGCTAAGATTAATTCTGAAATTGTGGAATACCAACATTTGAAAGTCTAGTCTAGCCCTCAGTCCATTTGAGGAATGTCCTCTACATCATTCCTGAGCAAGTGGTCATTCAGACTACTTGAATAATGCCAGTGACAGAAGATTCTATACTTTGAGCATGCAATATTCACTCTTAGTCTTCAGTATGTCTGCAGATCTGGGTTGTCACTGATGGGGCAGACCATAAGCTGTGTTTGCCTCTTCATCTGGTCTAATTCTTATGTATCTTCTACACAGGGGCTTCATCCAGTCTTCTAGGAAACTATATCTAGATCTTTTAACATTAAATTGGTGTCAGTGGAGCTTTTAGACTGTCTATCTATTGTTCTTTGTTTTCACTACCTACCAGAGCCTTTATTATTCTCGTTCAGTCATTGTGGTCATATCCCATTTTATGTGACCCTGTGGACTTTATTCATGGGGATTTTCTTGGCAGAGAGACTGGAGTGGTTTGCCATTTCCTTCTGCAGTGTGTCCCCTATAGATAGTGAGGTCTTGATTGTGGAGCACATTTTGCTGGAACATTGCAAATTCTCCTAAATATAGTACATCTTTGCACAAAAGAGGTTCACACAACCATCCATATGAGAAAAAAGTAGGCAGATAACTAATGCCTAATAAAATAATACTAATAAAATAATAATTTTGTAGGTTTTGATATTCATTTGAAATGATAGAGCTCGTTCCTTAATACATATATCTTGGACAAATTCTGTGGCTGGTCAGTGAGCTGAGACTCCAATTGAATAAAAGGAGGAAATGGGACTGATTGCATTTGAGAATTTAAATACAGTGCTTTTAATAAGTTTTAATGAGCTTCTCCCTGAAACAAAAGCCTAGCTTTTTTTTTTTTTACATCAATATTCTGCTGGTAATGCTGTTTAGAAGTGAGTCATGGAATACCACAATTTCCAAAGAATTAAATTTGCGCATCAACCAAAGGGCAATGGAGAAGTAAATGGTGGGTGTGAATAAGTAGCAATATGTTACCGTCAAAGAAATGTATGACTAGAAAACGAGGTGGATTGGTTATGTAACAAAAAGAGAAAGATAGCAGAAGTACTAATAATAATTTACATTTTAATAATACTTGAAAATTTGGAAAGGTCTTTGTGTGCATTATCTCATTTTATCCTTACAACAACTCTGTGAGGTCAGCATTATTATGGTCTGTATTTTACAGCAGAGGAAACTGTGACCCAAAGCAAATAAGTGACCTGTTCAGGATATCTGAGGAAAAAGTGGAAGTTAGGTCTTCCTGATCCCAAGTCCAGACATTATTTGCTAACACTGCCTTTGTTGTACAACATCCATGTTCCATTTGTATTTGTACAATATCAGTGGATCTAAAAGAAGGATCCCAGATCGTCAGGTGGTCCCTCGTTTGGATGGTTGATGGGAGAATATGAACGTACGATGCATAGGATTATGATGGAATAGGTTGTAATTGTTTCTATGATGGGTCTTTTGCTTGGTTTTAGTGTTTCAAGATGAGATAACCAAATATCTTATGAAATGATGCTTCTCTTTTAATTTTGGACTTACAATAATGCCGGCCATGCCATTTCTTTTATTGCTTCTCCAAGGAAGCATGAGCCATCCTTCTAAAAAGTTGCAACTTCCTTATATTTAATGGTTTTATGTAGATTAAAGATGAATCGATATCATTAAGATTTAATGATAGTAGATGCAGGAGGATTCTGATACCCTTGAACAAGGACCTCACATTTACAAAACCACCAGTTAACATTTGTACGTGGTCTAAAAGCCACGCAATTCTCTGTAGTGCTTCTTTATCTGACACTTTGCCATCATCGTTGAATGGAAGGAGGTCACTCAAAACTGAAGGTCATTTATTTCATGGGCTGCCTTAGCCAAATAATTCTTCACCCATTGGCCAATCTGTTAGTGATGAATCTCTCATACTTAATTAGAATAGTCTTTAAACAAGAGCAAAAATTTTTGCCAGGACTATATTTGAAGTCTTTCTAGCACAACAGAACCTCCAGGTTTCTCTTCCTTCCTCCCCTTCCTTCCTTTCTCACTTCTTACTTCCTTAGATATTGAAGTAAGGTTTATTTGGAGATTTAACTATTAGGAGTTCAGCAATTGCAGGAATAGTAAAGTTGGAACTTTGTTGGAAAGCGGCTTTTGCTTGTGAAGGTTTCTTAACAAAAGAGAAATTAGAACTTCCCCTAGGACTTAATCCAAAGTCATTTGTAACAGATTTTGTTCAAAGGGACACCTCTAGAACCGCTAGCCATCAACCCCAAAGCAGTTGTATATGTGCATTCATTCTGCCCATCATCACTGAAATCTATTGATCAACCAAAATCAGTGTTAAGGGACGATGCCTGGGTTGACCAGTTTCTTAACTCAGTAGATTTTTGCCCTCCTTAAGGCAAAAGGTTATTTTAAAAACAGGCATCTAAGGGATAAAAGAGTAAATAAAAATATGCCAGATTCAAAAGACACAATTTTATTGTGTGAGGGGCCTCCAGTAACAATAGCCATCAGTTAAGTATGTAAATGCTCCGATTGAAAAACGAAGTATCAATGTAGAGGATGAAAAAAGCCTTTGCTTCCTTAAAGTGGCCTTTACAGATCTCATGCGCTGAAGCCCATGCATTCTACTATAGATGAGAAGCCCTCTAATCTACACTCATAACATGTTTTCTGTACACACACACACTCACACACACACACACACACACACACACAATTCAACTGATCTTAATTAATCTGTTTTCTCCAAGAGAGAAAAAGCACTGTTAGAAAATGACATCAGGTGTCATTTTAGTCAATTACCATTTACTCAATAAACGGTTATTATCAACTCTTTGTATAAATCACTGGGATAAGGATATAAAGATGGATAAACCTGTCACTTTATAGATAAAAACATAAACTGAGGACCCCTGAGCTTCATCATTCACCCCAGTCTACCCTCAGGTCCTTTGGGGGTCTACGTTTGTTCTGAAGTTGAATTTTCTTTTATGTGTTGCCTCTTTCATTTAGAGTATGATCTCCTTGAGGACAGGGAGTATTTCCAGGGCTTAGTGCAGTGATTGAAAAGTAATTTTTTAATAATTAAAAATAAATAAAAATATGAATTAAAAAACAGAAAATAATTTTAAATTTAAAAATTTAAAAATAAATTTTAAAAAAATCAATCATTTCAGACACAGCCCTTGACTTCAGAAAGCTTTGAATATAGCAAGGGAGATAAAATATGCATGCAAAGAACTATAAGGCAGAAAATGTGATGTGTACAAGAGAAAGACAAATAGTTATGAAACCTCAGAGTTGGGAGAAAGCACTTTAGGCTGAAAGGATCTAGGAAGACTTCATGGAGGAGGTATCATTTGGCTGACCCCTTGTCAGATAGTTAGGATTTCATCTGTCAGAGATGGAAGGAAAGGACAGTCAATGTTTACAGAATGAGATGGATAGAGGTGGGGAGTTGGGAATTGACTGGATCATGAAGGGAAGTAAAGGTGGTAGATTTGGACGAAATTGAGGAGAACCTCAACTCTTGGCTGAGGAATTTGGATATCATTCAGTAGACAAGGGGAATGTCTCACTCCTGTTCCTGAGCTACTTACTGTTATTGGAGGAGATTACAATATAGTACCGACCTTCACTGAAAATTCCTGTCTTCCCTTACCTGGGCCCTCTTTGATGCTCAGAAGTTCCTTTCCCCATCTCTGACTCTATTCTTCATAATGGTTGTTCTAAACTTGCCTGTCTATGCCTGAGTCTCCAATGCCACGTGTATTCCCCCTTCTCTCAGCAAATTACCTTTCTTCCTCCTTTTCTGAGACAATCGAGGCCTTCTCTGGTGAGCTTCCTCGGCCTGCTCCTCCCTACTGTAAGACCTTTCTCCATCTCCCATCCTTTTCTTGTTTGTTGTAGTTTTAGAGGATGAAGTAGCTCTTCTCCAGAGCCTAACACAGTGTCTGGTTCATAGCAGGCGTTGAATAAATGCTTGTTGATTGATGGCTGAGGCTCACGCCTCTGCTTGTGCTTTTGACCCCATCCTGCTTACTCCGTCCTCTTCTGCCTTCTTGGGGACCTTACCTATTGATTATTTCTCTCCCCACCCCCCCCCCCCACTTCTTTAGTTTCTCCACATCTTACTGGTTCCTTCCCTGCTGCTTATAAATACACCATGTCTCACCTCTTTTTATTTTTTTTAAGTATATAAAGCTTTTTATGAGCTTTAAAATGCTCTCTCTATGTCAGCTATTATCATAATTATTAACAGAACAATATAAGATGGTATATAATCAAGTGTTACACCACGTTATGCAGAATATACATGTACAGTTCCAAGAAGAAGGAACACAGCATGGGTGAAAGGAGGTGGGAAAAGCTGAATAGTGGAGGTGGGATTTGAAGCTGGATCTTGTAGCATTATGGTATATAGTATAGTTAATAATAATAATATTAACAACAATAGTTTTTTGGAGTTCTTTAAGACTTGCAAAGCACTTTACAAATGTTAACTCCTTTTATCCTCATAAAACCACTGTGAGAGATGCTATTATTACTCCCATTTTACAGATGGGGAAACTGAGACAGACGGGGGGAGTTTAAGTGATTTGCCAAACATCACATAATTAATATGTGAGACTGAACTTTAAATCAGGTTTTCCCAATTCCAGGTCCAGTACTGTATCTTCTGTGCCACCAAACTGTAATAGAAAGTTTCCCTTAAAATCAGAAGGACCTGGGTTTATTCAAGCCCTGTCTCTGATACGTGATAGTTGTGTGAACCTGGGCAAGACACTTAGCCTTTCAATGCTCTAAGCAACTCCCTAAGATTATGCACTGCAGAGAAGACACCAGTCTGCTTTGGTGGAGGGAGTTTCATCATCTGGAAAATCTCTATACCCATAAAATCACAATTACTCCTTGAAGCATCAACAGAATTTTTTTCTACTCTTTTTTAAAAAAGTACAAACTGGGCAAACATCAGTGAACATGAATATTTTCATATACAAAAAAGAACATAAGAAGAGGATTGCACAGGAACCCTTGAATCTCTATTATGTACAGCTTTTTAAAAGTAACATTTAGCCCTCATCTAGCTTTTTAAAATTTTCATTTATTTTATTTTTAATTTATGGAATAAAACAAGCATTTCCATAATAATATAATAAAAAGGATGATTGCACATGAAACTGCAAATCTATTATATAAAACTTGCTATACCTTTTAGAAATATAATCAAGTTTTCTTGTAAATTTTTCCCCCTTTTTTCTTCCCACCCCCTTTACCCTGGAGATGGCTACTATTAGACACAAATATGTATATGTAAAATCATTCTATACATATTTATATTTATCTCCAAGAATAAAGGAAAGTCCTTCCCTTGGACTGTTTCCTCCTGTAAGTTATCACTGTATACGTCTCCTCCCTTTCATGGGGAGGATGCTAGACTTGGTGCCAGCAAAGGTCTATGCTCATCTCCTGATTCTGATATTAACTAGCTATGAAATGAGTAAGTCACTTGACCAGTGCAGGCTTCAGTTTCCTCATCTGCAAAATGAGCAATTATTTCAATAACAATAACAGGTTTATTGTGAGAATAAATTGAGAGAATATATGTAAACATTTTATAAGCATTAAAAGCATTGTGTAAATGGTAGCCTTTATCATTATAACTATTATTCATTGATAAACTCCTAAAAAGAGTCACGTATACTCAATGACTCCTCTTTCTCACTATATATTCATTCCTCAATTCCATTAATATGGCAATCACTCCACTAAAACTGCTCTCTCAAAGGTAGTTCAGGATTTTTTTATTATAAAGTCCCATAGCATTTTCTCTGTGCTCTTCTAACTACTTCCTTGCAACATCTGACAGTGTTCATATTGATCATAGATTTAGAGCTGGAAAGAATCTTAAGTGGTCATTTAGTCTATTCCCTTTGTTTTCAAATAAGAAAGCTCTACTCCATAGAGGTTAAATGATTTAACCAGATCGTTTTCCCCTGGTGGCACCATGATTTTGTACTCTCCCAAGTTTTCTCTTTCCTTGGATTCCTTGCCTTGTTTTTCTTGCCTTTTTGTTCTTTGCTGATTCATCATCCATTTCCATGCCTTGACTATAAGTTTCTCTTTAGGCTCCATCTTTGGCCACCTCTTCTCCTGTATTCTTTCCCTTGGTGGCTTTGTCTTTTCCTGTGAATTCAGTTATCTCTATGCAGATGACTCCCTAATCTAAATATATGGATGATTTATCTTCCTCCTCCCTCAAACCTAATTCTTTTCTAAACTTCTATCTTACTTTTGAGGGTACCACCACACACCCATAGGAAACGTTGGAACCTCCAAGTTGTTTTATACTCCCTCTTTCTCTCATATGTGTGTGTGTGTGTGTGTGTGTGTGTGTGTGTGTGTGTGTGTGTGCGTGCGATTGGATTTATTCCCAGTATGCAGTCAGTTGAATTGTCTTGTCCTTGAGGCATCTGGGTAATGCACTGGATAGGGTGGATAAAGGCTTGAGGTCAAACCTGAGTTAAAATCCAGACTCAGACACTTCCTAGTTATGTGACCCCCTACTTCTATCTTCCTCAGTTTCCTCAACTGTAAAATGAGGATCATAAGAGCATCTACTTCTCAGGGTTGTTGTGAGGAACAGTTGAAATAATACCTGTATAGTGCTTAGTCCAGTCGCTTGCACGTAGTGTGCACTTTAAAAATGCCTATTCTCTTCCTCTTCCCTTCCTACTTCTGTAATATTTATCTTCTCTTCATTCACGTTGCTACTGTATCATTTCAGGTCTCCAAAACTTCTTTCTTGGACAATTATCATAGCATGTTACTTGGTCTCCCTACTTCCAAACCTCACCCCAAACCCCCAACATCAATCAATCTTTAACATTATCTTCCTATACAAGCTCTGACTATGTCGATCCCCTATGCAAAAACTTTCAGTATTTTCCTATTTTCTGTTGGGGAAAAAATCCTTAGCCTCATATTTAAATAATAATAGGAGGGCGGGAATGGAGATGAAGATGGGGATAGAGAAAGGGCACAAGAATTACTAAGCACCTACTCCATTCCAGGCACTGTGCTAAATGTTCTGCAAATATTTTCTCATGGAGTGATTATCCCCATTTTATGGATGAGGAAATTGAGGAAGACAGAGGTGAAGTGATTTGCCTAAGGTCACAAAGCTAGTGCCTTATGAGTTAAAATATGATTGAATGCCCAGGAAGGGTCAAACAGAAAACTGTAAGAAATGTAGCAGAAGAGGAGGCAGGAATCTTTTATTATTACTTTAGCTGTAACAATAATAAAAAAGTGATTATCTGAATTGGGCTTGAAGAAATGTTTCCCTTTCTCGAGGTGGGGCCTAAACAGATGATATGGAGGGAAATCTTTCCAGGAAAAAGTGAGTTTTACTTTAAGCAAATAAATTTGTAGATTACCAGATAATTTGAAAGATTGTTTTTTGTTTTTGCTTTTTTTTTTTTATCAACTTGCTTATTTTACTATACAAGAAATAAGTAAAGCAATATTCTTATTACTCAACGTACATTGTTCTCTGTGTCAACTTATATTATTTACTAAACATTTGCTGGACTGAATGCTAGCACATTGATTAGTGGCTATTGGCAAACGTCATCTATGTCTACTATTTATAATCATGAGTTTTCAGCTTTGCCAGGTTCGTGAAAATTAGAAGATAATCTCTAATGAGATGATAATAAATAACTGAGAAATGCATGCAAATATCCCGAGATGCTTAGCAAAATTTTCCAGTTACAACACTGAACACATTTTCCCTTTCTCTGGGATTCAGCTTTTTGCAAAATAGAACGATTTGGAGTTACAACCCCACTGATTCCCTCAGGCAATGTTTAGTTCACTGGCGCAAGCTACCAGGATTGGTCCAATAGCTCACAACTGAGAACATGTTGCTTACTTTGTTATTGAGGTTATAAAATTCCAAGGAGATACAGACAGAGAGTTTGTTGGAGCTGGAGCTTAGAGGTCATCTGAGCTAACCTCCTCATTTTACAGAGTCCCAGAGAGGGTCGGTAACTTGCTTGAGGTTATGTATTACTGTATCTAGGATCCATGATCACTAGTACAAACTGACATTTAAGGTCTGTATGCATGATCTCCAGTAAACCTCACTTTAACCATGGGAGGTAGGTGCCGCAGGTCTTGGCACTCCTATTAGCCCTATTTTTTAAATGAAGAAGCTACTCTTGGGTCAGAAGTGCATATTTGAGCCTAGGTCTTCCTGACTTTGGGTTCAACACTTTATCTACTAATTACCACACAACCTCTCAATAAATGGAAAGCCGGTACAAGAACCCAAGTCTGTTGACTGTAAGTCTCATGTTCTCAGGACTCCACCATGCTTCCTCAGTGTGAAGGATCAATTTGTTTCCTAGGTATTTGCTTCATAGAAAAGTTTTGACATGTAAAGAAATTGAGGGAAGCCAAAATTTCTCCTGGGAAATGGAAAATTTGTCAAACTCTAACAGATTATACTTCCTTCGCAACTACTAATGATTATAATGAAAGGAGGGGCAAAATTTTACAATAGATGGGAAAAAGGAATGCCAATTGATGAATCTATTAAGTGGTGGTTTTTTTTTCTTGAAGACATGAATTCACTTTGGTTCTCTAGCTTTGTCATATAGTTTGACCTTTGCTCTCTACAACTCTGAGGAAATTTTTTGAGTGACTGAGTTTTTTGGATAAGCTAAGACTGCTGCTTTAAGCAGTGAAGCTATATTTACTTTAATAGATTTGTGTGTGTATGTGGAAATCTTTCTAAATTGCATTATTGGTCTAAAAAGTAGTTTGTCTTTTCCTTTGTTTGACTTTCAGCTGTCACTTTGTATTGGTGTCAGTGTGCCTATCTATAATAGTACCTGTCAGTCTCTTTATATTTTACTGCTTATTTAATATGTTGTGGGCTTGGGAAACAGATTACCAAGCTTATTAGAGTTATATTCAAAGTAAAGGTAAATAGGCTGTGAGTGAAGGCTGGAGGAGTAAACAACATTGACTGTAACAAGTTTGACTGCTCAGAGACCTTTTATTACATTGTTTAATAAAATATCAGAATTTTAAGTTATTTAGAAAATATTAATTTAATTAATAATAATATCTAACATTTACATACTACTCTAGAGTATGTGAAGCATTTTACAAATATTATCTCATTTTATCCTCACAACCACCCTGGGAAGAAATAGGTGCTGTTATTAGCCCCATAGTTCCTTCCAGGACCAGATAAATTGTTAAATATATTCAGTAATAAATGATTGGGATATACTATGAGCAAATATTAAGTGTGCCTTAGATGTGAAGACCCTATCTTAACTAGGGTCAAGATGGATGATGTGGTGTTGGGAGTTTCTTATCCAAGCTATCTAGGACTTGATGATCCTTGAGCCTTCCCTTATTTTCTGCCAGATCTTTGGGTACTTGGTAATTATATCTTATTGTTTCATTGGGACTTCTGGATCAAAGATAACACATTAATTAAGGTTCTTTTCACCTTTCACCAAGATTATTACAACAGTCTCCTATACATGGTTTCCCCAACCCAATTCTCTCCACTCTAGTCTATTGTTCATACCTGCTACCACAGTAATTTTCCTTAAGCTCATATCTGACCACATGATTCCCCTATTCAATTAACTCTATTGGCTTTCTATTGTCTCTGGAATAAAATAGTAACTCTTCTGTTTAGATTTTAAAATCCTATACAACCCAGCCTATCCCAGCCTATAATTTTCAGCCTTATCAGACATCCAGACCCTTCACACTTTGTAAAATCATTCTTCCTTCTGATTCTTACATATGACATTCCCTATTCCAGTTTCCATCCCTTTGTGCTGACCATCCTCCATATCTGGGATGCACTCCATCCTTACTTGTATCCCATAGAGTCCCTGTCTTTCATAAAGACCCAGATCAAATGCCATTTTCTTCATGAAACTATTAGCACTCTTCCTTCCAAACTACCTTGTATTTAATGACTAGGTATATGTTTGTATTTATTAATTTTGTGTTTAAGTTTTCTGTATTGTTGTTTCTCCAAATAGAATATAAGGTTGTGGTAAGTAGGAATTTTTTTACTCTTTGTAGTTGCATTCCCAGTGTTTGCATAATAGGTGGTAAATAAATCCTTTTAAGTTTATAACATGTAAAGTTTAACCTGAATCAGCCTTCCATACATGCATTAAACAATTAACTGATTGATGAGATGGATTGATGGATTGATGGGTGAATGGATGAATGGAATTGATGGATGGATGGAAGCCTGATTCAGATTAAATTTCTCATGAGAGAAAGAAACATGATCTAAATTGAAGATACTTGCTTTGTAGATAGAATGCTTCTCATCAGCCTGGCATGGTTTGTGTACAAAAGAGCTAAGAAACATCATTATGCATTCAGATATTTTAAAACATTCATATTTTGCCACTCAAAATTTTGTAGCAAGTAAGAGTGTGTGGTAGCCTCTTACTGTAATGCCAGTTTCTCAGAGAAACAAAAACATTTCAGTGTTACACGTGACCATTATAGCATTTCTCTAGAGGAAACCTCCTAGAAAAGGATCAGGAGTACCAGATTGCAAGTCAGTGGTTGCTGTTGTTTTGTTCCCGAGTCATTGTTTTAGTCGTGTCTGACTCTTTATAACCTCATTTGGGGCTTTCCTGGCAAAGATATTGGAGTGGTTTGTCATTTCCTTCCCTCGCTCATTTCACAGATGAGGAAAATGAAGTAAACAGGGTTAAATGACGTGCCCAGAGTCACACAACTAGTAACTTTCTGAGGCCAGATTTAAACTCAGAAAGATGAGTCTTTCTGATTCCCAACCCAGGGCTCTGTCCACTGCACCATCCAGCTGCTCCTCAGATCAGAAAGCCTGGGTTCCCTATGATAGGCAGCAAGATGGCCTCAACGAATAAAGAATTCAGCCTGAAATGAGGAAGACCTCAGTTCAAATCTAGATCTCAGATACTTATTAACTGTGTGACCTTGGACAAGTCTCTTAACCTCTGTCTGTCTCAGTTTCCTCTATTGTAAAATGGAGATAATAATAGTACCTACCTCATAAGGTTGTTGTGAAGATCAAAAAGATAATATTTGTATTTAGTGCAGTAGCTGATGCAGAGTGGGCGCCATGTAAATGCTAACTGTTATTATTTTGGTACTACCTATTTTTCTGACTGTGGTCCAGCTACTTTCCCTTTCTAGGTCTAAATTTATCATCTGTAAAATGAGGGGGTTAGAGGAGGTGGCTCCTATAGTCCCTTTTCCAAGTATCAGTCTATGATCTGTTGATCTTCTGTTATCTACTAATGATTCTTATAAGAGGACACTTCAGATGGTGTGGGATTATACCATTATATGTTGACTCCTCTTCACTTTTTTCTAAGGGTATGGTGATTTTATAACACTCTTTAAATAAAGGAATAAAAAAGTGGTTGTATTTTAGCTTCATACTTCCTTTATTTATAATTTTAGTAACAGATTCACAAGATTTAGTGTCCAAGGGGAACTTTCAGGTCCCCTAGACCACCTCCTCGCTTCGTTTTACAGGGGAGCAAAAGTGACCGTCCCAGAGTTACACATCTAGGGAGTAGCTGAGCCAGGAGGCAAACCTCAAGTCCTCTGACTCTGAGAAGGCAGTGGATAAATTAATTTTTGTCTCGGTTGCTGGAAATGCTTCTAGCGTTTTCTCATTCATTTAGAAGGGCAACTTGTATATGTTCTGCTTTCTGTTTGTTAACAGCAAACAGCTGTTCTCTTGAAGCTTGTCTTTGAAAATGCGCTTGCACATTCTTTGGCCTCTGATCAGACCTGCTTTATGGTCAGCTCTGCAGAGTTCCCAAGGCTCTTCATTATTGCTCCTTCTCATTACTTTGTAGATTTAGACAGAATTTTTTTTTTAAGTGCCAATTCACATCCTGAAAAAAAAATGGAAAGGATGGTATTTAGGGGTTTTGTTCCCAGTTTGAAGCTGGGAGCTGGGACTGACTCGTTTTGTAATCCAACGAAATGGCAACTGGGCAGTGCATTAAACAGCTTTTTAAAAAATGAAAACCCCAACCTGGGATTGCTGAAGAAAACAGACATTCTTTCGAGAAAACAGCAATTATGTGCAGCAGTAGCAATTCAAAGGCGATTACCCCAGCCTTTCTTTTCTGTTTGCGAGTAGAGAACCACTTTGGAGAAGACGAATCCATCTCGTGGGTCTGTAGGGAAGAATTTGACCCTTACAGTACGTTGCATGTTCACTGAGGAATGAATGTCAGGTAAAAGCGAGGACAAGGGGCATGCAATAGAAGGGGTGTAGAGTAAAGAAAACAGTGCTTTTTCCCCAATAAAAAAAGAATAAAAGTAGTTTCTGCACATTTACACATTGATACGTTGCTGATTGGGGATCACCCATAGGTACTAGATTCATTTAAATGCTAGTTTCTTCCCTCCCTAGAACACAAGGAAATTCAGCAGTGTGTTCTTTTAGGTCACGGGAGGAAAAGTCCTTTTGTACCCCACTTTGATCACTGCAGGAGTCAAATTTATATTTGATTAAGTGGACTTTGATAAGTGATTTGATAAACTATTAAGTGGCCTGAAGTTATGGCCGTAAATTTAAATTCTGAACCCGTGAGGTAGGGTTGGGGGAATTAAGGAAGATCCCCCTTTTCCCTTCGTGGTCTGAGAAAGACAACCTGCTGTGGTGGATAGTGCTGACGTTGTAGTCAGAAAAAATTAGGTTCAAAACCTACCTTCGATATTAACTAACTGTGACTGGATGAGTCACTTTACCTTTCTCACCTATGAAATGAAGGGGCTCATCTACATCATCTCCACATTTGCCTTCTTCCATCTCTAAACCCTATGAAAGCTCTCTAGTGGTGGCTTCCTTTGGGATCTTCAAGTGGTATATACAGTTATGACTCAGTTGCATAACTGTCACCCTGATACCACTTAAAACTATGTAGTGATTTAAAACAAAATGCTCTAAGGCACAGAAACCCATCTTTAAAAAATTTGTTTATATCTTTTATATTTTCCTTTGTATTCCTCTCCTCTTTGCAGAGAGTCATCTTTTATAACAAAGAATTTTTTAAAAGAAATGGAAGAAGGAAAAAAAATCAGCACCCATGGAACACCCCACTACCTCACTTCATCAGAAACTCATCTTTCTGCCTCTTTCTGTTTCTGTCTCTTTCTCTCTGTCTCTTCGTCTTTCTCTGTGTCTCTCTCCTTCTTGCTCTGTCTGTCTCTGTCTCTGCTTCTGTCTGTCTCCCTCTCTATCTCTCCCTTTCACTCAAATGTTCTCCAAGTCTGTATAGCTGTGAATTTTGACTCATCATGACCTCTGAAGAATTAAAGTTGCATATAACTCAAAGGGCTAAGGAGGTTACAGCATATTTCCAGCAATGATATGCACAATAAATGGAATAAAGACGATCATTAAGGATAATGTATGAATGGAAAAGGAAGTGGGCTGGTCACAGAGTAAGAGGCAAGAATGACCTTTGTAGACAGCAGGCTAGTGCTGCACTGGTACATGGAAGATCTCTGCAGAACATCGGGCAGTTCCTTTAAGAAGGATCTATGGGAAGGGAAAAGAATGAGCTTTTATTAAGTACCTACTGTCTCAGGGACTATGTTAAGCATTTAACAGATCCTATCTCATTTGATCCTCACTACCCTATGAGATAGGTGTTGTTATGGTCCCATTTACAGTTGAAACTGAGACAATTAGAGGTTAAAGGACTTGCCCAGGGTCACACAGCTAGGAAGTATATGAAGAAGTACTTAAATTCCAATTTCCGGAGTCCAGATCTTGCCCCCTATCCACCGCACCACCAGCTGCCTCTTAAAGGCAACTAGGGAAGTCCCTGTGAAAAAATATGGACAGATATCAGGCCAATTAAAAAAAAAAAGAGGGGAATGTGTGGCCACTTGTACTGAAGGAAGAAACTGATGATATAAGAGTTCAGGAAAGTACTCAAGTGATATTTTTTTACATATGTTTCTATTTCTCTATTTTCTCTTCTCATGGGTATGTAGACTCCTTGAGTCTAGGGAGCCTGTAATCAGATTACAGAACTTCATAAAACTTAGTATGCTGCTGTGCCTTCTCAATAAATGTTTGATAAAAAGATCATGACAGTCATGTTTGAGCTCTGAAGACTTAAGAAAAGGTGTACCCTCTTTGTCTAGCTCTTGTGTTCTGTCTTGCTATACGTACACATACACATACAAAGCAAAAGGTGTATGTCTACATTCATGGTGTTTAGAAATATATATGAACTTCCTTTTCAGACCCATTATTTCATGGAACTCCTATATATAAAGAATTCTAAGTGTAGATATACTATTTTATCTTCCCAATATACCCCAAACTCCTTTAAGGCAAAGAACCTACCTTTTTGACCTTTGTTTCCCCCTTAGTACCTAGCTCTTCATAAATAGGATCAATGTATAGGATATATGTATAGGATATATAGGATCAATCCAACACATACTAAACATTTACTAAATAGGTATGTGAGGCACTAAAAATATAAAGACAAGATGTAGACAGAACCTGATGTCAGGGAGCTTACATTTTACTGTGGATTTGACATGTAGACAGAAAAGTATAATGCAAGGTAATTAAGCGGAAAGGAAGTTTTAACAACTGGGGAGACCACGGAAGGCATCCCAAATAATCCTTGGCTCAACCTTGAAAAAGTACAAAGATACTGAGAGGGACATACATTCTAGGTACACAGAGAGGATCATAGATTTAGAGCAGAATGGGACTTTAGAGCCCATCTTGTTTAATCCCCTAGGCAAGACACTTAATCCTAGTTGCCTCAGTTTCCTCATCTATAAAATGACCTGGAGAAGGAAATGGCGCACTACTTCAGTATCTTTGCCAAGAAAACTCCAGACGGGGTCATGAAGAGTCAGTCACGACTTAAAAATAACTGAAATGTCCCATACCTTCATTTTACAGACAAGGAGGCTAGATGAGGAAGCAAGGTAGCACAGTGGACAGAGCTGTGGTCCTAGAGTTAGAAAAACTTGAGTTGAAACCCAGCCTTCCTAGCTATGTGGACAAGTCACTTAACCTCTGTTTGCCTCAATTTCTTCTTCTGTGAGATAGGAATAATCGTAGCACATACCTCCCATAGGTGTTATGAGAATCAAATGAGATAATCTTTGTAAAGCATTTTGCAAACCTTGAAGAGCTATATAAATGCAACCAGTTATCACTGGGAAACTGAGGCAGTAGGTCACATGGCTAATAAGTGGCAAAGGAGGGATTTGAACTCAACTGCTGATTCTAGGTCCACTTCACTTTCCATTTCACCATACTGCCTCTTCATAAATTTAATGCAAGTTCAAGAAATATTAATCTGTTGAATTGAGTGTTGTAGGTCTTACCTCTAACATATTTCCACCCCCAATTTGATTAAAATAAAATCAGTTTTGATGCTTAAGGCATTTTTCCTGAGGAACCTCTGATGGATCCTGTGCCAGCTCCTTATGTTCCCAAGCAGTCTTTCTTTTATCCTTCTGAGTCCTTAGAAGGTCAGGCCAAGTGAACAGTATTTTACTGCAGTGATTTCTCTTATCCCTGTATTTTAATTCCAGCAGAATACTAGGCAAGTGATGGGCTGGTGTTAAGTCTCTGGTACTTGAGACTCTCCCTTCTCAAAATTCTTTCCCTTTTCCCTCCACAAGCCCACTCTAAAAATTAGACTCATTTGGATTAAAAAATTCTTCTGTCAAAATGGAAATGCTCTCTGAGGTTAAGTTTCATTGATATCTTTATCTGAATTACTTAAACTAGAAAATGATCTCAACACCAAATGCTACTGAGTACAGAGAAAAAACAATTTTAGCCAGAGGTGGAAGGGGAAATTTTGGGGTGGCATGATAAGCCAGAGGGGATGGGGGTCTTGAGACAGCAAGCTAGGGGGTAGAGGTCTGTGAGTACTTGTGACCTGAGGGGAAAGGAGACATGTAAAACATAAAGGAGTGGGAAAAAAAAGATAAATATGGCCTTAGTTTGATGCAGCACAGGATCTGTGATTTTCCACTTGAGTTTCCACACCTTATTATCCTGTGCAATTCTCATCTGTGTCTTTTCCTAAAGCCTCCCTAGGGGGCCCATCCAATGCTGGGAGGCTGCCTTGCATTCTTTTTTAATAACAAAGTCAAACTCATACTGTCCATCTGTGGTCTCATGGACAGGCTGTGTCTCTGCTGGAAGGCATTTACTCCTAATTCTCTTCTCCAACTCCTAAGATTCCTTCACTCCCTTCCAGCTTCAGTTTATTAACCGCTCACTTTCTGGATCGTCCTGTTAGTTTTCTCTCTCTCTCTTCCTCAAGTGATTATGAATGTCCTTAATATAGCCATTCAGAGAGAGCACCAGACCTGAAGTCAGCAAGACCTGAATTCAAATCCAGCTTTAACTGTGTGACTTATTAGCTGTGTGACCCTGAGCATGTCACTTACCCATTGTCTTCCTCAGTTTTCTCCTCTGTAAAAAAAATTCCATAATAAGAGTACCTACTTTCCAGGATTCTTGTGAGGAAAAAATGAGCTAATATTTGCAATATATATGATAGCTATTACTATTTTATCTTCTGTTTACATGTTGATAGATATAAGGAAAGGGAGGGACTTTTCCCTCCCCCTTTTCTAGTGCTTAACATAGTAAATGCTTAATAAATTATTTTAGAATAGATTACTAACCAGTCTATCTCTTCTTTGGGTACCATGTCTTCGATAAGGAACTCCTCAATGAGTTTAGAGGGAGCTAAGTGGTGCAGCAGACAGATATATCACTAGACCTGGAGTTAGGAGTATATGAGTTCAAATTCTGCCTCAGAAACTGGTCACCCAGTGCAAGTCCTTACCTCCTTTGTGTATTATTTCTAAAATGAAGATTTGATGACATCAGAAGTCCCTTCCAGCTCTCAGTGTCCAGGTCTATGAATCCTTCAGACACTTACCAGCTGTATTACTTTGGACGAGTAATTTAACCTCTCTCAGCCTGTAAAATGGGGGTAATCTGTCCTCCTCAGGAAATACCTCACAGGGTTGCTGTGAAGCTCAAATGAGATAATATTTGTAAATGCATTATATTAATATTTGCTATTATTAGTCTATAACTGTCTCATTTTCCTTCTTTTTTTATCTATATTTTATGCTATCCATGAAACCACCTATTTGAAGGACTTTTAGAATTCAGCCCCCAGGAATGTATTAGCAGAACAGTCATGTACTCCCAGCTTTGTAAACGTGCAAATTAAACAGTATTACAAGAGTTCAGTGCTGATGGGTGGGATTAGCAACAACTCTAAAGTTGTGGAATTATTTTCAACTGTGATTACTTATTTGCTTTGGTCATATGATGTGGTCTTCTTTAGTCATTTCCAATTGTATGGTATTTTTCCTTTTCCATTTCCACAAAGACATTTTCATCTCCAGTATCATAGACTATGATGTCATATTTGGTTATCCTTTCCATCAAATTTCAGTAATACTTTCTGAGGACTGTTAAACTTGGGTTATACTTGTGAAGCTAAGAAGCTTAGGCATGTCTTTATCCTCTACAGATTTTATATTATCATCATCAGTGTGCTCTTTGCTGAATTTTAAGAAGATTATGTGGTGCCTTTCAAGTTGTGTAAAAGTATTGCTTGGAAGTCTTTATTACAAGTACCAATGTCCACTGGGAATACATAAAGTAGGACCACAAGCTCATTGATAGATTCATTAAGTCATACTGTTTATTTTTTATATTTCCAAGAATAAGAGAGCATTTCTTAAGTTTCCCTGTGTGAAGAATTTTAAACAAATGTCCTTCTTTGATGCTTTGCCAGGTTAAGGAGGTGACCCTGTTTCAGAGATTATGGGGATATAGCCCAAGTTTTCATATTAGGCTAGAAAGCCTTCAGGTCTTGGCTCAGTGACTGATGGTATCCACTCTATAAGCCAGGCAGTCCATCTGGGGATAGGCTCTTCACTTGAGGAATGACTACTATTCAACCCATGCGACCAATGAAAACACAAAATATCCCTTACTCCTTTGCAACCCTTCTTCAGTCACAGTATTTTCCAGGCTCTGTGCTAAGTATCTGGGAAAGGAAACAGTGCTAAGAATCATGCAGTTCTGAGGGTATGTTGGTGCTCTTAATATAAAATCTTTATTCAATGACCCAGCAAGTTGAAGTAATTAAACTATGTGCACATCGAAATTCTGTTGAATGGAGCTAGAGATAGCTAGAGATAATTACTCAACTATGCTGACTGGGTTCTCTATAAAATTATGCTAGCTAATCTCAGCTGGGCTCTTACCCCACAGTAAGGCAGACCCTGATTGCCTGTCATACTGTACAATACATGTCTTGTAGTTAGCACAAAGTTATGTTCAAAACAGAATTCCTCTTTTCTCTCAAACCTTCCCCCTCTCTGGACTTCTATATCACTGTCAAGGGGAACACTATTCTCCCAGAAACCCAAGTCCATCTCCATGCCATTCTCAGCTCTACCTATCCAGCCTAACCTTCTCTGGATCTCTAGTTTTCACATCTCCAACTACCTATTGGATATCTCAAACTGGATCTCCTGTAAACATCTTAAATTCAACATGTCCAAAGTTGAACTCATTTTTTTCTCCAAAAATATTGCCCTCCTGAAATTCCATTATTACTATCAAGGGCACCATTATCCCAGGTTCACAACCTCAACTTATCTCTCTTACTCGCATATTCAATCTTTTACCATGACCTATAAAACATCTCTTGTATACTACTTCTTTCCACTGACAGCCACCACCCTGGTGCAAGGCTGCATTATCCCATGCCTGGACTATTATAGGTTGGTTGGTCTCCCTGCCTCAAGTCTCTCCCCATTTCTGGTCATTTTCTATTAAAGATGTCACTAAGCTGTTGAACTGATTTTCCTATAGTGAAAATCTTACAATGTTATCCGCTATTCAGTAATTTTCAGTGGCTTCCCGTCACTTCTAGTATCAAATATAAAATCCTCTCTTTGGCATTTAAAATCCTTCATACCTTGCCCACCAGATTTCAAGTTTCCATATACCTTATACCCCTACATGTACTCTGCAGTCCGTTGGCTCTGGCCTCCTTGCTGTTCCTTGAACAAGACCCTCCACCACACAACTCTGGGCATTGTTCCTGGCTGTCCACCATTCCTGAAATGCTCTTTCTCCTCATCTCCACCTGGTTCTTTCTTTGGTTCCTTCAAGTCCCAGCTAAAATAGTACCTTCTACAGGAAACCTTTTCTGATGCCCCTGAATTCCAAGGCCTTACCTTTGTTGATCTTTTCAGTTTATCCTATATGTTGCTTGTTTGTGCATGTTTCTTTGCATGTTGTCTCCCATGTTAGACCGTGAGCTCCTTGAGAGCTTGATCATCCTCAATTTATCTCTCCAGGTCCTTCCAACTCTCAGTTCTTTGAAATCCATAAGAGACCTTGGTGAGAGAACCAATTAAGTCATATCATTCCAAGAGCATTTGTAGGTGAGCCAGGAAAGAAGACATCAAACAGATATTAAATGAAGTGGATTTGCTGTGTTTCTATGGTGATCTTTTTTTCCCTAATATTGGATATGACATATGACCATATGGCAAGGTCCCTTAAGGTGATAAAGTCAGGGAAAATGTCTGGGCCTGACTATATATATTCCAAAGAAATCCATGTTAAAAGCAACAGGATTTTTTTTTAAATCTCTCAAGGTTAAATACTTAAGTCCATCTCAGGGTACAGTTTTTTAAATTTTAGTTTCACTTATGGGATAAAACAAGCATCTCCATAACATAGGGCAATTAAAAAAATGATTGCACATGAAACTGCAATTCTACTATGCATAACTTGCTCTTCCTTTCAAATATATAACAGAATAATCATATAAGATATTTTTTCTACCCTCCCCCCACCCTAGAAATGGCTACCATTAGACACAAATAGACATTATATGTATAATGTACATGTATGTGTAAATATGTGGGTACACATATATGTAAAATTGTTCTATATATACTTCTATTTATCATTCTTTGTCTGGATGCAGATATAGTCTTTCTTAGTATGTCCTTCCTAGTTAATCTGGGTATTTTTAATAGTAAAAATAGCTTATTTGTTCAAAGCTGTTCTTAAAGCAATATTGCTGTTACTGCATACAGTGTTCTCTTGGTTCTGGTCATTTCGCTCAACCTTATTTCATGCAAGTCTTTCCATATTTTTCTAAAATCATCAAGCTCATCATTTCTTATAGCACAGCAGTGTTCTGTCACAACCAGATGCCACAACTTGTTCAGCCATTCCCCAATTGATGGGTATCCCTTTCATTATCAGTTCTTTGACATCACAAAGAGAGCTGCTATAAGCATTTTAGAACATATAGTTTCTTTTTCTTTTCCCCTATTTATCTTTGAAAATAGACCCATTAGTGGTATTGCTGGGTCAAAGGGTATAGGTAGTTCAGTAACTTTTTGGGTAACTCCAGATTGCTCTCTCCAAAATGGTTGCATCAGTTCATAATTCCACTAACAATGAATTAGTGTCCCAACAATTTTTTTAAATAGAAAAGGTAAGTGTTAATACTTTAAGCAGCATTCTCCTACCCAACAAAGTGACCAAGAACATTTTAGCAATTGCAGAACTACATGTCTATTCTTCATTTCTATAACAGTTTTATGAGAATGTTCTATTCAAGCATTAAGGGTACCCTTAAGAAAAAGATGAGGGGGGAAGGCTAAAAAACAGTCCTCTGCAAGCAGAAATCATTTTCATAGTTGAATAACTAACTGAGAGGTTCAGAGACGGTAAGATCAGAATGATGAATCCAATCATGGCAGTAACCACACAACACAAAGGAAGAAAAAGGCATTTTTTTTACAGCATCATGGAAGATGTCACCTTTCAGATTTCAAATAGAAGAACTGCTTATCTGTTACAGGGTTCTCTAAGCACTTCTATTTACAGATGACATCTTATTAGGCCAGAGAATATTATAAAGCCTTCTCAAAGAAATCCATAGTCTTTCAGAAGAAATAAGCCTAACCTATTAACATTGGAAAAACACAGTGAACAAAAAATGTATATTGCCCAAATTGCTACATACAGTTGAAAACGTAGGCTACTGAGTAAGTATATCAACATTCTCCATGTATCTTCAAGTCAAATCAAATCAGCAAACATTGATTAAGTGGTTACTGTATGCAAAGCACAGTGCTAGGAATCAGAATTATGAATACAAGCAGAAAGACAGTTGCTGCTGTCAAAGAGCTTGCAATCTAACAAGAGAAGACAGTGCATAAAAGGACACTGAGAAAGAGAAGAGGGAAAGAGAAGGTACCCTTGCAAGGGCATGGTAGAAAAAGTTCAGAGAGTCACATGTTGAGCCCAGAGGGAAAAGAAGATGTGGCTGGCCTGGGTGTTTTCTTTAAAATGGTTCTGGGAAGAATCAGCCAATCAGAGTAAGGGGCCCCAGGGATGAAGCACTCTTCAAGTGGGCAAAGTTCAAGGGTGGAGTGAACTTCCGGGAGGAAGAGTCGGCTGTGACATGATAGAGAACATCCAGATCCATCATCCATCCCTCCATCTATCTGGCTTCCCAATCTGACAAACAGGGAGCTGGGTCTAGAGTTGACTAAGAAGAGAGCAGCTTGGATCATGTTTGGTAAATTTTATGGAGCTTCCAGCCATCTTCCAATAATACCGTGTGACCGAAACTCCTGAAGAACAAAAATTATAGGTTATCCAAAGAGTGGCAAGACTGACTGCCTGTGAGACATTGCATCAAAGATTTCACCAAGGAAGCCAGTCCTGTAGCAAGAGTGAAGGATAATAAATAGGAATTTCAGGTTGCTTTGATACTGAACATGTAAACCAGATGGAGGCCTCCATGTTGTTGGCTATATCTTCAATGGAAGATAGGTGGAAAGAATGACATGAGATTAGAAAGCATGGAGGATAATAATATTCATCAGTAAGGTTATTAGCTACCTAGTTGAAATCATAAATCCATCAAAGTTTAGTCTAGAGTTGCAAGTCAAGTATTTGTATTCAGGGAATGTCCATAGATGACCCATTCTTCAGATGTGCAAATGAAACAGTTTCAGAAGAGACCTATGTTAAAGGCAGGTGTGATTAGCAAGAAGTTTAAATTATGTTGTGAGAGAGAGAGAGACAGACAGACAGACAGAAAGAGAGAGAGAGAATGTGGGTGTGTTTGTGTTTCGGTGTGTGATATCCTGCTTATTTGACCCTGTTTAAGTAATTTAACCTCTCAGTACTGTAAGCAAATCTCCAAGACTCTAAGTTGCAGAGAAGGTACCAATCTACATTGTTAGAGGGAGTTTTCTCACTTAGAAGTTCTTATGCTGGTGAGCATACACCTAGCCTTTATCCACATGTATGTATGTATATACATGTGTATGTAAGCATATATGTGTATTTGTATGTATATGAATGAATGAATGTGTTAAAATGCTCCAGAACATATTTGGAATATAAAAGGACTTAGTGGTACCAATAAATTTGTTTTTTGCCCAGAGACCTAATTAATGGTCTTTTAGCTAAAGGCTTTCTGTTTTTTAATTTGGCAGTTTTCAAAGTTACCTCCTATTTTTATGCACATTTAATTCATAAGGATATTCTGTTACTTCATAGCAACATAATTCAGAAGGGATAAAATATTTTCATAGAGTCACTTGTGACCATGATACCATACATACTTTATAGCTTTCAAAGCACTTTCTCTGCTTGATCTAATTTGAGCCTCACCATAGCCCTGTATGATGGACAGAGCAGGCAATATTGTCATCACCATTTTTCAGAAGAGGAGACTTTGGTTCCATGGCATGACCACAGTGACTAGTTAGTAACAGAATGGTAATGTAAACCCAGATTTTCTGGCTTCTAGTCCCATCTTCTTTTTACGAAGAATCTCAGACAGTTTTTATTAACTGTCTTATTATAATGATACTACCTCACTTTCGTATATGTACTCTAAGACTTACAAAAGGTTTTCAGAATAATGCCATACTTATAAAGGGAAGCAGTAGAATCTAGAAACTCTTTTCTTTGTTTTTGCAATCCACCTTTCTTGTTATTTGCTTTTTTTTCTTTTTTTTAGCAGCAATGATTAGTCTGTATTCCACTATTTCTTAGTCTTACCTTAAGCTTGATATTAGAAGAACATGACTGAACCTTCTTTAGATGATGGAAGAAACATCCTAGGAACTGGGGAAGGTATAGTGGCTTGATTGTAATTTTGGATAATCACTTTGGGAGTAATTGAAATTTAATTCTGTTTTTAAGGATCAAATAGAAGGAAACCAATGATGTTTCAGAAATCTGAACATGATAGGTCATTTTAAGTTCTTGATTAAATTGTTATTAACTTACAAGATAAAGTTTAAAAGCACCTAAAGAATTATAAAAACCAATTTCATAATTTTGGCTGTCTTTGCTTTTATGTGAACAGGATTTCCTTTTTGATAGCTATTAGCATGATTCCTTTGTTATGGGTATATGAAAAAATCTAAGCCTTTCAGAAATTTTTAATTGCTGTCCTTTTGGAACATAGCTTCTACTGGAATAGTGCTAATTGTTAGAATAAGTTTGTGTTCTTATCTATTTATGTTGTTTCCTTAAAAAGCAGTTATATTTGGTTCATCATCTGTGTCCCATGTATTTGTAACATATGGTACACACACACCTCCCAGTATTAAAATGAAACTTCTTTCTAGTTAGTTCATTTTTTAAAGGAATCCAATGAGGTGGCACCCTGAAAAGTGGCATGAGAGAAGAATGCCTTGCTTCAGTCTCTGGAATGGCATTGAAACTTTCTGAAATGGTCATTCCCTACCTCCCTCCTTTTTGCACTTGGATTGGGGGTAGACACATCCACTTGCATCCTTTTGTGAGTTTTGCTGCAGAAAGCAAATAGAGTTCCCCTAAAGGTCAAACATCTCATCCTTGTACTTCAAGAAGCCCCCCCAAAAGATGACTCTTTCCCAGAGTCCAAAATGATTGAAATTAAAGCAGCTTGTGACTTTTAGATTCTATATATTACAAAGATTTGCTTAACGCTCAACAAGCAAAGCACAGAAAGCTTTTCCTACAGAGCTAAAGAATTATTCCTTGGCCTTTGGACAGAAACAGGGAATGCGTGTCTTTGGGCCATTATTCAACTCCACATGGCTCGGTCTCTGGCAAGAGTTGGACTTCATTGTTACTGTTGGTATTCGAGCTCCATTGCCCTCTGAATGGGATGTCCCTGCAGGAAGGAAGAGCTGTGGGGGTCCGACACAAGCAGCCATTTTCATTACTGACAAGGTGGGGTGGGAGGCTCTGTTTCAAGAGGTTCTCATCCAAGGAACTAAGCAATTGAATATAGAGATCCGGGCCTTTAAAAAGAAATCCCAATAGAGTATAAAGGTCCTCCTCCTCCTCCCCCCTCCTCTGATCCCCTTTCTAGCTTTTCCACAGGCAGGCATGATGAAGTGACTAAAAAGGATAAGGGAGAACAAATCATTCCTTCTATGGTAGGCATGCATTGGCTGTCCTCTCCATAGTTGTTACAAGTCTTCTTCTCATTTGTGTTTAGAAGTTCAATTTTATATTCCTTTTTTTTTTCCAGACCATACACAGAGATTAGCCACAGTTTATTTAAGCAAACTAAGAAGAGAAAGACACCAAAATCCATAGTTGTTTTTTTTTTTTTAATTCTTTCAGGGAGACTTCACTTGGTTATTTTTCTTAAAAATCGTCTTTCCCATTTCATTGAGGCAGATTTGGAAGTCAAACCAGAAACTTCAGGCTCTACTACGATGGAAAACACTTTGTTGGGGAGAAACGTTTTGAGTCCATCCACGATCTGGTGACTGATGGATTGATTACTCTCTATATTGAAACCAAGGCAGCAGAATATATTGCCAAGATGACGATAAATCCAATTTATGAGCACATAGGATACACCACTTTAAACAGAGAGCCAGCATACAAAAAACACATGCCCGCCCTGAAAGATACACATGATTGGAAAGAGTCTACAGGAGAGGATGGGGTGTCAGAGAAAAGGGTAAGCTACAACGAAGCCGCTCTTTTTTCCTTTTTCCTTTCTTTCAAGAGAGACACTATTATCAGGAGAGGATTTAATTTTTCATTTACGTACGGAACTTTTTTTTTGAAAAGGATATAAGGATGAATTTTCCTTGATGTGTCTAACTATTGTGGTACTGAATTTCACATATATAATCCTTGATTAATTAAAAAAATTTATTTTAATAGGACTATTTAAAAGAAATAAGTAATTTCTTGATAAGAAAAAAAATCTCTTGGTGAGATGACTCCGAGAATAACTTTTGGAGATTATATCCTTTTGGTCAAGAAGTATAGCTGCTGCCTATAATACCAGAAATCAAGGAGATTATACTATCTACCTGTCAACATACTGCTGTATTTCCTTCAATGTGATCTACTTTATAAATAGGTCTGTTCTTTTGCAAGATGTTACAGTTTTGTTTTGCTTTTTTTAAGCACATGACTTAAGTCAGCGTGTTGGAGGCTGATTGAACTATATTTAGCATCAGTTGGAAATAAAGAAACCTAGTTCTTTGCAAACCATGAGCCTCTTTGGGCCTCAGTTTCCGTATCTGTAAAATGAGGACTAGGAGCCAGATGGCCTTTGAGGTTTGCTTCAGTTCTAGGCCTGGGCTCCTAAGATTGGGTTTTATTCCAATTTAAAAATTTTTTGAAAAAATTAGAATTCTTATGATGTAATTAGTATTTCTGTAATTCTGGTGTATTCCATGCTAAGTAAACAGAAGTTTGAATCCCTCCCATTTAGACTGCTTCTACTCCTTTTCTCCAAATAATAGTTTATTCACAGTCTTATAGTCTAAAATACTTGGTTGTTGGGTGGTCATGTATGTTTTTTTAATGTACTTTAGCGTAGATTACTTCATAGGACTGATATGATTGTGGACTCTGCTTTTGCAAACATTATGAAAACAGCATAAATGGCCATCTTACACCAAGGTTTTCTTATAATCCTGGATCATAAGCTTGATTCAAAGGACCCAGTTGGAAAATGTTAATTTTCTAATGAAATTTTCTAGTGAAAATTTCAGTTCTGAGTGTTTTAAGTTATTCTTACCCTGAATGGGATTTTGAATCTACACTGTACTCAACGTCACTTTAAAATATAGTCTGTTGACTATATTTGACATAGTCTGGTGCCATGATGTGTTGTTGTTCAAACATATTTTTGTTACTCTCTTAGTTATATGATTTCTTGGTTTCTTCACATGATATACAGCTATCTTTCACCTATTGAATGAAAGACCATTAATGGGACTTTTTCAAAATAGTTATATGTATACATCTGACATTCATGATAACATTTTTTGTAATCAGGCTGATATTCTAAATGTTACATACTTCAGTGTCTCATAAATTCATGACTTCACTGCGTGGGGAGTCCTTGAACTGATGCAGATCACAACCTTACTAGCTGTGTGACTTTGGGCAAGTCACTTAATCCTGTCTGCCTCAGTTTCCTCCTCTTTAAAATGAACTAGAGAAGGAAATGGCAAACCACTCCAGTTCCTTTGCCAAAAAAATCCCAAAATGAGATCATGGAGAGTCAGATACAACTGAAAAATAACTCAACAACAAGTAAGTTCAAGTTTATATGTTGTTGGGAGTGGGCATGTCCATCTCTAACTTGAACACTATTGTTTTTAAAACTTAAAACTGGTGATATATGTCCTGCCATCTATTCTGTATTTTCCATTATCAATAGAACTTATATTGAAGCAGGTTAGCCATTTAATCCAGTATTCGTTTATTAAATGCCTAGTATGTGCTAAGATTGTGCACAAATTGGGAACCTCATCTGTAATATGACAGCATTAATACATTTTCCATGTCTGAAAGTAGAGGACTAACCCAGATGATTTTTTGAGGTCCTTCCCTTATCCAGAATCTATTTCTTCACTTAGAGTGGTGGTTAACGTTTCTGTATGTTCTTATATTAAAAGTGAAATAGCTGCCTTGGGTCAATATATTCTCTATGTGAGACTTTCAAAGAAAGAATAGATTGGGTAATTTGGCCTTCATGCCTATAAGAAGAATAAGACCAAGAGAGATGGGAAAGTTTTAATAATGAGATTCTGAAGATGCAAAGAAATAGTTCTGTAAAAAGGCAAAAGAACGTTTAAAAATAAAACAATTTAGATACAGTTGAGGTTGCTAATCAATAAACTTTTTAATTTAAAAAGGCATGTTCAGAAGGTGGAAGCAAGGGCAGGTAATGGAGAATTAATAAAAAGATGTGTCATGGTACCATAAGAAGAATTATTAAAGTCTAAAAATAAGCTGATTCTGGTGAGGAAAGCTCACCAAAACAAAAGATTTTTAAAGATATAACTTCATATAAGAAGAGTAATAGGAGGAACAAAGAAGGGAGAAGATCATGGAGTTAATGGTGGAAGGGACCTTCAAGGTCATCTTATTTTTACAGCTGAGCAAACTGAGACCTATAAAGGTTGAGTGATTTGCCTAAAGGCAAGTCAATGGCATAGTCAGAATTTAATCCCAGGGCCTCTGGCTCCAAACTGAGCCCTCTTTTTCATCATACTATCGATATCTCCCACTCATGAATGGGATGATGATAATGAACCACAGAGAGAAGGCAAAACTACTCAACTCTTTACTTCTGATGAACAAGATACTCCATCTCTTAACTCTGATCCATCTCTTTGGCTGTCCCCCATACCTGGAGTACTTTCCCTCCTCTTCAACTACTGACTTCCCTGGGTTCCTTTAAATTCCAACTCAAATCTCACCTTCTACAGGAAGCTTTCCCCAACCCCTCTTCATTCCAGTGCTTTCCCTCTGCCAATTATCTGCTATTTATCCTGTTATGTAGCTTTCTTTGCATATGTTTGTTTGCAGGTTGTTTCCCATTAGATTGTAAGCCTGCTGAGATCAGGGGCTGTTTTCCCCTCTGTTTTTGTATCCCCACACTTAGCCCAGTGCTTGACACATAGTCAATGCTTAATAAATGTTTATCCATTGATTGATTGACAATGAGAACGATCTCTGGCCTGGAAGGAACAGGACAAAAATGTCTAATACATGGTTGATACCCAAGATAAAAGGTGAGCTAATAATAGAGCACTTAGCTGCCCTTAATGAGTTCAAGTCCATTATCCCAGGTGAATCAGTAATATGTGATGTGGCAGCCAGAAAAGCTAATATAATGTTGGGCTTCATGAGAGACATAGCCTCCAGGACTCAGGAAACAATAACTCCATTGTGTTGAAGCCAGATCCATGTCTAGAGTACTGTATTCAGTTTCGAGCGCCATATTTTGGGAAGGGTATTGACAAGCTGGAAAGCATTCAGAGGATGTTTCATGTACTATAGTGGAGAGGCTTAGGCATGGTTTAGCCTAATAAAGCAAAGACCTGGAGTGTGGGGGAAGGAGGTGTGGAAGGATTAGTCTAGTTCTGTGGAGCCTCAGGGTGTGGAATTAGAAGTAATGGCTAAAAACTGAAGAAGCAAATTTAGGCTTGATCTAAGAAAAGACGCTCTAACAACAGGGCCTTTCCTAAAATGGAAAAAGTACTTACTATAGGGTACTACAGGGTACTACAGGGCTTCAGGCACTTGTCAGTTTGTAGAAGGCATTTTTGTTCAGGTGTGGGCTGAGCTAAGTGGCCTCTGAGGTCCTTCTCAACTCTGAATTCTGTGATTTTGTTTCTAAGGTCTATAGGGAACAATTTTGTACTGCTGGTGCCCCACAGAAACGCTGTAATGTAGGGAATAGAGGGACAGAGTGCTACACTGGGAGGCAGGATGCCTGGGTTCAGTTCTATCTCTGGCAGTACTAGCTGCATGACCCTGGACAAGTCATTTAACCCCTGTGTGCCTCATAGAGCTCTTTGGAACTAAGTTCTACATGATAGTAGTTATGATCTTCCTGTGTAGAGGGAACTCCCTAAGCTGAAAAAAAACTATGAATGCTTCATGTATTTCTGGTGTCCAGAGATAATTATACCTCTTTTCATCAAAATTGCCATTGGCTGGCTTGATATTAATTGATAACGTAAGCTAGTCAGTGACAGGCCCATAGAAATGCTAGAGATGCTGGATTGGTCCTGCTCCTCTGTGTCCCCTCTGCTAATGTAACATAAGAAGGTAACAGCAAAGAGGATGAAAATGTAGAGTATAAACCTTCTCCCAAACCACTCAACATCAGATCCCACCAGATTTCTGCCTTTTTAAACTTCGAATGCAGTCCGCATCTCATAAGTAATTGGGCAGGGTGGGAGAGTCTTGGGCAGTTCTACATGGGAGTAGTACCTGCTCTTCCAAATAAGTTCCCTGATGAGGTAATTAGCCATAGATCCAGATGTCTCACTGTCTTTTCTTTCCCCAATACTACATCCACTTTTCTTACTTAACTTACTTTCTTACTTAACTGCATGCTTCTTCCAGACAACTACTTGTTGTGGCATGTCTACTCTACTTGAACCTTTCTTGTGTACTTTATCCTATATTAATTTAATGTAATTTTAGTAATTTATTTTTCTTCTGTATTCCCCCTTTCTGGGCAGCTAAGTGGCTAGGGGATAGAGTGCTGGTCCTAGAATCAGGAAGACTCCTCTTCCTAAGTTCAAATACAACTTCAGACACTTACTAGTTGTGTGACCCTGGGCAAGTCACTTAACCCTGTTTGCCTCAGCTTCCTCATCTGTAGAAATGAGCTGGAGAAGGAATTGTCAAACCACTCCAGTATCTATACCAAGAAAACCCCAAATGGAGTCAAAAAGAGTTAGACATAACTAAAAAATGACTCACCAACGATAACAGCAGCATCCCTCTTCGTCTTGCCCCACTAGATTGTAAAATCCTTGAAGGTAAAGCTTTTCCTCCTTTTCCTCCTCCTTCTTTTTCTCCTTCTTCTCCTTTTTTCCTCCTCCTTATCCTTCTCTTTCTCCCCCTTCTCCTTCTTTTCTTTCTTTTCCTCTTCCTCCTTCTCTTTCTCCTTCTCCTTCTTTTAGTCTTTGTATCTCCAGTGTTTTGCACATTACATTGCAATACGTAGGTAGCGGTAGGCAATAATGGTAGAAGTATATGCTGAAGCCAAGAGTTGTTGTTCAGTTAAGAGACCTAGTTTCTAATTCTGCTACAAGGTTCCTACTTCTAGGAATTGTAGGTTCCAGTTTCAAGTGACTTCACAAAGTCGTGTAATCTGGAAATGTTTGTAATATAAAAACAAAATATATTAATAAATCATTTTTGGCAAAAGAAGTGAACAGTCCACCAATTATCTGTAAACTTACTGAAACTGGTTCAGACAAATGGAAGGGCTTGTCAGAAGAAAATGAACTGTCAGTTCCTCACAGGACTTTTAGGGGAGGGAGTCAGCTGTAGTGCAAATTTTAAAAATGGGGAGGAAGAAAAAAATGAGGTGATTCATATGCCCAGGACAACCTAACATCCCTAGAGAGGTAACTCTGGTTACCTGTAACCCAAGCTCTGAACAGCTTGTTTTCTTTATTTGCTTTACTTGTTTTCTTTCACTGTAACCCTGACCTCTGTTCAGTAAAAAGATCATTCTCCGTCCCTGATGTGTCTCCAGTGATTGATCAGAAATAGGCACAAGGGATTACATTTCCTGGACAGTGAAAGTCCAGACAGAAGTCAGAGGTTGTCTGTGTTTTGAGGATTTGTGACCACTTGAGAGGGAAACCAGGTCTTCCCCAGTAAAAGAAAGGACAGGTTTTGGGCAGTAGAGCAATGGTCCTGTCCAGTTCTGATGTTCTCGGTTGCTGTGAATAATTTGGGACTCATAGTGGTGAAAATCAGTCACATCTATTGCTCATCCTTAAAAATGGAAAGTCTGATGTGTCAGAGCTGTTAATGAAAAGGGAGCAGGATGCTCTGGGGGCCCTGACAATTTTACACCATTGGAAATGGAGATGGAAGAGCCTCTTATATGAGTGGTCGGACCTCTTGTCCATCCAGATTTCCATCAACTGATATTGTATGGCATTTCTCAGGAACTATTCAAGTTGTTTCCTCAGCTTTAAATTTTTAATTGAAAAACCTTAGAGAGGTGAGTCATATAATCCTAGCACCTTAGACCATTTGTTGGGGGGGGGGGGATTATGAGCTGCTAAACTTTCTTCTCTTTTCTAAAATGGCTTACCATTACCAGTCTAGACTGGCCCAGAGCCCAGTTTTTATGAGTTATTGCTTTTTTATTTGTCTTGGAACCGCATTTGAATGGTTTCTCTTTCCATGTGGTAACCATAATATGTTTACTTCAAGGCATACTGCACTAGTGCCCTAATGCAATCATTTTTTATGAGATTCTAACACTCATTTATGAAGCTTGATTGGAAAAGCAGCCCTCAAACCATGCTATAGGAAATATATGTGCTTCATATAACTGTAAATGGTACCCCATTCATATGAATTAATTTGCATTTCAGAAATGATTAGAGATTAACAGGGTCACAGTCAAATGCTATCTTCCTTTGGGGTTTAGTGGTCTAACATTTAAAGTTATTGTATGTGTAGGAATTGCCTACAAGCTGGCAAAGATATCCAAAATGAATTTGCCAAGCTAAATAATTTATAGGCTTCTCCCGTCCCCCCACTATAGGCATCCTTGTGGAAATTTAAGAATGTATACAAGCGTTGACATGTTGTTATACTAGTCATCTACACAGATAAGCCTTACTTATTAAAGGCAAGTTCTATAACATTCCAGTTTTTTTTTCCTTCGGACTTATGAATGTGACTCCCCAGAGTGCACAAATCCCATAAAGGCTCATGAAATTTGAAATTGACAGGTAATGGGGCCCCACTGAAAACTGCCAGACTGACTGGAATACCTTTGGTGCCATCATAAAATGATGGAGGTGCTTTCCCCCCAGACTTTTAACATGGCATCAGAAAGCCTGGTCTGTTCATCAGTTTAGCTTCCCACAAGGCATCTATTTCAAAATGATTTGCTTATTTTAAAAAATACAATGCAGTGCTGCTCTGCGGTGCCTTGAAACCAACTGAATGCTCAAATTGTTGCATAGTAGATTGGTGGCTATTCAGAGCCCCTGAGGAATAACTTACTACAGATTGTTGGGTTTTCCAGGTAACAGAAGACTTTCTCACTTTAAACAATCAACACTTTGTTTTGGGTTTTGTTTTTTTTAATTTTTTGCAGAAATCAGTATGGTAGGCAGAGCAACAGATATGGAATCAGGAAAACCTGGGCTCAAATCCATTGACCTTTAAGGTACTTAACATCTGAGCTTCAGTTTTCTGGTCTGTAAAATGGATATGATAATAGATCTGCCTTGCAGAGTTGGGGTAAAGATCAAATGAGAGAATGCATTCAAAGTGCTTTGTAAAATTTAACACAGTATGTCAGCTGTTATTATTTTTGTTTCTATGTCATATTTAGATAGCTTAATGATTCCATCAATGAGTATAGTGCAGATCACATTCATACATGCCTTTTCATTATGGAAGAAATACTCAGTGCTCTGTACTTTTGGAACTAGCCTGTCAGGCACAGATTTATTAATTAAATTATTGGAATTCTAAGTCTCTTTGCTTAAAGAGAGAGAACTCCAAAGAGACTGGGATCCATTCTTTGAAAAATTTTTCTTCTCTAAGCCAAAGACAAAATTCCATAATAAAGATTAGACAGGAAGACAAAGTTTGATTGATCAAACAGAACAATAGTAACTAAACTTGGAGAATCCTTTCTTTAAAACCATTCAATCTCTTTTGAGGACAGCTAGGTGGTGTGATGGATAGAGCATCAGTACAGGAATCAGGAGGACCTAAGTTCAAATCTCACCTCAGACGTTTGACACTCACTAGCTGTGTGACCTTGGGCAAGTTACTTACCCCCAATTGCCTCATCCTGGGTCATCTCCAGTCATCCTGATGAATATCTGGTCACTGGATTCAGATGGCTCTGGAGGAAAATTGAGGCTGGTGACCTGCACAGCCCTCCCTCACTCAAAAAAAAAAAAAAAGTCAAATGCAAGCCATGTCATTACTTCTCTGATGGCATGGTCTTCATCGGCAATGAAGGATGAACACACACACAATCCCTCTTAACCATTGTTTCTAAGGATTCTCTTCAAGCTGGTCAAATGTGAACTCAAGAAGGACTTGTATTAATTGGATTAATCAAAATTCTTACTCTTAGTTTGATTGTTACCTTAATTAACTTCAGGGAAGAGTCCTTCCTGGGCTGATCAGACCTCTCTCTTTAGAAAGCTACATGTCATAGTTTGGACAAAGGGCGTTCTTCATCTACTTAAGTTTTGTTTTGCTTTTTTCCTTTGTGAATCCTTAGATGAACAATTTTGAATAGGTATGGTTCTCATTCAGGAGGTTTTAGGGTATCCTGGGACTGGATGTAATGAGCACAATGTCATCCACAAATAAAAGTAATTGGAATACTTCACCAGCTACCAGGAATCTCTTTTCCACTTACACTCTATGAAGACATTTCCATGACAGTGGTGAATACTTTAGGCAAGCAGGCATCCCCCGTTTTATGCTTCATTTGATACTTGTAACCATGGGTTGTTGAACAGCATTATCTCTGTAACTACATCTTTTAAGCAATCTTGTCTGACTTTAAGATATATACGTGTATAGGAAATATTGTGTTTGAGGATAGCCTTTAAGGTTACATTTTTGTCTTATCAAATGAAGTGTCTTGTTTTGTTTTGTTTTCTAATAATCAACAAACACACATGGTGGGATATCTTTGATTCCCTGAAACTTAGTTTTGTGACTGACTGTAAAGATGTATTCTGCTATGGAACATCATTTATGAAAACCTGTCTCTCATATTTTCTCATATTTTCATCAAGCATATGTCTCTGATGTGTGTGTAGATTGAGCTCATGAAAATAATATGGAGATGAGAAGCACACGGTTTGGTAGTTATTGATGAGTCTTCAATTGCCTTGTTTTTCTTTCTTTTTTTGACAGTAATACACCATTATGTGTTTTAATTCATAATTTTTCCAACTGTTTCTTTTCTTCTCTTCTTTTGTATATCATAAGAATCAATCCCTTTAGCTCAATAGCATATCACTTCTAGCACAGATTTCTTACTTGTACAATTGATATAATCTAACCATCTTGGGGGAATGAGATATGGTTCCATTGTGACTAATGCAGTGCATGGTATCATGGAAGGAATGCTGGAAATGAAGTCAGAGGCTTGAGGTTGAATCCTAGCACTGTGCCTTTGTATGTCATTGAATCTTGGCAAATCACTTAATCCGTCTCTGTCTCTCTGTCTCTCTCTCAGTGTCTCCCTCCCTCCCCCCCTTCTTTCTCTCTCTCTGTCTCTCTCCCTCTCTCTCTGTCTCTGTCTCTCTCTCCCTCCCTCCCTCTCTCTCTCTCTTTCCCTCTCTCTTTCTCTCTGTCTCTCTCTCTCTGTCTCTCTGTCTCTCTCTCTCCCTCTCTCTCTCTCTCTGTCTCTCTCTGTGTCTCTGTCTCTGTCTCGCTCTGTCTCTGTCTCTGTCTCTCTGTCTCTGTCTCTCTCTTCTCTCTCTCTCTCTCTCTCTCTCTCTCTCTCTCTCTCTCTCTCTCTCTCTCCTTCTCTGTTCTCTCATCTGTTAAGGTGGGCTATTAGAACAGATGACCTCTAAGATCTCCTCTAGCTCTAGATATCTGATATTAGAGAATAATTTGTTATTGAAATGCTGACAGATCTGTTATTTTTTTCATTTGTTTGTTCAAGTTCTATCTCTTGGGATAATTTGGCTTATTTGAATCTCACGCAAAGCCTTCCCAAAGCTTATTTTTCCCTGCATGCTTCTTCCTACTTCTTATTCTGTTTCCGTGATACTGCTCACTGTTCTTCCCTGTAAGGTTTTGTAACTGAGTTATTTTAAACTAGCTTTGCTCTTCATTATTATACCTTTCCACTTGGCAAGCAGACTGGTGTGTGCTCAATGAGGTGGTCGTGGTGATCTTTTTGCCTCCTTGCTATGGTGATGAATTTCCATCAGTTAAACATCCATAATAAGAAGAGATGATATTCCTTGTTAATATCTTACCCTTGTTCCAGAGTATAGTGAACATAATTTAATCTTTTCTTGATTACTCAGTCACTGCAAGGAAGATTAATTATTGAACTGTCTGTCGTAACAGTGATAACTTTAGCATAGATCTCTTTGTCCCTGCACTAAATGGCCCATAATGCTGTGATTTTTGAGTTCTTCAGGACGCTTTTTATAGTTTTTTTGTTTTGCTTTTCTCACTTGATGTCTTGCACTCAACTGCCATTTTCAATTGATGGGAACATATACCGTAGCACTGTTGTCAAACGCAAACAGAAATGGGCCACTGAACCATACATAAGGGTCACAGTGAGCCACATGCTGACTTAGAAAATCACAGATTAACATTATTTATTTCTATTGTATTTTTATTTATTTGTTATTAATTTGTATATATTTGTTTATTTGTCACCCAGTTACATTTTAATCTGGTTCTGACCTTCCTCAGGAAAGTCATAGGCAGCATGCAGCAAGCTTAGGTTTGACACTTTGGCCATAGCAGTTTCTTTTTTATCTTCTCATTGGTTGCTTCTAATCTTGTGTATGCTTGGAAATGAAGTTATAATTATGGATATCATTTGTATAACACTTTAAGACTTCATAAGACCTTTATATGAATTATCTAAATTGACCCTGCATTCATCCTGAGGGTACAGGAGTTATTATCCCCATTTTACAGATAAATAAACTGACTTAGAATGCCCCCAGCTCTATAGCCTTAATTATCAAGCTTATTAGAACTGTATATATAATAAATGGCTGTGAGTGAGGATCTGAGGGTCTTTCCTGTGAAGAAACAATTTGAGTTTTAGATCAACTTTGTGCCATCTATTTTTAGCCAAAGTGTGAAACAGTAGAAAGATATGACCTTGGGCTTCAGAGACATCCATTTCTACTATTTGTTAGTAATATGACCCTGAGTAAATCATCTACAGTCTCTAAGCTTTAATTTTTTTCATCTGTGTATTTGTTTAGTTGTTTCAGTCATGTCTGAGTCTTCATAACCCTGTTTGGGGTTTTCTTGGCAAAGATTCTGAAGTGTTTTATCATTTCTCCAACTTATTTTACAAATGAAGAAACAGAGGCAAATAGGGTTAATTGACTTGCCCAGGGTCACACAGCTGGTGAAGGTCTGAGGCTGGATTTGAACTCAGGTCTTCCTTACTCTAGGCTGAGTGTTCTGTCTACTGTACCACCTAGCTGCCCCTTTCCTTATCTCTAAAGTGGGGATAATGATACTTCAGGACCTCTCATGATTATGGAGATACACATACACCCACATATACATACACATAATGCTTTGTAAACCTTAATTTGCTGTTCAGTCATGTCCAACTTTTCACGACCCTGTGGACATGTCCATGCAGTTTTCTTGGCAAAGAACTGGAGTAGCTTGCCATTTCCTTCTCCAATTTTAAGCAGGGGGTGAGTGACTTGTGCAGGATCACACAGCTAGTAAACGTCTGAGGTAATATTTGAACTCTAGTCTTTCTGACTTCAGGTTCATTGATCTAACCACTGCACCATCTAGCTGCCCCTTGTGAACCTTAAAGCATTTGGTAAATGCCAGTTGTGTCATTTTGATTGTTTCCTTCCCTTGTTTCCTGATTCTTGCCCATGCTCTTAATAATGAGGTATCCAGATACCTGAATTTCAAATGGACAAAGCATTACCTTAATACCATTTTCCACTTTAGAGGTTAATCAGTTCCAAGGTGTAGATACAGTAGAAGAATATTCCCTTTTTCCATCAAGAACAAGCCCCAGGAAACACTTTCCTAATTCTACATAATTTAAAAAAATTTCACATCTTCTCATTCTCTGACTTTTTTCTATTTCCACTGCACATCGACCTTTGTCAAATATTGTCTATCCTCAAAATCCGATTGACCCTAATGCCTTCCCTTACCCTGATTTCCCTTCCCCTTGGTCTCCTTTCCCCTTCTAGGTTCCTGCAATCTTTGGTCTAGCCTCTCTTATTGCCCTTTCCCTGACAATTTTATCTTTATCTGCCTCTTCCTACAGATACTCAATCTAGAACAAATGTGAATAATGGTCTTGGTGCTACAGCTTGTTAAGTATCATTTTTCATTTGTCATATGAAAATAAGAGCAACCTACACTGTGTAAAGAAAAGGGTCTTTCTCAGTTTCCATCACCAAGACGTCTTTCTGTTTCTCATGGCTTTGTACTTTCTTTTGACTTTTTGAAGAGGTGAAATGGAAGTGAAAAGCACCACTATCTTATCTTGCTAATGTCCTGAATGTTGTCAGCATGAAAAGAAGAAATCCATTCTCCAAGACCCAGTCTAAATGCCATCATTTTAATAAAGCTTTTCTCAGTATCTCAAATTGAAAGTGATCACTCTTTTCATATCTCTCCTATAAAACTTGGTTCTGAATTCTTTTATGATACTGATTATATTCTGGAGTATGCTGTAGCTATTTGTGTACACAACTTATTTCTCCTATTAAATTTTAAGGTTTTTTTGAGGGAAGGAACTATATTTTAATTATATTTCTGTCCCTTAGGGTGCCTTATGCATATTAAGTGTTGGATAGATGTACAGAATGAATATAAAACTAGAAAAATCTGCTCTTAGCTGGTTTTCATTTGGGAACAGGTCTGATAAGTTATTTCGCACTGTAGTCATTAGGAAGAATGTTGATGGTAAAAGAAGACCTCAAGGTGATATACGCTTCCAGGTTACAGTTTCCAACAGTTAGCACTGTGGAACTTCAGTGACCACCTTCTCTAAGAGTAATCAGGCCCTGGGAAAATTGCCTCCTAAAGCACAGAAAAAACCAATTTATAACTAGACAGATCGGTAACTACCAAATAGACACAAAGCTATATAAACTGGTTGGCATTGGCTGCCTTCCCAGTGGGGAAACCAACCTGGGAAAAAAATGTAAGGTGGGTGTGAGGAATCAGAGCAAAAAAAAAGGGGGGGGGGGGTGGGGGCTTGTACAGATGTCTGTCTAAGCCAAGTTGATGCTCACATTGACTTGGGTAGATACCTCTCTCAGTGCTAGAATTCAAGTTTCTTTTCAAATTTACCCTTTTGTCTTTAGTTTTCTAAGCTGTAGAAAACTTTTAATAAGTTATGACCTCTAAATGTAAACATGTTCAAAGAAGATGTGTTTCTAGCCTCTAACTTTAACAAGGCTATGACTCTGGGTAAGTGACTCAGCCTATTCAACTTCAGATTACCCTACAGATTATCTGTAAAATGGGAGCAAAAATACCAGTTTCACAGGGTTATTGTGAGAAGAGATAATAAAATCTACTTAAATGCCTTCAGCTTTTCTAGACCAACTTCTATTTAGCCATGCTACCCCTATCTTGTACTGGAGAGGCCAATTTTTAAAAATCCAAATGTAGGTGGGTTAAGTGGACTTCATTGTCTCATGAGATAATGTATGCAATGCACTCTGTAGTACATACCAGGTATTATTTGGCCCAAAGTAATACATCTTTAGTGATCAAATTTTAGGAGGCAGAAATAGAAGAAAAAGTAGAAGAAAAGAGTTTGATCTGAGGAGCCTTCCTGATACTTATTGAATTTAATACAGATAAATGTAAAGTCCTGCTTTTCAGGTTTAAAAAATCAAGAGTATAAGTACAGGAAGAGGGAGATGTGGCTAGATAGCAACTCATGTACAGAAAAAAATAGAGGTTTTGGTTGACTTCAAATAAAGGTAAGATTAAAGCTGATATTTATAATTGTGCTTTAATATTTAAGTTTCACAAAACTTTGACATATGTTTCTTTACTCTTTGAAAAACATAACATACTTTTTAAGATAACATAGGTGATTTTCCCATTTTGTGGACAAGGAAACTAAATTATAAAGGTTAAATGATTTGTAATAATTGTCAAAGGAAGGATTCAGACACAGGTCTCTCCTGATTCCAAGTTCTTCTACACTACACCAAAGTCCTTTCTAATATTTGTTTTCAATATAGTCCATAAATATGTAACAAAAAAATTCTGAGGAGGAGGAAAAGGGGAAAATGTCAATAATGATTGTTGTGGCTGCACAGATACCTTGCCAGTCTACTCAGAATTTATAAAGCTATGTACAGAAGATGGAAGCAAGGGCAAGTTGAGAATGAATATAAAACCATGGATTGATCCTATAACACTGATGCCAGAGGAATTAAAGCTCATTGTGAATTAATGTTGACAGGAAATGTTAAGAACTAAAAAAAGAGGGGAGAGTCGTAAAATCTATTGGAAGTAGAGAGGAGAATCAAACAAGGGATGGTACCACTGCTTAGGGTAGATGGGATAATAATAACAGAAGATATAAAGAAAGAAGAATTTTTTTCCTCTTTTATTCTGTATCTGTTTTCCTTGCTAATGAGAAGAATAACATGAGAACAAAGTAGTTAATAGGGAATTGAACCCTTAGAAATATAGGAGATAATAAGAGGATGTCTTGCCTTTAATGAGTTAGCAATCAGGTCAAGACAGTGTAATCCATAATGATTGTACTGGAAAACTTGGAAATTTTGATAAATGAACCACTGTCTGTAATTTAAAAAATCACAGAGATTTCAGAATAGGGCAAGTGTTGGAGAGGATGGGGGGAAGAAGAGAAGAGAAGAGAGTTGGGCTTGCCAATTGAAAAAAAGAAGTGACAAATGCAAGGAGTCAGCCAGTATGGCTTTATCAATAACAGGCCATGCTAGCCTAACCCTACATCCTTCTATGATAGGGTTACTAGACTGGTAGATCATAAATCATTTTGCTTTGTTTTGTTTTGAATTTATTAGCTTATTTATTTTTAGTTTTCAACATTCACTTCCACAAGTTTTAAATTTTCTCCTCCTCCATCCCTCCCATTTCCTCCCCAAGACGGCATACAATCTGATATGAGCTCTACACATACATTTGTATTAAACACATTTTACATTAGTCATGTTGCATAGAAGAATTATAATGAATGAGAGAAACCATGACAGAGAAAACAAAACAAAAGAAATAGTATGCTTCACTTTGCATTCCAACTCCATAGTTCTTTCTCTGGATGTGGATGGCATTTTCCATCATGAGTCCTTTGGAATTATCTTAGGTCCTTGCATTGCTGAGAAGGGCTAAGTCTATCAAAGTCAGCCATCATACACTGTGGCTGTTACTGTATTCAATGTTCTTTCTCCTGGTTCTGCTCTCTTCACTCAACATCAGTTCATATAAGTCTTTCCAGGTTTTTCTGAAGTCTGCTTGTTCGTCATTTCTTATAGCATAATAGTATTCCATTACATTCATATACAACTTGTTCAGCCATTCCCCAATTGATGATCATTCCCTCAATTTCCAATTCTTGGCCACCACAAAAAGAGTTGCTATAAATATGTTTTGTACATGTGGCTCCTTTCCCCATTTTTATGATCTCTTTGGGATACGGCCCTAGAAGCGATATTTCTGGGTCAAAGGGTATACGCATTTTTGTAGCCCTTTGGGCATAGTTCCAAATTGCTCTCCAGAATGGTTGGATCAGCTCACAGCTACACCAACAATGAATTAGTGTTACAACTTTCCCACATCTTCTTCAACATATATTATTTTCCTGTTTTGTCATGTTAGCCAATCTGATGATCATAAATCATTGATTCACTACTGGAAGGGACCTTAGTGGCCATCTAGTTCAGCCCCCTCCTTTTACTTATGAGAAACTGATGAGTCCTAGTAAGAGTAGTTGACTGCCCAAGGTCATACAGTCAGTAGCAAAGCCAAGTTTTAAACCCAGGTCTTCTACCTTCAAATCAAGTGCTTTTTATACTGTTTTATGCTGCCTTTGTGACCAGAGGAATGCTGTAGATATTAAATGCTTGATGCTACTACATAATTTGAAATTGGTTGAATGGTTGGACCCAAAGAGTAGTTTTAAATGATTTGATGTTAACATGGAAAGAGCTATCCAGGGCTCTGTGTTTGGCCTAACATTTTTATTAATAGTTTACATAAAGGAATAGATGGCATAACAATGTCATAAGCTGAGAAAAAAAAGCATGTTAGGTGACAATTTCAGGATCTAAAAACAGCTCAACATGTTTAACCATTGGACCAAATCTAATAATATAAAATTTAGTGAAAATAAATGGAAAGTCACATTTGAAAAAAAAATTAGCTGTTCATGTCCAAGATGGGGGAAACGTGGCTTCATAGCAGTTGGTTTATAAAAGATTTGTGGATTTAAGTGCACCTCAAATTAAATATAACTAAACAATGTTCCATTGTAGCAAAAAAAAAAAATGTAATCTTAGACTACCAAGAGAAATATGGTGTCAAGTCCTACTGTACTTTGACCTGGTCAGACCATCTTTGGAGTATTACACTGAATTCTGAGTGCCATATTTTAGAAATTCCACTGATAAACTGGGAAGTATGCAAAGGAGGTCAACCAAGATGATGAAGGTTCTTTCAGTCATACCGTTTGAGCATTGGTTGAAATATTTGGGAATTTTTAGTCTAGAGAAGACTTTGAGTGGGGTAGGTGCAGAGAATGCTGTGTTCAAATATTTGAAGGCTGTCACATGGAAAGGACCTTAGACCTGTTCTGTCTGGCCCCCCAAAATAGAACTAGGAACAATGCATAGAAGTTGCAAAGAGGCAGATTAACAAATACCTTCCTAATAATTAGAATTATCTAAAAGTGGAATGGACTACTTTACAACAGAATGATTTCCTCCTCAAGTTTGTATTCCAAGAATTTAAAATCTTTTTACAGATATTACTTTTTTTGTCCTTCATGCCCTATACAGTCAGGTAGGGGCATTGCTCATTTCAGAGCTGTGAAAACTGAGGTACAGAGAGATTGTTTTACCATCCTCACAGAATTGATGAAGCTGCCATCCATTCACACTTCATTTCTAATGTGTGCACACTGACAAATTGAAGACAATGAGACATCACTCATTTCATATGTTATCAGGAGGATACCAGGATGTTCCAGTCCTCTCTAGGGTATTACCATCATATAGCAATAGAAACAAATTCATATAGAGCTCAGTAATCCCTTGTGTAGGTCTCTTAGTTTACGAGTCCAGATTCTCTCACACAGAAGGGATTAATAACTGAAAACCATTAGGTGAAACCAGATGGAAGTAGGAAGGCTAAAGATAAACATGAATTCCACAGCTCAAAAGAAATAGCCTAACAGAGGACTAAATTATTATTTCCTAAGCCATCTACAGTTTGGGAGGATATTCTGTAAGCAAGCCAATTACACAAGCAAAACGGTCATAGAATAGCTAGTTTGTATGAAAAAAGAATCTAATAAGAGTTCTTTTGAAGCCTATAGATCCCATGGCATAGTCTTTTGAAGGTCCTGAGTGGTGGCAAACATTCATCTTTTGACAGAGGATTAGATTTTTGGAAACAGTAAAAAATCATTTAGCATCAGGTTCATCAAGTAAAATGGGAGGTCAAGTTGGGAAAGACTGTTTTTGGTCCAGAACAAAAGCTGGTTGGAGAACAAGTGACACAAACTGACTTGAAAGGTGACAGAAAAGAAAGAACATGAAATCTCGAGTTTCAGAACTCAAGTTTGGATCCTGACTCTACCATTTACAACTTGTGTGTCGTTTAGTATCTCAGGGTCTTCGTTTCTACATCTGTAAAATGAGGTGAACTTCTAAGAGCCCTTCCAGAGCCAATTCTGTAATCTTTTGATAAATTTCAAAAGATGAGTTCTTAAAACATTTTGACCAATGATAACATTGGACTAACTATGTGCTCCGCTACAGTGACACTCATTTGAATGAGAAGTCTCATTTACATATATGGATTCTAGGATATTTGTATTAAAATATACATACAAATAAAAATATACACACAGATAAGAGTCTTGTTGCTTTGTGGTGATACCATATTTCTACCTCATGGTCTAGCTAGCCCATCAATTTTAATTAATCCTTCTATGAGATTTCACTTTCAGTTATTTTTTGGTTCTTATGATTTTATGCGAGCTACATATCATGTCAGAGTGAATGGAGAACTGATTTCAGAACCAGGAGCATTTGGGTTCACATCCTATCCCTGACATACCCCTGTATGATCCTGGATAAATCACCTGATCTCTCAGTTCTCTGTGGTCTAGGAAATTCTGTAAGACTCTAAGTTACAGAGAAGTTGCTGACCTCCATTGGTAGAAAGAAATTCCTCATCTGGGAGCTCTCTATATCAATAAAATCACAGGTCCAATCCCTATCTGATAGTTTTATGTTATCAACTCTTTTTATATCACATGCTTTCCATTTGTACATAATTCCCTCAATATTTGCACGTATAATTACAGCTTATTTTTATACTTGTTTGTTTCCAGTATTTTTTATTCTATGTTTGCCTGTGCTGTCTTCCAAATTAGACTCCCCTGGGGCAGAAACTGGGTTTGTTATTTCTATATATCTGCCCTTTGCTCCAAGTAAAGAATTCCATGTCTGTTATACACTCATCAAATGGGCTGACTAACTAATAGGAGCTTATTTACATTGCCAGGATTTGCATTCCATGAATTTTGCATCTATTGTATGTTTCTTGCATTCTTCCTTCACTGCCATCACAATTCGTGCTGCATTTCTTGAAAATGTTTGGCATAGTGTCATTTCTGATTTGCTCTGGAACTAGCCCCATAGGTTTGATGGTCTAAGGCAAGCTGAGACACATCATTCCCTTTAGAGAGCCCTAATGAGGAAACGCTCACCAATATGTAAGGTGTAATATGCTTTAATAACTTTAGAATACTTTCTGGGCTAATGTGAAAACTAACAGTGAAGGTGGAGTTGTAACAGTCCACCCCTTTCCAACAGGCTGCTGCTTAACATAAGTGAACTCCATAGTATTCATTTATCTCACTGCTTATAATTTTTTATTATTGTTGGAATCATGCAACTAATTGATTAATTTCTCTAAATTTCCCCTTTTCAACCATTTGCCCCATTTCTTTCTCTTACCATTTTTCCTCCATTTGATGTAGAAGTGGAAAGGGTATTTGTACAGACACCCCTTTCAGTTCTACACCTTGAAATTTGCTAAAATGGATGATTCTATTTTCTTAAAATACCAGCTTCTCAATCCTCAATTTTAGAATTAAAAAGTTTCTTACTTAAGTAGAATTTTCTTGGGAGAAACTTGAGTAGGAACTGATGAGATATTGACATGGAGTACTAAGTCCAAGAGACAAGCTTTTGTTTAGTTTTTTTTCTTAATACTGTCCTGAGCATGTCATGTACCAGGTCCTCCAACCCTTTTAGTCTAAAACCATTGGATTCTTCTACTTCAAGAGGCATTTATTGAGTACTAGCAGTCTGACAAGTATAGTATTAGATTCATAAGATTTACAAAATTATGTTAGAAGTCATCTAGTCCAACATCCTCAGAGGAAACTGAGACCCAATGGGTAAAATCGCCTCTACCAACTGCCAGATAGTAAATCTATCCACTAAGTCTTATTTGGCATACACATATAAGGTCTTCATTTTGCAGATGGATGGGGCTGATGCAAAGAGAGCGGTGCTGATGTCCCTCCAATCACGCAGTGAGATTCATAGTTCTCTTGCCATAGGATGGAGTGTCATTCACACTCTTAAGTTTGGGGGTGGGAATTATATTAGTTTGCCTTACATCCAAATCTTGCTGGTTCTGCTTCCATATCTTTGGCATACACTCCCTTCCCTTGACTCACACAACCACCACACTTATTCAAACCCTAATTACTTCTCACTTGGCCTTCTGCAACAGCTAAACTAATTGGTCGCCTGCTTCAAGTTTCTCTCCAGAAAGCTGCCAAAATGATTTTCCTGAAGTACATATTTAATAAGGTCACTCCCTACCCCTACTCAGTAAATGCCAGAAAAATATAAACTGAGTCAAATATAAAACCCTTTGCCCTCTAAAGCTGTTCTAGTCTGGGCTGAATTAACAAATCTCCTGGTAGTTTAGGTTAGACATGAGAACAAAATGAAACAGTCATTCAGTGGTTGAGAGAAAGAGACAGGGGGAGACAGAGAGAAAGAGACAGAAACAGAGAGACAGAGACAGACAGACAGAGAGACAGAAACAGAGACAGAGACCAGAGAGAGAGAAATATTTATTTAGTCATAAGAAGGAGAATATATTCAAACAAGGATAGGCATTGAGGACAGATGAGTGAAGGTCTCTTGCCTGATTTACCCATTGCCAAGCTCCTAGTGGCAATAAGAAAGTGATGTCAGTAGCCTAAGCCTTTAGTCCCCTGAGCCAAGCAAGTCTTGAGAAATGCCTCAGTACCTTTTAAGGAAAAGAAGGGAGGGTTAACACATTGCTTCTACCACAAGAGCTATTTGCAATCTGATCCCATTCTGCGTTATTATATGATGCTCCCCTCTACATATTCCGTGGTCCAGCCATATTAGCCTTCTTGGTGTTCTTCACACATGCCATTCCATCTCCTGTCTCTCTGCCTTTTCATCCACTTGTCTTCCATGCCTCGAATGTCCTTCCTCCTCACCTTTGCCTCTTGGAATCCCTTGCTTCCTTCAAGATTCAATTAAAGCACCATCTTCTTCATGATGCTTTCCTGGTTACCCAGTTACTAATACCTG